>NC_041220.1:75268874-75350673 GCF_002837175.3 Physeter macrocephalus | reverse complement strand
AATTAAAGATGATACAAACAGATGGAGAGATATACCATGTTTTTGGATTGGAAGAATCAACATTGTGAAAATGACTATACTACCCAAAGCAATCTACAGTTTCAATGCAATCCCTATCAAACTATCAATGGCATTTTTCACAGAACTAGAACAAAAAAATTTCCCAATTTTTTTGGAAAAACAAAAAACCCTGATAGCCAAAGCAATCTTGAGAAAGAAAAATGGAGCTGGAGGAATCAGGCTCCCTCACCTCAGACTACACTACAAAGTTATAGTAATCAAGACAGTATGCTCCTGGCACAAAAACAGAACTATAGATCAATGGAACAGGATAGAAAGCCCAGAGATAAGCCCATGCACATATGGTCACCTTATCTTTGATAAAGGAGGCAAGAATACACAATGGAGAAAAGGCAGGCTCTTCAATAAGTGGTGTTGGGAAAACTAGACAGCTACATGTAAAAGAATGAAATTAGAACACTTCCTAATATCATACACAAAAATAAACTCAAAATGGATTAAAGACCTAAATGTAAGGCCAGACACTATAAAACCCTTAGAGAAAAACCTAGGAAGAACACTCTTTGAGAAACATCACAACAAGATCCTTTTTGACCACCTCCTAGAGAAATTGAAATAAAAATAAAAGTAAACAAATAGGACCTAATGAAACTTAAAAGCTTTTGCACAGCAAAGGAAACCATAAACAAGGCAAAAAGACAACCCTCAGAATGGACAGCTCCTGCCCACGGCGGGGCAGCTGGATTTGGGGATGGGAGGGGTCACTTCACATCAACCACACCTCTTACTGACCACATCAGTGTCTGGCACTCATCAGTGTCAGGACATTCTTGAGTCTTTTCTGCACCAGGAACCAACGCTTATCAAGGGCCCTAATAAATGCCAAGGGCCTCAAGAATTGGTGGAGGACACTCTCTGTCTCTTTGGGGACAGATAATTCCATGATCTTCTGCTCACTGGTTAATACTTACATCTGAATCCGTTCTCCTCACCAATGACCCGCAACCTGCCAAATCCCAGATACCAGGTCTTCTGGTGATAATACCTGATTCCTGCTCTCTAATAATTATAATTATATCTAAGCTTTATTGTTTTCTTTGTTCTATGACAGTGTGCTGTTTTACAAATGTTATCTTATTTGATCCTCACCATATGCCTATAAAATAGGCTTTATTAAATAGACCTTTCTCCAAAGAAGATATACAGATTGCCAACAAACACATGAAAGAATGCTCAACATCATTAATCATTAGAGAAATGCAAATCAAAACTACAATGAGATATCATCTCACACCAGTCAGAATGGCCATCATCAAAAAATCTACAAACAATAAATGCTGGAGTGGTGTGGAGAAAATGGAACCCTCTTGCACTGTTGGTGGGAATGTAAATTGATACAGCCACTATGGAGAACAGTATGGAGGTTCCTTAAAAGACTAAAAATAGAACTGCCATATGACCCAGCAGTTGCACTACTGGGCATATACCCTGAGAAAACCATGATTCAAAAAGAGTCATGGGGCTTCCCTGGTGGCGCAGTGGTTGAGAGTCCGCCTGCCGACAAAGAAGATGTGGCACATATATACAATGGAATATTACTCAGCCATAAAAAGGAATGAAATTGTTGTTTGTAGTGAGGTAGATGGACCTAGAGTCTGTCATACAGAGTGAAGTAAGTCAGAAAGAGAAAAAGAAATATGCTAACACATATATATGGAATCTAAATAAGAAAAAAAATGTTTCTGATGAACCTAGGGGCAGGACAGGAATAAAGACACAGATGTAGAGAATGGACTTGAGGACTTGGGGAGGGGGAAGGGTAAGCTTGGATGAAGTGAGAGAGTAGCACTGACATATATACACTACCAAATGTAAAATAGATAGCTAGTGGGAAGCAGCTGCATCGCACAGGGAGATCAGCTTTGTGCTTTGTGACCACCTAGAGGGGTGGGATAGGGAGGGTGGGAGGGAGATGCAAGAGGGAGGGGATATGGGGATATCTGTAGACATATAGCTGATTCACTTTTTTTACAGCAGAAACAAACACAACATTGTAAAGCAATTATACACCAATAAAGACGTTAAAAAAATTATATGTCCACTCTGTATATCAAAAGAAACTTAAAATAAACGGTACATAAATCTCTAAATGAGAGAAGTGTTTTTATTTTTAAAAAGGATTGAAGAAATGATCATTGAAAACCAATTCAATAAAATGACAAAAGGGAAAATATTTAGAGTAATGATGCCAAAATATGAATTAATTTAGGAAAGGATCTGAACTAAAATGTCATAAAGAAGAAACACACGTAAGTAATACAAACCTCTAAAATGTTCAATGTAACTAATAATAAATTATAAAGGAAAGCAAATTACAGAATAATTAATCTAACTATGATGGAACTAATCAGAGGGATTTTTTAAGGTATACATTTTGAATTGGATTTTTAGTACAAGGAAACTCGGAGAAGATGGTTAAGCAAATAATTTTTATTTATAATAGAAAAAGCTCTCTTCATAAGACCTTAAATACTCACAAGAAAACAAAGCAGAGAAATAGCTATCTGAGGCCTTTTTTGAATAGGGAAGCACATTCTGAATTTAAAGGAGGAAAAATTGGATTTTTCCTATTTTCAGCTCCCTTGCATGGCAGGGAAATTTAGATTTTGAAGGCAAGGAAACAGGTTAAAATCCTGAATCTATAGTTTAAATGCTGGGTAACATTGAACCTCATTGACTTTGTCTCCAAAAGGGAGATATTACCTGTCCAATTTACCTAGCGGTATTGTTTTAAGACCAAATAATGTAGAAATGTATAGCTAACAAAGTGATTACTAGTTGTGATACAGTCTTCTTTAAAATTTTCAAAGGTTTTTTTTTATTTGAAGTATATTTACTATAATTCATGTTTTATTTATTGAGGAAAGAAGAAACACAACCTATCAATACATACACAAGAAGAGCTTTGGGGATTTGTGTTGGGTGCATAGTGGAAGGATCCCTCAAATTGCAAAAGGAATTTTAAAGGTTGTATTAAAGATTATTCCAGAGTGTTTAGGATCCCTAACAAAATACCCAAACATTTAAGAATAAGAGAAAAAACTGTTTTAAAAGTACCAGTATTTCAATCAGGGTGAAAACTGGATCAACTCAAAGAGTATGTGTGTGTATGAATCATTTTACCCAAATCTACCGAAAGAGAAAAAAAGATTAAGTAGCTATAATAAGATCACACACACACAAATCAAATGCTTTGGCATTCTTTACACATATCTGTTCCTTCTTATTTTGTTAGTTCAATCCCATTTCTGTTCTTTTTTTCTCCCCCATCTCTCACTACACAGTAACAACCGCTCAGCCAACATTTGATATAACAAAGGTCAGAAAATTATTGGTTCCTCTAATGTCTCTAAAGGGCAACAATTAGCACTTCAAATTGTAATGGATATTAAAAAGCAAAGTCTATCATCTTTGAGGTGCTATGTCTTATATGTGGGTCCTGAACTAACAGAGATTTCATAAAGAAGTTCTTAGAATCTGTGGTAGGATGAATAATACTTCTCCCCTTGCAAAAAGATTTTAAAAAGAAAAAACAGGGAAAGTCCTAGACCCACCTAACCCTCAGATCCTGTGGCTATGCTACCTTCAATGAGAACAAGGGACTTTGTTAATATGATAGGTTTAAGGGCCTAGAGTTGTGGAGATGATGCTGGATTATCTGGGTGGGCCCAATCTAATCAAATGGGTTCTTAAAGTTGAAGACAGTAGAAGAGTGGATCAGAAAGACCCAATGTGAGGACTCAGTCCACTGTTGCAGGCCTTAAACACTGAGAAAGGGGGCTACAAGCCAATGAATGTCAGCAGTCTCTAGAAGCTGGAAATGGCCCTCAGTTTACAGCCAAAGAGAAAATGAGGTCCTTGGTTCTACAACCATAAGAAACTTAATTCTGCCAAAAACCCAAAGGAGCAATAAATGGATTCTCCTTTAGAGCCACCAGAAAGGACTGCAGGCCTGCCAACACCTTGATTTTAGCTCTGTGAAACCCTTACTGAGCTTCTGATCTGTGGGCTTGTAATATATTTATGTTGTCTAAGCCACTAAATCTGTGATAATTTGTTATGGCAACAATAGAAAACTAATACAGAATCATATACTTAGAGAAAATGTTAAAAGTCATTTGGAAGAAAAAAGGACAAATGTAAAATTCTCATGTTCTGTCGTGTACTATCGGAGCACTACCTGATCATAAAGGATTTATACTAATTATTTACTAAGTATCATCAAATAATATAATCTAAAAAGTATAATTACCACTACTACTAACAATAACTTACGTACGTAGAATGTGAAGTGTTATCCTAAATACGTGACTAATATTATCTTACTTAACCCTCAGAAAGCCCTTATGGTAGATTTGATTTTTATCCCTATCTTACAGATAAACAAACTGAGGCTTAGAGAAATAAAGTAAATTCCCTAAAGTCACTCAGATAGTAAAAGGGAGAGATGAAACTCAAACCCTAACCTCTGGTAACAAACCTTGTGATTTTAATACTATGATAAATGTTATATATTACCCATTAATGTAGTTGGCAAATTTGGCTTTGTGTCATTTGCATGTTTTGGAGGATCTCTGCTCCAATTATTTTACTGTATTTCTCAAAGACCCAGAACCAGAACTTTCACAGAATAATTAATACCCTTTAAAGTTTGCAAAATATAGCAGCATATGAATTTTTTTAATAAATAAAAATATCACAAAACACTTCAAACATTGACATTTACAAATAAGACTGAAATGATACAAATAAGAAGTTAAATTAAAAAGAAATATTCTTCAATTTCTTATAAAAATATTTTTTGAGAGCAAGTTATGTGTCACCCATTCTTATAGGTAACTGTGCATATTGCTCATGTGTTTATCCAAAAGCAATGAAAATTTATATTAACAAAGAAATCTGTACATGAATATCTATAGTCTGCTTATTCATAACCACCAAAAGATGTTAATAGCCCTACTGTATTTTACCCAAGGAATGACTAAACAAACTCTGATAGTACTCAGCAATAAAAAGGAATGAGCTATCAATACATACAACAGTATGACTCTCAGATGCATTTTTCAAAGTGAAAGAGTCAGACTCAAAAGGCTATATATTATATATTTCATTTATATCATATTCTGAAAAATTCAGAACTACAGCAATAGAGAACAGATCAATGCTTAACTGGGGATGGGTGTGGGAGGAATGGTTGTTTATAAAGGGAGTTAATAGAGCATTCTATATATGTTCTATATGTTGATTATGGTGATAGACACAATTCCATTCTTTTTTAAAACCTACATAACTGTAAACCAAAAAGAATAAATTTTACCATGTAAATTAAAAATATATAAAAAGTCAATGTTTACA
This sequence comes from Physeter macrocephalus, assembly GCF_002837175.3. NCBI lineage: Eukaryota > Metazoa > Chordata > Mammalia > Artiodactyla > Physeteridae > Physeter > Physeter macrocephalus. The sequence continues at coordinate 75,345,237 of NC_041220.1, read as the reverse complement.
AAACAGAAATAGAGTCACAGATGTAAAAAAATAAACTTATGGATACAGGGGGGAAAGGGGGTGGGAGGGATAAATTGGGAGATTGGGATTGACATATACACACTACTATATATAAAATACATAACTAATAAGGACCTACTGTATGGCACAGGGAACTCTACTCTGTAATGAGTACTCAATACTCTGTAATGACCTATATGGGAAAAGAATCTAAAAAAGAGTGGATATATGTATATGTATAACTGTTTCACTTTGCTGCACAGCAGAAGCTAACACAACATTGTAAATCAACTGTACTCCAATAAAAAAATGTGTTTAAAGTGAAAAAAAAAAGCCAACAGAGTATATATTAGGGAATGCTGAAAGCTACTCAGGAGACAACAGGATTGAAGGGTCAGAGATACAAAAATCAAATGACACAAATAGGAAAAAAACCCTGCAAAATAGGCTTACAAACAACTATATCAATCATTACATTAATCATAAACTTATTAATACTTTAATTAAAATGAACAATTATCAGGGTGGATAAAAAAACAAAAACTAAGTATATGCTATTTTTATCACATATTAAACGTAAACACAGATAGATTAAAAGTAGGCAGATGGCCAAAGATACAGCTTGATAACACTAATCCTTAGAAAACTGTAGTGGTTTATCAGAAAAAGTAATCTCCAGTTAAGCAGTACCATCAAAAATAAACAGATATGACCATTATTTATTTATTTATTTATTTTAGCTTTGTGAACACCTAGAGGGGTGGGATAGGGAGGATAGCAGGGAGGGAGATGTAAGAGGGAAGAGATATGGGGATATATGTATATGTATAACTGATTCACTTTGTTATAAAGCAGAAACTAACACACCATTGTAAAGCAATTATATGCCAATAAAGATGTTAAAAAAAAAGAAGAAAAGAAACAGATATAATTCAAATGATAAAAGGATCATTTCATCAGGAAGATGAAATTCCAAATACTTATGCACCTAAGAATGGAGCTTCAAAATACATAAAACAAAATGATACAACTGAAGTGAGAAATAGTTCCACAATTATAGTTGAAGGATGTAAACCTCCTTGCTCAGTAATTGATAAAACAAGGAGACAAAAAATCCACAGGGATATATAAGATTTTTAAAACACTATCAACCAACTTAAAATAATTGACAATTTAGAACATTACAACAAAATATTGAGAAGAAGCATATTCCAAGAGAGACAAGTACTTTGAAAGAATTTAAATCATATAAAATAGAGGGCTCTGATCACAGTATTAAATTAAAAACCAATAACAAATATATTTCAGATAATTGCCAAATACTTGGAAATTAAACATCCAATAATTGTTTCATAATTGCCTGATGAAATATTTGTACAAAATATAAAAGCATTATTCAAATAAATAAAAGACAAAACCTAATGGAAAAACAACTTGAAAAGACACTTCAAAAATATAACACACAGACGGTGGATAATTACATAAAGGGTGTTCAATATCATTAGTCATCAGGGAAATATAAAATAAACCACAGGATACCACACAAACTCACTAAACTAGCTAAATTTAAAGACTGAAAGCACCAAAATTTTGAAAGGACATCGAGAAACTGGAGCTCTCTATATTGCTGATGAGAATGAAAATGGTACAGCCACTTTGGAAACTCATTTTGCACTTTTATAAAATTAAATGACTCAGCATTTGATACAATAATTCTACTTCTAGATTTACAAAAGTGAAATAAAACATGTCTGCATAAAGAAATATATAAGAATGTTAGCAACTTTATTCATAACAAACAAAAGTTGGAGGCAACCTAAATGTCCACCTAAAGATCAATGTATTAAAAACTTGTGGCAGGGCTTCCCTGGTGGCGCAGTGGTTAAGAATCCACCTGCCAACACAGGGGACACAGGTTCAAGCCCTGGTCCTGGAAGATCCCACATGCCATGGAGCAACTAAGCCCGTGTGCCACAACTACTGAGCCTGTGCTCTAGAGCCCATGAGCCACAACTACTGAGCCCACGTGCTGCAACTACTGAAGCCCGTGCGCCTAGAGCCCGTGCTCCACAACAAGAGAAGCCACCACAACGAGGAGCCTGAGCACCACAACAAAGAGTAGCCCCTGCTTGCCACAACCAGAGAAAGCCCATGTGCAGCAACAAAGACCCAAGGCAGCCAAAATAAATAAATAAATAAATTTATTTGTTTTAAAAATTGTGACATATTCAAGCAATGGAATACTATTCAGCAATAAAATAACTGAACTCCAGCAAGTTATTCTGTGGGTACAAACAAATGATTCTAAAGCTTATCAAAAGAGACAAAAGACACAGAATACCCAATAAAATATTGAAAGAGAAGAAAACGTTGGAGGACTGAAACTACCCAACTTCAAGATTACTACTACAGTAATCAAGAATGTGGTAATGGCAAAGAATAGACAAATAGATCAACATTATTCCCTTCTTACTTGTTTCTGTGTTCTTTCATCGAGTTCCAAGAAAAATTTTCACTGTCTTTCCTATACCTTTTAGGACACACTGTAATTGAAACTACTTCAGCATGTTTCTCAGGCCTTGATAGTTTAGACAGTTTCTACTTTCTTTACTTTATGTTTTATTCATTACCAGTAATCCAGTATTTAGTTTGAGAATATTTTAAGTACTAAGAACAATAAATTACCCTTTAATTTCTAATTTACAATAGAAATTATTTTTAACATTCAAAAACCCCTATTTTTAATATAAAGAATTTTCACGAATATTAAATGCAAACGACAAATGAATGTCAGATATATTCAAACATAGTAAAGAAAATTGGAAATTTTCTCAAACATGTTCTTGGCAGATTAGAATAAAATGCCCTAAGGAAACGGTTTCAAAAGTACTCTCTGGTTAGATTTATACAAAGTAAAATAGAGAACTAACAATTAAGTTGTAAATTCTAGAGGTATATTCAACCAATATGGATGGTTTAAACAAAAACATACCATTGGTCCTAGCTATCTAAGTGACCATTTATATACCCCTAATTTACCATATAGTGTTCACAAAACATTAAATTAGAGACATAGCATCATCAGGATCTGTTTAATTTACTGTAAGAAATAGAAAATTTTATGTATTTAGTGTACATACTGATCAAGTTTTCACCTTTTTATTATGCCTGAAACACAAGCATACTCTCCTATGGTCAAAACGGTTTCATGTTTTTTGCTTGTTTGGTTTTGGTTTGGGGTTTTGTTGTTTGTTTGCTTCTTTCTTATCACCACAACTAGACTAGACTGTATTCTCAAGTACCAGATTCTCCACAAAGCAGAGGACTGGGGGGAAGACACACTATGTGTTACTAAAATTAAAACTGATTTATATGTTACCTAGATAAAAAACAAAATAGACTTTTTAGCAATTGTGTATCATAAGTAAACTTTCAAAAATATATTCAAAAGGCTGAATACTGGGAGCCAAGGTAAAGACAATGAAAGAAATATAAGAATAATTTGAGATGCTTATATCCTACTAGTGGAGATGTCAATCAAATTGAGGAGCTCATAAACTATGTGACAGTGATTTAATATTAACACTTTGCTACCATATTAAAGAAAAGTTATGAACATTAGCTAGATCTGCATTTGAATAGCTGAGCAGACTCAGATCTCAATAACACCCCACTTGAGAATTCTACGGTAGCTTGGAAACTCTTTTTCAAATGATTATATACACATTTATATACCTCAAAGACTTGGTTTTGTCAAAATGACTAGGATTGCAATATCATTCTGTCCAGGGTCTTAACTGATACCTGTAACCAGAAGCTCTTGTCCTCATTCGAAAGATATTTACTGAGGAGGTGTCAGAGCAAACTACAAGAATGGGCAAATTTTATATCCCTACATCCATTACATTCTGTAGCCATTTTAAATTCCAACACCAAAACCTCCTTGTGGTGCTAATAAAAGTGACAAATTCAACCAGTCACACACTTTCTCTATATCTTAGGTCCAGCCACTAACTGATTTCACCAGCTTCCTACTGGTGGCTTGTTAGTCACCCAGAGTAACTATATCACATATTTGAACTAATTAATAAACAAGTGACCAGAGGTCATTTTTAGTGATAGACCTCAAGTTCCAGAGAAAGAATGAAAATATGTCAAACCAAAAATGTATACAGATACAAATGTCACACCACCTCTTGGCTGCATGAAATAAACTGGATATTGGAACACAAATGACTGTGTAGGAGTGGCACAAAAAGAAACCTGTAATGCTGGCCAGCCCTCCTTAGTTCTCCAAGTCACCACAAACTGGGACTCTCATTGAGTTTGTGCTCTTCTTAACAAAATATACAACCTTTTAATTAAAAGAAATAGACCTCTTCATGTTTAGTAGGAGGGATTGGGATTGTAACCTTGGTTTTATAAACCCATAAACACAAAAAGCAAAGAACATATTTGAAGGGAAAGAACAAGATTACTAAAACCTGGACTGAATCACTCATGAGTTCAGCAGGAAATGGGGAAATAAAACCAGTGTACCAAATTGCTCTCTAGGGTTCTTCAGATTTAGATTCCTCAGAACACATTATCTAGGATGATTCTATAGCTCACAACATTAAATACAGCAATGTTGTGATTGGGGATGTCCAAGTGGAGGCTACTGCTCAAATAAAGATGCTGTGAATAAAGATGTAATTCTAGCTCTTCTTAATGTGAACATAATGTCAACCAGTGGAAATGAGCAATTGTTCATATTATTTTAAAGATTCAATCAAACCTTATTAAACATGGTAACATCATCATTAGGTACATCTAATGAAGGAAGGGCCATCTAAATTCCTCTGATCAAGGCCCATAACAATCATGGCTGAAACAAAGGCTTTGGACTACAGATGGCTCAGGCCAGTTCTTCAATATCACCAATGGCTGCATAAAGCAGAGAGGATGGTAAGTGACTCAGCTTTTTCTCAGTGCTAAACTAAGCACTAAAGCACTAGGATCAGAAGGCACTCCTGAAGACAACCGCAGAAGGCTACTGACCAATGGAGACTTTCTAACCTCCATCTTAAAGATCTGATCCTGGAGAAACCTCTTTGTTTGCTCCTATTAATTCCCCAATGTTTAATGCAGTATTCCTGAGCTTTTTCAACTAAACATGCTTAGTTAGCACTAAAATCCTTAGTAAATGATTAATAAGTAAGGTATTTTATGTCTCAATTTTTGTATTTGTCCTTAGTAGAATTAATGAGAAAATTATATTAGATAAAAATACATCAGCATTATCAACACTCTGACATTCATGATCAATAAAAGAACTTTATATAAAACTCTTCAGCTATATGATTTTTAAAATTAGTTTTAAATATAATAATATTATGTGTATAAGCCAGAATCATGCTAATGGTAATGCAGGCAGCCACATATTTCTCCTGGTACCAGTAAAGAAATAATTAGATCAATACTTTTATACAAAAAAAAAAATGCCATTATTATCCCTGTAGGGCATAATCTTGGCCTTTCACTTACGATAAGTTGGCAAGTTTCCTTCATGATAAATAATGTAATCTTAGTATCACAGTTGGAGAACTGTTCTCTGAATACCCACAGCAGGTACAGGAATTACAGCCCAATCTTACTTGGAAATACACCACTTCTTCCTAATGAGTATGTCTAGATTCAAACAAAGTAGGACAGAGTTAAGACCATAATTAAAGTGATTGTATTACATTAAGAAGCACACAACTTTGCATAATAAAGACTGTAGGTCAACTGTGAAAATGACTAAAGAAAATGACAGTTAATTGGGCTAAATATTAGACAAGTAAAGCCATTATTCAAAGCCCCATTTTTCTACTTCCCTTTTCTTAACAGTTTTAACTAACAGCAATAATGCAGATGACATGTGTAACACAATCTCAAAGACACACTGTAGAAAACAAAGGTGTAAACCAACTAAGGAGATATTATGTTTACTTCCATTTGCTTCAACCAGGGTGGAAAATTAATGCAAACTAGGTAGAACCACGAAGACAAATGCAAATGAAATGTGTGAGTGTGTATCTTCAAAGTCTCTATTCTTGTGATCAATATCTCAGCTTTTTCTCAGTGCTAAACTAAGCACTAAAGCACTAGGATCAGAAGGCACTCCTGAAGACAACCGCAGAAGGCTACTGACCAATGGAGACTTTCTAACCTCCATCTTAAAGATCTGATCCTGGAGAAACCTCTTTGTTTGCTCCTATTAATTCCCCAATGTTTAATGCAGTATTCCTGAGCTTTTTCAACTAAACATGCTTAGTTAGCACTAAAATCCTTAGTAAATGATTAATAAGTAAGGTATTTTATGTCTCAATTTTTGTATTTGTCCTTAGTAGAATTAATGAGAAAATTATATTAGATAAAAATACATCAGCATTATCAACACTCTGACATTCATGATCAATAAAAGAACTTTATATAAAACTCTTCAGCTATATGATTTTTAAAATTAGTTTTAAATATAATAATATTATGTGTATAAGCCAGAATCATGCTAATGGTAATGCAGGCAGCCACATATTTCTCCTGGTACCAGTAAAGAAATAATTAGATCAATACTTTTATACAAAAAAAAAAATGCCATTATTATCCCTGTAGGGCATAATCTTGGCCTTTCACTTACGATAAGTTGGCAAGTTTCCTTCATGATAAATAATGTAATCTTAGTATCACAGTTGGAGAACTGTTCTCTGAATACCCACAGCAGGTACAGGAATTACAGCCCAATCTTACTTGGAAATACACCACTTCTTCCTAATGAGTATGTCTAGATTCAAACAAAGTAGGACAGAGTTAAGACCATAATTAAAGTGATTGTATTACATTAAGAAGCACACAACTTTGCATAATAAAGACTGTAGGTCAGCTGTGAAAATGACTAAAGAAAATGACAGTTAATTGGGCTAAATATTAGACAAGTAAAGCCATTATTCAAAGCCCCATTTTTCTACTTCCCTTTTCTTAACAGTTTTAACTAACAGCAATAATGCAGATGACATGTGTAACACAATCTCAAAGACACACTGTAGAAAACAAAGGTGTAAACCAACTAAGGAGATATTATGTTTACTTCCATTTGCTTCAACCAGGGTGGAAAATTAATGCAAACTAGGTAGAACCACGAAGACAAATGCAAATGAAATGTGTGAGTGTGTATCTTCAAAGTCTCTATTCTTGTGATCAATATCATTCTAATAATGAATATGTTTGTCTTAGCAGTTGATTATGATTCTTAAATCAATTCCTTATCAAAATACTTATAAAAAATATCTATTGCTTCATTGGGGAAGTAGTATTTTCTTAGAGTTAAGTTCTAGACCTAAGGTTCTAGGAGATTAGTGACCCCTCTTTGTCCTTGTTGCTTATAGACATTTATGCTCACATTGAAGAACAGAGTCACATTTCAGAAACAAAAACCAGGTAACATGACCTTTCTGCTGTGCTGACCCTCCTTGACAGTTTGGCAGTGTTTATGGTATTGATTCCCTCATCCTCACTGAAACTCACTTCTCTGTTGGCACGGTTCTCCTCTTACTATCCTTAAGCCTCCTTTTTTTTTCTTTTTCTCTCTTTCTTAGATTCCACCTCTTTGGATACACTGGCAGTTCTAGAAACTGCACACTTATAAACTGTATTTCTGGATGAGATGCTAAAAAAATTAAGTGATGCAAAGGTCAAATTATCCTCATCATCCAGCATCAGCTCTAGCATTTGTCTTCACTTTTGGATTTTCACACTTTAATTATCCCCAGATGAACATTTTTGAGTTAGAGATAGGAGCACATGAGATTTGTTGTGGATAATACCTGTGAAAGATAAAAAAGGTGAAGAAGGAAGATTGGGTGGGGAAATCCTTCAGACTGTGATACAGATCTGAAAAATATTTAAGACAAGGACTTAGGGGAAGGAGAGAAGCAGGATTGGCAGAGAGAGCCTCAAGCCACAGTAAAGATCTAACAAAGTCTTGCCTAACCCAGTGGGGCGCCCTGGAGCAAGGACTTTCCATTACAGGAGTCCTGCATTGGGCAGAAATGGCCAGTCTCTAGGGCCCCTGACATGCTCAGTCATCACTTGTACAGAAATGCCCAGGAAAAAGCATGACCTCGGTCCAAAACCAATGTGAATCCTGAAAGCACTAAACAGCAGGAATCTGTCCACTAGCTGTACAACTTGCAGCTGATCAGCAGGTTGTTTCTGAAAGGGAGAGCTAAGCAGCACATCTCCATGGCTGCCATACTCTTAATAACTTCAGCTTACATGAATACATTTGACTTAGGCTTGGTGTGTTCTAATCCAATTTCTCCATTCCAATCAGTTCTAGCCTCAGCCATCAGATTAATTTTCCAAAGCACAACTCTGACTGTACCAATGTTTATTCAAAAAGACTTCGATATTATTTAATATTATTTATTATGTATTTATTATTCAATAAATGAAGTTGAAATTATTTAACTCAGTATCAAAGGTTAAACAAAATCTGGGCCCAATGATTCTTTAAGGACTTACCTAAGAGAGAGTGAAGTCCAGTAGAAAAGACACTTTGGAGCAAGAGAGATATGATTCTATCCACCACTCAGTAGGTATACAACTTTTTTTCCATCTTAATTTCCTCACTAGTAAAATAGGAATATGTGGGGTGGATTTTTGAAAGTTTATTGAGATAATTTTAGGGCATAAAAACACAACATGTTTTAATTCCCTATACTGTTTTTTTCTCCTCTCTGTATCCAATTGTATTGTAAGTATCCTATCAGATCATTTACCATGCCTTGAATATGACTCATGCTTTCTTGCCTATACCTTACCTCTGACCCTTTTTTAAACTCTTTCTCTGCACCATACCATTTCCACAGTACCTTCTCAGCTATTAAAATCCTACCCATCAACTGAAGTCATACAGTCCAACACTTCTGATCACCCCAGTCAGATGCAGCTCCATAATTTAGACCAAAACGAAAACAAAACAAAACAATCAAATTTGGGGGAACCTGCATGGACTGCAATGTACTCTTTATTTCTGCACTCATGTTTTCATTTATTCCTAGAATAAGGGGATCATGAGGTCAAGGTCAGTATATGCACACATATTATACATAAATACATGCATACACAGCTTTTGCACTAGTAGATTCTCAGTAAATATTTCAATATAACATCATCTGGTTGTATGTAGTCTAACAATTTCATAACAGTATTTAGTAATAGTCTAAGGATATCTGTTTACGTATGATGGCACCACAAAAGATGTATGTTGGCAAAGTGGGTAAAAATTTTTCATTGTTTAGAAAAAAATTTGATAGCCACTAATCTATGAAATGTCATCAAGGTAAAATGACATTATAATGAATCAGAAAAACTAGACCATCCTTTCCATCATTTATTTAACAAATATTGATTTTCTGCCCTAATTTGAAGTCCTTGAAAGAACTGTCAATACCTCCTCTCTTCCCATCCTCTTATCCACTGCAGTCAAACTTCTGTCCCCATTTCATGAATACAAGCATTATCGCATTCACCAATGAACTCCATGTTGGCTCTCTGGAACACTCACAGGGTAGATTCTAATTCACCCAATACCTCAATTTCATTCAGATCTCTGTCCAAGTATAGCTCCTCAGCTTCCCTGACCCCCTGTTTAAGAAAGAATTTTCCCCCATTTATTTTATTCTATTTCTGTGCTTTTCCTCACACACTTATAATTACCTGACATAATTTACATATTGACTCTTTAAAATGGTCAAAATTTCTGTCTCCTTTCTGGGAATGCAAATTTAATAAGGACATAGACTTTGTGTTATTCACTGTTTTACCATCAGCACTTAGAAAATCTCCTGGCTATCAGTAAATAACTGTGCCATGCATTAATAAATGATGGTCTGAGAACAGCATTATGGGTTAAATGATCTGATATTTTCACCAGAGGACTGAAATTGTTTGATTTTTAGTTGTTAAAGAAAAGGATGTTTGTACATTAAAAGTACCCAAACACATTTAGTTAGTATCAAAACCAGGTAAGATTTCCATATTCTTTTGGCTATATTTCTTCAGAAAAATATAATATAGATTGCTGAAAAATTATCTTTGTCATTGATTTTCAACTTGTGTGATTCTGGACCATAAAGTTCAGAGGAAGTCTGGGGATCTCAGCAAGAACCCTAGACCTCTGTGGAATTTTCTGAAGTGAGTGAGACACTGAGTTCTGAGTTTCAAGTGTTTCAGGCTCATACTCCCTCCCATCCCAACTGCCTTTTTTCTTTAATTTCATGCATTGAAGGCCCACACAGTATTTCCTTTGGTCAGGGTGGTCTAAAAAATGTGGTTTTATTACTTTAACAATGAGATGATCCCGGAAATATCATTAATGTAAAGTATCAATATGCTATAATAGGACAAAGGGATCATAACATCCTTGAAATCATGAACCTGACCTTTCAGTAACTTTATATTATCTCTCTACCTAGAAAACTACTGAGTACAGAGGGCTGGCACCCATGAGAGCTATTTGAGATGAATATTCATTTATTCTTTATTAAACATTTTAGCTTCAATTTATTCAGGCAAATTCAAGCTCCAGTAAATGTCCATTCATCTTTGCTTATACAGGCATAGTCTAAATAGAAGAAAACAATAAAATAGTTTACATATTTTAAGGAAGAAAATGGACCTAGGGATCTGAAAAACTTCTTGCCTGGTCATTACCAAGGACATAGGCATTCTCTTTTCATTCCATGAATCCTAATATTTTTGCTCACTTATCTTGGAATACCACCCTGGATATAGGCCAGGATTCATTAAAATGAAGCCAGCTTCCTAAAAATGAAGGCCTTGTTAGCCTTACTCAACATTTTTTTCAGCTTACACTGACATCTCACACATTCATCAATGAACTCATTACCTCTGAAGCAGCAAGATGCTGACTTGTGGTTAAGTGGGTGACATATGTGATGATGGTTAGAAAAGGCATTGCTCCCTTGATAGACAGGGACAGGAAATTCTCTAATAAAAAGATTAGAAAGGCATCAGATTAACTGCTATTAATCCAATCCATTGAATTTTCAATTTAGATGTTTTATATTTCAGCTGTCAGTTCCATTTAATTCTCTTTCATATCTTCTATTTCTATTATTATTCTGTTCATGGTTTTCTTTAAATCTTCAGCATTTTTACAACTAATGATTTAAACTATTTTCATCATCTCTGTAATTTCTGCATTCATTTCTATTATCATATTTTTTCCTAAAGAGATTAGGGGTTACATTGGTTTTGCATATCTCATTTTTTTGTTTGTTTTGGTTTCTGGACATTGTGAATGTTGTTATTGAGTACTGAATTGTGTTGAATTTTTCAAAAAGGTATCTGACTTTTCTTCTGACAAGCAGTCATGTGCAGACCAGCTTGATCCTTTTTAGACTTGTTTTAGGTTTTGTGTGTGTGTTGACTTTTTATTGGGGAGAGGGGGAGGGTCTTGCGTAGCGTTTATTCTAAGCTATGTGGTCCCTTATGAATGTCCCAGGTGTTAAAACAGTTCTCCCTACTCTAGCCTGTTGGAACTAAAACATCCCCTAGCCCTGTGTGATCTCTGAAAATTTATCACGTTAAAGCTCCCTACTTATTCCCTAATCAGCTTCGTGGAATTTCCTTCTACACCTGGCTGGCTTAGTATTCACCAATAGACTCAATGATACAACTATTCAGATTTTTAGAGGTCTTTTTCCTCATAGCTCCCTCCTGCCTTGTAAATTCCAGCAGTTCAGGCCTCCTCAATCTCTGTTTCTCTCACCTCAACTCAGAGAGACCACTGAACTCTGCCTTGGCTCTTCCTCCTTGCACCATGGTTAGGAAAATGTTTTCAGGGAAAAAGCCAAAGTGATCATAATGCTCTCCTCATTTTTTTTCCCTCTTCTCTCTGTGATCACAGTCCTGCATTTCCCATTGCCCAATGTTCAAAAACATTTGTTCAACTTATTTTATCCAGTATTCTATTGTTTACTGAGACACAGCTACTTTAGCCCCAGGTATGGTGTCATGGTTGGAAAACCTGCTTTGGGTTATTCCAAAGCATTGTTATTGCTCACCCTGCAACCAACATTAGAAAAAATCTAGTAGATACTCAATTTAAACAAAAGTTAATTTTCTAAAATCCATCCATGACTCCTTCTTTCCCATTCTTATTATCACTAACCTACTTTGTTTGCTAGTTGTTGTATTTTTTTTTCAATAACATATAACATGTCTCTTTTCCTCCAATCTCTTTTTAAAAAAGCAAACTAAATATATTAATTTTCTAAGATAAAATTTTAATCATATCAGCTTCTAGGCTTAATGTATTTTTTTTGTAATTTCTAAATTAAGTAAAAAACTTCTCAGATTGGCCTAGCAGCCCTTCCACTCTCTGACCCCAACATAATGTTTCTAGATAGTTCGATCTTATTCCTTCATGATTATTTTCCATACCAGTGAAACTGGATCACTCTTCCCTAAATATGACACACAGTCCCATCTGTGAGCCATGGCTCTCGCCATCTGAAACAGCTGCTTCTTCCAGAGTGTTGCCTTCTCCACTTGTCAAAATCACATCTTTCATGTCCATCTCAGATTCTGTATTTTTCATTGAGCCTAAAGAATATAGATGTAACCTCCTTCTTCTGAACCATTATAGTATACTCTTATTTTATCAACTTACTGAGCACTTAGTATGTGCCACTTACTTTTCTAAGTGTTCATGCAAATTAAAATAAGTTGTTTACAAACTACACTACTTGTAAGCACCATGCTGTGTTGTTTTACTTAGCACATCCTTACAGTATCATAGATATATTCGATATTATAAGCCCCACAAGGGCAGTGGCTTTGCAAATACCCCAAATAGCTCAGGCACAGTACAGTAAGTATTTGTACCTCCTCTGGAAGGCAGGAAGAGTTAAAAGTAATTGCCATGAAATGTGATTCTTTTTTAAAAGTTGATTTGATTTTGGGAAAATGAAACAAGCACAGGAATTAGCAAGTAGGCAATAAATAATAGTTTTAGCTGCCTTGACACTTTATTTGCATAATTGTTCTATTAAAGCTAAAAACTGGAGTAGAAAACTTTATGAAAGTTGAGTCAATTGAGAAGAATTCAGTAACTATTAGTTCTAATGGAAATTCTGTTTCCAGATAAAGTTTACCCTTTATGTAATAAAATATTATTTTAAACTTATTATTATTGAGAACATTCTTGAAACATATATGCTTTCCTCTGTCTTTTAAAACAGGGGATACCAAAGCGCTACTTATCCTTTCCCTGATAATATAGTCATCAAAAATATTGATTACTAAAATATGCAGTTATAAGGTCATGCCTTCAGTACTTAAGTGAGATCAATGAACATGAACACATTTGCTTTATTGCTGGGCACGTTGCTTCTTGTGTCTTCTTCCTTACTAGGAACCATGATACAGTGTTTCCACTTTAAGTAACCCTAATCCATGCTGTCAGTATTTTATGATGTCAAATTTACTAAATTAGACAACATAATTTTACACATATTTTTAAAAATATTCTCTGCCATAGTGGGTTTTCTAATTCTATTGTAATCCACTATAGACTTTGCAGTGTTTTCCCTTAAGAAATTGTTTTCATTTATTTCTTAGTGAATTTGTTTAGATTGTTAGAGTTGTCAAAATATGACTACTACACAAATAGAGTATCTATATAAATAGAATAAATTACCATCCAGTGCCTTAATAAAACTTATTTGATCTGCATATTGAGGACATGGACACAATCAATTGAGAAATACAGATTAGCAAACTTCTCCATTCCATAATATTAATCTCCAGCTAAAAATGCAACTTATTTATCTTTGCTTTCTATATGGTGCAGTGTAGTTACTTAAAATGTTTAGTAAATGAACAAAGCTACTGTAAGAGTAAAATCTAATCATTAAATAAAATTCACAGAAGTATAGAAAGTAATCAATACAATTTACAGTAAAAGTTATACAAAATCTGAGTATTATCATCAGAAATCATTTGCAAAATTATCACTATCTAAACTTGTAACATATTTACACAAACACATGATATGTAGATACACAATACGTAAATTCTTCATCCCAACTAGGCTTTGTCCCTCATGCTTAAGTAGTATAAATACATCCTTCTAACTTAGTCTGAATCTTACATAGTCTTCAGGTTTCAACTACAGCTTAAGAGTGTTTAACTTTGTGTCAAGTCTCTTTTGTTTTACTACCTCTCACTCAACTTTAATATTTACCTATTTTACCTAAAATTTACTAACATCCCAAGATCCCAAGAAGTCTGCTGTGAGTTTAGAATGATGTATGTATCCTTATCCTCTCTCCTTATATTTCTGTGCATTGTTTCTTCTTTTATGGTAAAATAAAAAAGAAAGGAAAGACTAAGCCTTATTAGTTGACAGTTATAAAAAAGTAATTGCTTCTATCCATAGATCTCATCACATGTTCTTAAAGCCCTGTTTTTTCTACCTCCTATCAAGTGCCTAGATCCTGGGCAAGGTAGTATCAAATGAAAAGAGCAGTGTACCAGAATTTATGTAATCCATATTTCATTCCATCTCAGCTGCTTGCTATTTGTGTACTTGGAATAAGAGACTTAGTTTGTATGAGGATATTAATGAATGTGATGACTCTGACCTAAAACTGTCATAAGACTCAATAATTCCATGTTCAGAAGAATATTTTGAAAATCTAAGCAGCATAAAATTATTAAATATTCTTTTTGTAGACAATCCTCCTTTGTAAGATGTCATGCCATTTTTCACAGAACTCAATTTAAAGGTAATTATTGCAAAAAGATAGTTAAAACAAAAAATAATCTTCAAAACAAAGATATAAAATAGTCAACAGTTACATTACATGAATTAATCCATACCTCTTCCTCTAACACGCCATTCTGTCCCCCTTTTAAAGACGAGGAAAGTGAGAAACAAAGAGATTAAATAATTTGACAAATGTCACACTAATAAAGTGGTGGAACTCAGGCAGCCTGACCCCAGACACAAAGCTCTGGATTCAACCTTTATTCTTTCTTCCCCAGTCTACCCTTTCTCCTTCTCTCTCTTCTCCTCCATCATTACCAAACCACTGGCACAGAGAAGGAGGAATAAATATTTCAATGATGAATGCATGCATCATTCTTCCTCTGTTGATTAAGATTAATCCAAGGCACAGAAAATTCCATAAAATAACTACATTGGCTCTCAATACAGAAAAGCAAACAGCTGAAGTCTATTACAAGAATATTTAAGACTGAGTAGGGGGTCAGTTAACACCACTATTTAATGGCAGACTATTTGCCTCCTAAAGCTAATTCCCCAACAAAAAGGAACAAAGAATATAAGTAACAGTTCATGAGAAACTCTGCTCAAAGCAATCACCAGAGTTGGATATATCATTCAGAGGAAATAAGTAGGAGCACTACATATAACGGTCACCATTCTGTAACTTACCTAAAATTGAAAGAGAAAAAAAAAATCAACTCTGTATATACTTTTAAGTAGATATTTTATTTTATTTTATACATTTACTTTCTGTTTGAATAAATGCTATACTCTGGTATTATCAAAATAAAAGGAAATATGAAAGTTAAGGACTAATTATATCCAGCATAATAGTCAGATATTCTGTAAATATATAGATATTCTTTAATTAGATGTTCCAGATTTCACCTATTCTATTTGTTTCTATTTCGTAGTATAATTTTAAAAAATGTGAGGTAAAAGAAATACTGCTGGAAATATTTTCTTACAGTAACCTTGAATGCTATTAAAGTATCTAAATATAGAAAGTGAAACTGAGTTGGAAATTTCTACCAAACCCATAGAGGAAGGACTTCACAAGGTCAGGGGTGGGTTTTCTTCCCCTCTCTTGAAGCTATACACGTCTTGTAATTGAATATGAACATAAACATGTTACTTAAAATATCAAGATAGGGTCACTGCTTAATTAGCAGTTTAAAAATTATTTCTTTCAAGGCCAGTATAATGGATATGCAGTAGAATAACTGGAGGTAGTGGAAAGTATACTGATTTAGAAGCGGGCGAACTGCATTCTGTTCTCAGAACCACTACCGAATGACATTTTCACATCACTTTCCTCTATGAATCTCTTTTTCTTCTTTGATAAAATAAAGTGATTGTTTCAGATGATCCCTAAGGTGTGTTAGATTGAGTTACTGTCTTTTTTCTTGAGAAGAGGTTTTTGTTGTTTTGTTTTTCTATCAAAAACAGAATGGCCTCTATTCCTCCAAAGCTACCCTTTGATTCAACATATTTTTGATGTTTCAGAGAGAGGTAAGGAGGACTTCCAAAACTAAAATCTTCCTGCTCTAGAACCTGTGAATTTTATCACCAAGAGTTTCTAATTTCTGAAGTATACAATTTGTTTTCTACTTGCATGGTATAATGGTTTGTCTCCTTTTGCTTTCTCAAGTTAACGTACAACTTCCTTCATTCTGCATTTCATATTAAAGGAAGAAGCACTTAAATTTTACCATATTTGCTACAGACTTCAACACAGTGCTAGAAATAAAGAGATATTAAAATATCATTCTTAAGTAAACCTATTGGTATTAGTGAATAATTAATTATGGTTTACTGAACAGGTTCAAGAGGCAGACTGTGGAGGGTTGATTCCTGTCTCACAACCTACCTGCTGAGTGACGTCTGATAAATTTCTTAATCTCTCTGTGCTTCAGTGCCCTTATCTACCAAGTAATAAAAGCCTACTTTATCAGATAGTTTTGAAGATTAAATAAATGAGAAATGTGAAAACCTTAGGAAATTGCTGGCCACAGAGTAAGCACCAAGTGATATATATTAGCAATTATTATGTTGTATTTTTTCCTATTTTTGGCATCCAGTTAAAAAGAAACATTTTCAATAAGAGAAATATTGAATGATAGTTTATATTCATAGGATAGAAAAGGCTGCCCTAACCATGACAGAAAATGATGAGCTATAAAGATCAAAAGATTAAAAATAGACAAAAAATCATTCTATAAAAATAGCTCCATAAACAAAGTTAAAGACTAAATACCACACTGGAATAAGTATTTGCATCATAGGTGATAGACAAAGCATAAGAACCCTAATTTTAAAAAGGTTCCAATAAGTCAATAATAAAAAGACAACCCAATTAAAAATGAGAAAAGGGGTATAAAATCAAAATGGTGGCATAGGAAGACCCTGAACTCACCTCTCCCATGAACACACCAAAATTACAACTACTTACAGAGCAACTATTTATGAGAATGACCTGAAGACTAGCAGAAAAGATTTTCCACAACTAAACATATAAAGAAGGAACCACACAAGGCAGGTAAGAGTGGGGGAGATGCAGTATAATCAGGACCCAAATCCTCAAGTCCACAAACCACATACAGGAGGAATATCACAATTGCAGAGGTACTCCCCAAGGAGCAAGATGTTCAAGCCCCATATTGGGCTTCCAAGTTCAGAGGTCCTGAAATGGAAAGACAATCTTCTGGAATGTCTGATTTAAAAAAACAACAGGGCGTACATTTGGTCAAGTTGGAGGGTTATAGGAAACAGAGACTCCTCTCTTAAAGGGTGTACACAAAATCTCACATGCTACAAGTCCCAGCAGAAAGGCAGTAATTTGAAAGAAGCCTGGGTCAAACACACTTGCTGACCTGGGAGATCCTCCCAGAGAGGCAGCAGGCAACTGGGACTCTGCTGTGGACAGAGATGCAGGCGACAACCACTGTGGGAGCTAATTCTACCAGGAGGACATTGATGTTGGCAAGTGCCATTTAAGAGTCAGCCCTCCCTCTAACCTATTAGTATCAAGGGCTTACACATCAACCAGCAGGCTTGCTCCAGCACTGTGGCACCCCAGTCCTCACAACAAGCCATATGGGGACCCAGTGCTACCTACCAGCAGTCCAGCATCAGCCCCAAAGCTCCTCAGCCTGGGCAGCCAGACACTCAGGGACACAGTCCTGCCCTCCAGAGGGCCAGCACCAACTTTTCAGCTCCCTGGTCTGCACAGCCAACCATGAGGGGACACAGCTGCACATCTTATAGCAGGCCTGCAGCCACCACAAAAAGAAGGGCTTCACAGATAACCAGGGGCCAGCCACACTGACCAGCATGCCCATAGTAGCCAGCAATGTCACAATAGAAGGTGGCACTCTACCCAGATAGGGTGCACCCTTAGAGCATATAGCTCTGTTGACAAGAAGAAAGCATGCTGCTGGGCCTCACAGAACATGTCTTAAATACAGACACTTCTCCAAGATCAGGAAATGTAACTGACTTACCTAATACATAAAAATAAGCTCAGATAATTAAGTAAAATGAGGATACAGAGAAATACATTCCAAACACAGGAGCAAAACCTCAGAAAAAGAACTAAACTAAGGGGAGATAAGCAATCTCTCCAATAAAGAGTTCAAGATAATGATCATAAAGATGCTCAACAAATTCAGGAAAAGAATGGATGAACACAGTGAGAATATCAACAAGAGTTAGAAAATATAATGAAGAACTAAACAAGAGAAATACAATAACTAAAATTAAATACAATAACTAAAATACAATAACTAAAATTTTAAAATACACTAAAAGGATTCAACAGTAAATTAGATGATATAAAGGAACAGATCAGTGATCTGGAAGACAGTCACCCAAGCTGAATAGACAAAAAGGAAAAAACAATGTAAAAGAAATGAGGATAAATTAAGAGATCTCTGGGACAACGTAAAGCATACAAATATTTGCACTATACCAGTCAAGAAGGAGAAAAGAGAGATAAACGAGTAGAGACTTATTTGATAAAATGATAGCTGAAAACTTTCCAAACCCGGGAAAGGAAACAGGAATCCAGATTCAAGTAGCATAAAGAGTTCCAAATAAGATGAACCAAAGAGGTCTACATCAAGACACATTATAATTAAAATGACAAAAATTAAAGATAAAGGAAGTACCATAAAGGCAGCCAGAGAAAAGCAACTAGTTGCATACAAGAAACCTGCCATAGGATAATCAGCTGACTTTTCAGCAGAACATTGCAGGCCAGAAAGGAGAGGCATGATATATTCACTGAAGAAAGGAAATCTACAAGCAAGAATACTCTACCTGGCAAGGCTATCACTCAGACTTGAAGAAGAGATAAAGAGTTTTACAGACAAAAAAAAAAAAAAAGATAAAAGATAAAAGAGTTCAGCACCACTGAACTGGCATTATGAGAAACGTTAGAAGGATTTCTTTAAGCAGAAAAGAAAAAGGCCATAACTAGAAACATAAAAATTATGAAAGGGAAAATGTCACTGGTAAAGGCAAACATACAATAAAAGTAGTAGATCAACCAATTATAAAGCTAGTAGAAAGATTAAAAGACAAAAGTAGTAGAATCATCTATATGCACAACAAGTATTTAAGGGATACACAAAACAAAAACATGTAAATATGATGTCAAAAACATTAAATATGGGGATGAGGAATAAAATTGTAGGGTTATAAGAATGTGTTTGAACTTAAGAGATCAATTTAAAATAATCACATAATGCTAAAGATGGTCATCAAATCTCAAGAGAAGAAAAAAGGAACAAAAATGAACTGTAAAACAACCAGGAAACAGTCAACAAAATGGCATAAGCAAATGCCTATCAATAATCACTTTAAACGTAAGTGGACTAAATGCTCCGATTAAAAGACAAAGAGTAGGGGCTTCCCTGTTGGCGCAGTGGTTGCGCGTCCGCCTGCCGATGCAGGGGAACCAGGTTCGCGTCCCGGTCTGGGAGGATCCCACATGCCGCGGAGCGGCTGGGCCCGTGAGCCATGGCGCCCCGGTCTGGGAGGACCCCACATGCCGCGGAGCGGCTGGGCCCGTGAGCCATGGCCGGTGAGCCTGCGCGTCCGGAGCCTGTGCTCCGCAATGGGAGAGGCCACAACAGAGGGAGGCCCGTATACCACAAAAAAATTAAAAAAAAATAAAAAATAAAAAAAAATAAAAAAGACAAAGAGTAGCTGAATGGATGAGAACAAAACCCATCTATATGTTGCCTACAAGAGACACACTTCAGATATAAAGATACACACAGACTGAAAATGAGGTGATGGAGAAAGGTATTCCATGGAATGGAAACAAAAAGAAAGCTGAGGTAGCAATACTCAAGTCAGACAAATTGACTTTAAAATGAAAAATTTAACAAGAGACAAAGAAAGACATTATATAATGATAAAAGGATTTTTCCAACAAGAAGATATAGCAATTGTCAATGTATATGTACCCAGCATAGGAGCATTTAAATACATAAAGCAAATATTAACAATATAATTGGAGAAATTGACAATAATGCAATAATGTTATGGAAATTTAACACCCTACTTACATCAATAGACAGATCAAATACACAGAAAATCAATGAGGCAACACTGGCCTTAAATGACACATTAGACCAATTGACTTAATAGATATATATAGCATATTCAAGCAAAAGCAGCAGAAAACACATTGTTTTCAAATGCACATGAAACATTCTCCAGGAAAGATCACATGCTAGGCCACATAAAAAGACTCAACAAATTTAAAAGACTAAAACAATATCGAGCATCTTTCCATAAAGGTATGAGGCTAGAAATCAACTACAAGAAAAAACTACAAAAATCACAAACATGTAGAGGCTAAACAATATGCTTCTAAACAACCAATAGGTCACTGAAGAAATCAAAGAGGAAATTTCAAAAAAACACCTGAGACAAATGAGAATAGAAACACAGCCATCCAAAATCTGGGACACAGCAAAAGTGGTTCTAAGAGGAAAGGTTATAGTGATACAGGCTTACCTCAGGGAACAAATAAACAATCCAAACTTACACCTAAAGGAAGTAGATAAAGAAGAACAACAACCACCACTGCCCCCCCCACCAAAATAAAGTCAGTAGAAGAAAAAGTAAAGATCAGATTGATCTTTACTTTAATAAATAATACTTTAATAAAAAAATAAATGAAATAGAGACTGAAAAAAAAAAACCCAGAAAAGATCAACAAAACTAAGAGCTGGATTTTTAAAAAGATAGACAAAATTGATAAACTTTAAGCAGACTCATCAAGAAAAAAAAGAGGGTTCAAATTAATAAAAACAGAAGTGAATCAGAAGTGAAAGAAAAGAAGTTACAACCCACAACACAGAAACACAAAGAATGCTAAGAGATTACTGTCAGCAATTATATGCCAATAAAAATGGACAGCCTAGAAGAAATGGATAAATTCCTGGGGACATAATCTCCCAAGACCGAATCAGGAAGAAATAGAAAATATGAACAAAACGATTACCATTAAAGAAATTGAATCAGTAATTTTTAAAAAATACCCAAATTCAAAATTCCAGGACCAGTTAGCTTCATAGGTGAATTCTACCAAATATTTAATGAAGAGTTAATGCCTATATTTCTCAAACTATTCTGAAAAATTGAACAGGAAGGAAGGAATGCCTCTGAACTGATTCTATGAAGTCATCATCACCTTGACACCAAAACCAGACAAAGACACCACAGAAAAAGAAAATTACAGGCCAATATCACTGATGAACATAGATGCAAAAAATCCTCAACAAAATACTAGCAAACGAAATTCAACAATATATTAAAAGGATCATACACCAAGTTCGAGTAGGATATATCCCAGTGATGCAAGGATGTGATACACCACAAATCAATCAATGTGATACACCACAATAAGAAATAGAAGAATAAAAATCATACAATAACCTCAATATATATAGAAAAAGCTTTAGAAAAACTTCAACATTCATTCATGATAAACACTGTCAACAAAGTGATATAGAGGGAACATACCTCAACATAATAAAGTCCATATATGACAAGCCCACAGCCAACATCATACTCAACAGTGAAAACCTGAAAGCATTTCCTCTGAGATCAAGGAACAAGACAAGAATACCCTCTCACTACTTGTATTCAACATAGTATCGGATGTCCTTGCCACAGCAATCAGATAAGAAAAATAAATAAAAGGAATTCAAATTGGTAAGGAAGAAGTAAAACTGTCTCTATTTGCAGATGACATGATACAATGTAGAGAAAATCTTAAAGATACCACCAAAAGACTACTAGAACTAATAAATGAATTCAGTAAAGTTGCAGAATATAAGATTAATATACAGAAATCTATTGTATTTCTCTACTTTAACAACCAGCTAACAGAAGGAGAAATTAAGAAAACAGTCCCATTTACAGCTGCATTGAAAGAAATAAAATACAAGGAATAAATCTAAACAAGGAGATAAAAATACATGTACTCTGAAAAGTATAAGATACTGATGAAATAAACTGAAGATTATATAAACATATGGGAAGATATACTATGTGCATGGATTGAAAGAATTAATATTCTTAAAATGACCATACTCCCCAAGGCAATCTACAGATTCAATGCAATCTGTATCAAAACACTAATGACATTTTTCACAGAAGAAAAACAAATAAATTCTGAAATCTGTACAGAAACACAAAAGACTCCAAATAGCCAAAGCAACCTTGAGAAAGAAGAACAAAGGTGGAGGTATAATGTCCGCTTACTTCAAACTATACTACAAAGCTACAGTATATTACTGGCACAAAAACAGACACATAGATCAATGGAACAGAATAGACAGCCCATAAATAAATTCACACTTATCTGGTCAGTTAATCTGTGACAAAGGAGGCAAGAATATACAATGAGGAAAAGAGAGCCTCTTCAGTAAATGGTGAAAATGGTGCAAATGCAAAAGAATGTAACTGGACTACTTTTTTACATCATATATAAAAATAAAATCAAAATAGACATCCAATACTATGTTTAAATACTTAAAAGTAAGGCCTGAAACTAAAAAACTCCTAGAAGAAAACATAAGCAGTATACTCTTTGTCATCAATCTTAGCAATTTTTCTTTTTGATCTGTCTCCTCAGGCAAGGGAACCAAAAGCAAAAATAAACACATGGCACATATCAATCTAAAACATATTTACACAGTGAAGCAAACCATCAATGAAGTGAAAAATCAGCCTACTGAATGGGAGAAGATATTTGCAAATGATAAATCTGATAAGGGGTTAATATACAAAGAACACATAAAACTCAACATCAAAACAAACAAGTTAAAAAATGAGCAGATGGGGTTTCCCTGGTGGTACAGGGGTTGAGAGTCCGCCTGCCGATGCAGGGGACACGGGTTCATGCCCCGCTCCGGGAAGATCCCACATGCTGTGGAGCGGCTAGGCCCGTGAGCCATGGCTGCTGAGCCTGCGTGTCCGGAGCCTGTGCTCTGCAATGGGAGAGGCCACAACAGTGAGAGGCCCGCGTACCGCAAAAAAAAAAAAAAGGGGAGAAGACTAGACATTTTTCCAAAGAAGACATACAGATGGCCAAAAGACACATGAAATTATGCTCAACATTACTAATTTTCAGCAAAATGCAAATTAAAACCACAATGAGATAGCACCTCACACCTGTCAGAATGGCTATCATCTAAAAGACAACAAATAAGTTTTGGTGAGAATGTGGGTAAAAGGGAATCCTCATGCACTGTTGGTGGAGCCACTATGGAAAACAGCACGTAGGTTCCTTAAAAAATTATAAATATAATTGCCATATGATCCAGAAATTTCATTTCTGGGTATTTACCCAAAGAAAACAAAAGCACCTATTCAAAAAGGTATACTCACCCTAATGTTCTTTGCAGCATTATTTACCATAGTCAAGATATGGAAGAAACCTAAGTGTCCATTGATAGATGAATAGACAAAGAAACTGCAGTATATACATATACAATGGAATATTACTCAGCCATAAAAGATGAAATCTTGCCATTTGGGACAACATGGATGGATCTAGAGTGTATTATACTAATTGAAACAAGTCACACACAGGAAAACAAATTTCTTATTATCTCCTTATATATGGAATCTAAAAAACAAAACAAACAAAACAAAACAGAATCATAGATATAGAGAACAAACACGTGGTTGCCAAAATGAGGGGGGTGGGGGAATGGACAAAGTAGGTGAATATTATTAAAAGGTACAAACCTACAGTTATAAAATAAATAAGCCACGGTATGTCATTTACAGCAGAAAGAATATGGTCAATAATATAACTTTGTATCAGAACAGATGGTTATTAGACTTGTGGTGATCATTTCATAATGTACGTAAATGTCAAATCACTATGTAGTACACCAGAAACTAACATAATATTGTACATCAACTATATTTCAATTTTTAAAAAGAGGAAAGGATATTCCCAGGAAGATATATTCAAATGGTCCCAAATTACAACCTACTTAAAAAATTGAAAATTAAAATGAGATGTCATTTTTGGATATCAATTTGTCCAAAAAATAATTGTGATTATTATTTAGTTTTGGAGAGAATGTGAGGTTAGTGCTCCAAAACGACATGCTTGATGTGAGTGGAAATCACGTCATTAGACAGCAATTTTACATATTATGTCAAAAATTGAAATCACATACTCTGAACCCAGCAATTCCAGTTAAGGGATCTATTACAGAAATATTCACATACATTTTCAAAGAAGTTCTTTACAACATTATTTGTTATAAATAATTTAAAAACTTATACACTCATTAAAAGGGGTATGGATAAATTAATTTTTAGAACATCCAAGCTATGAAATAAGTAGTTATTTTTTAAAAATAGATCTATTAATAAAAATATACATTATTGTTAAAAAAACACATTGCTGAGAAATTATATATTATAATCATTTTCTTCTAAATTATACAAGTTGGGGGAGATATTACTAAATATATCTCAATGACACAGCTATGGGCTTAAGTTAATTTTTTTCTGCATTCTATTGCTCTGTTAAGTCCTCTCAATAAGAACCTCTTTCTTAGAAAACTTGATAATATTTATTAGCAATTCTTTGGATGGAAACTAGATTACATGCATGTGACCTTGAAATGATACTTTTATTCATTAGCAAGATGATGCACGTACTGACATGGGCACTTTAAAAATCTTTCAATGCAGTGATTTTACAAATTAAAGTAATGCTTTCTTTGACTTTTATTTTAGCAGAAGGAGGGTTATGATTACCAGTTCCATTATCGAGAAATTCTTAACATTATAGACACATAACATTTTGATGACAAAATGATGTTTCTATCAAATCCCTATTCACAAAACAAAAATGCCATTTCTGTATACTCTCCTGACAGGCATTCATATTGAGGTTTTATGTAAAAATTCAGTAATAGCTAAAACATAATTCAGAATGTCAAGTCCGTAGATTCAGTGTTGTCCTGAATTTTAGAAATAAATTCAAATTGCACAAATGTCATACAAATATTACTATGGAAGGATATTAAGCAATTTCATTTTCTCTTTTAAAGATGTCTTGTACATACCTAAAACATTTAACAATTGAAAATAGATGGCACAGTAAGACAGAAAAAAACCCAAAACACTTAATGAGGTCAAGTTAGCTGTGTTAAGACACCTGCAGTGTTGTCACATGAAGAAAGAGTAGACAGACACACATTCTCTTGCTCCAGAGGCTGAACTTAGTCAGATGTGTGGAAATAGCACAGAGGAAGAATTACTTTAGCAGTATAAAAAAACTTCTAAGCTTTCCCTCTTTATTTCATACAATTCTCTCCTACCTGCATGATTTTTTAAAGAATCATGTATTATTTTTAGAATTAAAAAAATGACATTTAGAAAAAAAATAGTAGAGAAAAATAAGTAGAGTCATGAATTCTTAAAGAATTGATATAGAAAGGGACTATAGTATTGTCCAATAATGAAGGTTGTCTCAAAGAATACCATTCTTCATCCTGGGAAGCTTTCCAATGGATAGTACGCAATTAAATTCCAGAGATATGTAGGCGAAGTTTCTTCTCTAGTTTGAAAGAAAAGATCTCTGAAGTCTCTTTGAAGTACAATAGATTAACCTAGCATTATAGTCCTGCACATATATAAACATTACTCTAAATGTAATTAATCTCCAGGAGCGTAACACATCTGGAAACAACTGGAGCACAGGAAGTGACTCATTTTGTGAGTAACACGGTTGAAGTTTGAGGCATCCCTGGAATGGAAAAAGGGTTAAATATCAACCCTAACTGAATTTCAGTGCTCTGCCAAAAATAATGTTATACATCTTATTTTAACTCCTGGAAAAATTAAGTTATAGGGTAGATTTCTCTTCACATAATAATACAGTTTCTATGGAAAAATATTAAAAATATTTATACCAAGACTTGACTCCTAATTCTCTAATCTGTTTCACTAAACCTTTTTTTAAATAAATTATCATGTTTTGACAAATTAAAATCAATAAGGGATAATAGAATATACACAATATATATATATTTGACAGATTAAAATCAATAAGGGGTAATAGTGGAATATATATATATGAGAGAGAGAGAGAGAAAAGAATATGGTGGCTCCAGAAATCCTATTACAGTATATATCCATATTTAGCAAAGCATTTGCTACTAAACTTTAGAGAGAACTGCCTGACGGGCACCAGACTGTCATCTATGACCTTCCTCTAAGGAGGAGTTACTATTTGTTAGTTTTTCTCTCCAGCATTCATGTCCTCTCTTAAAAGCATTCAGTTTTCCTTAAGGAATTATACTCTGCTATTTTTCCCATTGTGTGTAGCATTGGTACAAAGATAATTTTCAGGAACCATCTTCTACTGAGAAAAACCAAAGACACAATTTTCCCTCTCTTTATATAAGGAGAGTCAGGAAGTGATCTAAGTTTGGTAAATTAAATGCTCTGTGCTATGAATATTACACTTGAGGAAAAGATGCAAGAATAAGCAAGAACATAGAAAAGTTGTCACAGAGGAAACATGCTTTCAAACTTCAGTTCATGCTCCTAGGACTTTGGCATTGCCTCGGTTCTCACTTGTTTTCAAAACAGATTCCCAGAAACCCAGATATCTTTTCTCTCACCTGTATTCTCTTTTAAGTTCTCCTTTGCATAAATTAGCCAAAATCAGTTTCTGTTGCTGGCAACCAAAATCCATAGATTATCAGAGGGCAATGACAA
Organism: Physeter macrocephalus; assembly: GCF_002837175.3. Taxonomy (NCBI): domain Eukaryota; kingdom Metazoa; phylum Chordata; class Mammalia; order Artiodactyla; family Physeteridae; genus Physeter; species Physeter macrocephalus. The sequence goes on along the minus strand of NC_041220.1, from coordinate 75,318,116 downwards.
AGTTATTGTACTGAATTGAGATACACAGTGAGCATTACTAACCCTGATATAAAACAATTTCAGAAAGATTTACACAGATGCCAGAGACATAGTTTTACAAGGGTTCTAGATACATAGTAGTTTAAAAAACATGCTATTTATGACAGTAGGAAAACCAATCAAATACTAGGATTAAATCTCATAAAAGACATGAAGGTCTCTTCACAAAAAAATACGACATTTTATTGAGAGAAAACACAAAAGATCTAAAAATCTGGAGAGATACATCATGTTCATGGATTTGAAGGCTCAAAATTTTAAGATGTTAATTCTCCCCAAATTTCTCTAAAGATTGAATGAAATACAAAATAAATAAACAGATAATCGTGGGCTTCCCTGGTGGCACAGTGGTTGAGAGTCCGCCTGCCGATGCGGGGGACGTGGGTTAAAATCAATAAGGGGTAATAGTGGAATATATATATATGAGAGAGAGAGAGAGAAAAGAATATGGTGGCTCCAGAAATCCTATTACAGTATATATCCATATTTAGCAAAGCATTTGCTACTAAACTTTAGAGAGAACTGCCTGACGGGCACCAGACTGTCATCTATGACCTTCCTCTAAGGAGGAGTTACTATTTGTTAGTTTTTCTCTCCAGCATTCATGTCCTCTCTTAAAAGCATTCAGTTTTCCTTAAGGAATTATACTCTGCTATTTTTCCCATTGTGTGTAGCATTGGTACAAAGATAATTTTCAGGAACCATCTTCTACTGAGAAAAACCAAAGACACAATTTTCCCTCTCTTTATATAAGGAGAGTCAGGAAGTGATCTAAGTTTGGTAAATTAAATGCTCTGTGCTATGAATATTACACTTGAGGAAAAGATGCAAGAATAAGCAAGAACATAGAAAAGTTGTCACAGAGGAAACATGCTTTCAAACTTCAGTTCATGCTCCTAGGACTTTGGCATTGCCTTGGTTCTCACTTGTTTTCAAAACAGATTCCCAGAAACCCAGATATCTTTTCTCTCACCTGTATTCTCTTTTAAGTTCTCCTTTGCATAAATTAGCCAAAATCAGTTTCTGTTGCTGGCAACCAAAATCCATAGATTATCAGAGGGCAATGACAAAGTTATTGTACTGAATTGAGATACACAGTGAGCATTACTAACCCTGATATAAAACAATTTCAGAAAGATTTACACAGATGCCAGAGACATAGTTTTACAAGGGTTCTAGATACATAGTAGTTTAAAAAACATGCTATTTATGACAGTAGGAAAACCAATCAAATACTAGGATTAAATCTCATAAAAGACATGAAGGTCTCGTCACAAAAAAATACGACATTTTATTGAGAGAAAACACAAAAGATCTAAAAATCTGGAGAGATACATCATGTTCATGGATTTGAAGGCTCAAAATTTTAAGATGTTAATTCTCCCCAAATTTCTCTAAAGATTGAATGAAATACAAAATAAATAAACAGATAATCGTGGGCTTCCCTGGTGGCACAGTGGTTGAGAGTCCGCCTGCCGATGCGGGGGACGTGGGTTCGTGCCCCGGTCCGGGAAGATCCCACATGCCGCAGAGCGGCTGGGCCTGTGAGCCATAGCCGCTGAGCCCGCGTGTCCGGAGCCTGTGGTACACAACGGGAGAGGCCACAACAGTGAGAGGCCCGCGTACCACAAAACAAACAAACAAACAAAAAAACCCACAACTTTGTGTGATATGTGTGTGTTTGTATCCTTGTAACTTGACAAGTTGCTACTAAATGTGGAAGTGCAAAGAGCCAAGAATAGCTAAGACACTACTGAGGAAGGACAAGGCAAAAAGACTTGCTCTATGGGATATCAGGAGTTATTATAAAAATACAATTATTAAAAACAACGTTGTATGGGCACAAGGACAGACAAGAGAAAAACAAATGGAATGAAATGGAGAGTTCATTACCACATGTATGCACATATGGACAACTGATTTTTAACAAAGTTAGCACTTTATACAGTGGGGAAAAGACAGTCTCTTTCAATAAACAATTCTAGGACAATTTAATATCCACACGGAATAAAATGAAACTTGTCATCTCTCTCACATAATACATAAAAATCAATTCCAGGTACACTATTTAGCAAAATGTGAGAGGTAAAACAATAAAGCTTCTAGAATACAATACAAGAAAGTATCTTCATGATAGGGCAGGGAAAGATTTCTTAAACAGGGCACAGTAAGCAATAACCATGGAGAAAAAGACAGGCCAGCTGGACCACATAAGAATTAATTATTTTTGTTTCCAGCAGACAGCATTAAGAAAACAAAAAGGTAAACTACACACTGGGAGAAGATATTTACAACAAATATAACCAACACAGGATTTTTATACTGTGTGTGTGTGTGTGTGTGTGTGTGTGTGTGTGTGTGTGTATTAATCATGCAAATCCATAGAGAGGAAAAAAAGATAACACAATAGAAAAATATGGCAAGAGATTTAAACAAAACCTTCACAAATGGCCAAATAGAACTCAACCTAATTGGTCAGCTATGCAAATTAAAAGTACCCTAAGATACTACAACACATCCATCAGAGTAACTAGAATTTTAAAACCTAAGAAATAACAAAGGTTGGTAAGGATGTGAATTAATGGGGAAATATCAAATGGGAGTGCATAGTTATACCACGTGGGAAACAGTTTAGCAATACCCACTAGACCTGAAGTTACACATTCCTAGCAATTCCACACTTAAGTATACACCCAAGAGTCATGAAGATAAAAACTAGAAACAATTCAAATGTCCATGAACAGTAGAATGGATTTTAAAAGTGTAAAAGAGCCACACAAAAAAGACAATACAGCAATGTAAATGAACAAAGTACAGCTACACACAACATGGCTAAATATCACAAATACCATGTTAGGAGAAAGAAACCAGACATGAAAGGATGCATAGTGCATGATTCCATTTCTCCAACAAATGGTGAACTAAACATGGTTAGGGTTGTGCATTTCATAGTTAAAACTATAAAGAAAAGCAAGGCAATTAATAACATTAAATTAGTAACCTTAAAGTTAGCATAAACATTAACTTGGGAGGCTAAGGCACAGACGGTGAATAAGAGGGCAAAGATCTATTTCCTATCCTGCATGTGGTTGCACAGGTGTTGGCTTTGCAATAGAAATAAAGTGTATAATTTTGATTTGGAGATTTTTCAGAATATATGCCATAGCAATAGAAATTCAAAATTAAAAAAAGAAAAAGGAATAAAAACAAATGTTACTCTCTAAATGATAATTTTTAAAAAGCAAAAGCCCCACATATACTAATAAAAAAGCACTGGGAATTTTGTTTTGTTTTATTAGTTTATTATTTTTTTCCTGCCTGGATTCATGTATTTAGCAAAATTTTAATACATTGTTCCCTCTTCTGCTAACTGGCTTTCCCTAACATATCAAATTATAAGATTTTATTACTCTATTGATATTTTATTGAAATTAATGGCAGGATAAAGTTTGTGATAGGAATAAAATTAGATAAATTTTGAATATATAATTTACAAAATTTATTGATCATCCAAGTCATCAATTATTTGTGGACTGGACAGGTAGCACACCTCAGAGACCGAGAAGGAAATAAAATATGTAGGAAATACTAGTGGAACTGTTTCTTACGTACTTTCTCTTATACTGAGGTAATATAATATTCAAAACCCTCAACACAGTTAACTCATTTTACACAAATATCATTGGTTTCTTTAGTTATTGAACTCTGTTATTTGGCTCTTGCTGCTTGTGAGGCTTAATTAAAAGTTTAAACCCATGTAGAACATTTATCTTTCCTCTAGTTTTAAATAAAATTTCTAGCAACAAAGACCATTTTGAATAAATTCAACATTGATCTGTTTGAGATCAGATAAGACCAGCCTGAGAACAGAGAAGAAATCTATTATTAAAAATCTGGGGCTTCCCTGGTGGCGCAGTGGTTGAGAGTCCGCCTGCCGATGCAGGGGACGCGGGTTCGTGCCCCGGTCCGGGAAGATCCCACATGCCGCGGAGCGGCTGGGCCCGTGAGCCATGGCCGCTGAGCCTGCGCTTCCGGAGCCTGTGCTCCGCAACGGGAGAAGCCACAGCAGTGAGAGGCCCGCATACCGAAAAAAAAAAAAAAAAAAAATCTGCATGTAGCTCTCCCCTAAATATTTTTGAGATGGTACAGCTTAACAAAATCATACATTTTTATTCTAATTTTGTGTTGCACAATGAATAGATGTACATGTGACATTTTAAAAAATAAGGAATAATGCATTATTCCAGCAGTGTTAAAGCACAGTAAATTATTACATTAAAAGTATATAGAGGGGCTTCCCTGGTGGCGCAGTGGTTGCGCGTCCGCCTGCCGATGCAGGGGAACCGGGTTCGCGCCCCGGCCTGGGAGGATCCCACATGCCGCGGAGCGGCTGGGCCCGTGAGCCATGGCCGCTGAGCCTGCGCGTCCGGAGCCTGTGCTCCGCAACGGGAGAGGCCGCAGCAGAGGGAGGCCCGCGTACCGCAAAAAAAAAAAAAAAAGTATATATACAGGAGAAAAACTATTTACCCTTAGCAAACCAACACCTAAATATGTTTTATTTTATAATAAAATATTTTATTCACAAAAAGGAATGTTTGGGCTTCCCTGGTGGCGCAGTGGTTGAGAGTTCGCCTGCCGATGCAGGGACACGGGTTCGTGCCCCGGTCCGAGAGGATCCCACATGCCACGGAGCAGCCGGGCCCGTGAGCCATGGCCGCTGAGCCTGCGCCTCCGGAGCCTGTGCTCCACAACGGGAGAGGCCACAACAGTGAGAGGCCCGCGTACCGCAAAAAAAAAAAAAAAAAAAAAAGGAATGTTTGGAACATATAAATTGTAAATGTAATATTATGAAAAAGTAGATTATCCAGATTGCTTCATACAAACCATCCAAATTCTCTAAGAAGCTACAAAATTTTTATATGGTTTATCTATTCCTGGCCTTAAAGAAAAGATAAATCGTTAAAAGCCCTGCTCCCTGTTATGCTTTTCGCACTTACTGCTTGTGACTCTCTTTCTACCAGTGCCATCCAGAACTATACAGTTATCTTTCATGGACAATTTCATAAAATTCTTAAAGAAAAGTTAGATGCCATCAATAGAATCGAAGCTGCCATAAGGAACACAACAACGATACTCTGGATGCTCTTAATTATCCTTACAGCTGCTGGAAGTCTGAAGAGGTAGACCAACGAACAAGTGTTTTCTTTATTAAATGAATTGAGTATTCTTTTTCAAACAGCCAGGAGTATCAAGGGGACAGAATGGAAAGGCAATCCTTGCATGTGTTAAAACTAACCAAAGTGGAAACAGAGAAATCCTTGAGGGATCCTTTTAGGAAAGCAATAATAAAAATGTAGTATTTAAAGTCTTAAAATGTTTTTAAAGATTAACAAGTCAGTATAAATGCAGAGCAAACAGTTTTTTAAACTTCATATTGACAGACATTAAGTATGTCTTAAAGATGCAATCTAGAAAAGCCTCCTATTTGGGGCCCTACTGTGCTTTTTATACTTCATTGACTTATGGGTATATTTCTTTCCACATGGCTTTGTTCCATTAAATTCCCAATATTTCTTCTTCAGTTTTCTCAAATGCTCTTTTCTTTTCCTCTCCCCTTCCATCAAAGTCCATTATCATCTCCTGACTCTCCATCTCAAAGCAGAATTTTCCTTAGAGACATCATTAAAAGCCTTCATATATGTTTTATGCTTACCTGATCTCACACAAAGTGAGATTTTTCTTCCTTGATTTTACTCATTCCAAGTTTTTCACTGACATAATTCATCTATCACTGCAATAGCTCTAGGGTTCATTTATCACATTCTTTTGTGAAGGTCCTTATTTTATAAGGGAGGCTATGAAATCACCTTCCCTTGGGATAATTAAGACTAGAAGAGTTGTCTTCCTGTCAGAAATGGTTTAGGTAAAACTTGCCTGAAAATATGGAAAATGTATTAGACAGGTTAAGAAGCTTTTTTTAGTCTTATGGTGTATAATGAGATATTATGTGATTATCTGGGGCATTTTTTAACATGCTCTTCTGAACAAAAGGACACTCATTTAGTAATACAATAGAATCTTACATGTTCTGATGGTTTGGGGTCAGAAATAAACTAGATATTCTAAAAGTATAAAGTATCAGCTGAAAATGCCTTCGGTTCTCTCCTTAATGGGAATAGATTTGTCAAACTTTGATATATCAGGGGACATTTCTCCTGTTATAGACAACTTGAGCTAATTTTCTAGATAATAATAAATATACTCAAAGTGATATGCACTCTACATTGCTGAAATCATCTAAGAAGTCCTCTTGAGCCAACACAGGAAAAAAATTATCCCAAATTTTGTCCATTTTTAATGTTTTAATGAGAAAAAATATCTCTATGAGAGATAATCCTGAAATAATGGGATGATTATGGATATTAAAAAGGTAGATGATACCTTAATTCACCAAATGGTTATTGAAAACTTTGTGTCTGATACAGTTCTAAGTGCCATGAGCTTGCATGACTATAACACTGGCCTTGCTATTGTGTACCTTAAGGTCTCTTAGAAAAGACCTTTATACAAGTAACTACTATTCAAAGCAGTAAGTGTTAGATGTCATAAGAAAGTAAAAATCAGTACCCTACGAATATCAGGGAAAAAAGGGTCATTCATCTTAGGCTGGTTACATTTGATCAGGAATTTGAAGATGCCTTGTCAGGTTGCATTAATGAATTGGTAGCATTTCAATAAGTGATGAAGATAGAGGAAAGAAATTCCAGGCAGCAGAAATATAAAAGAGGTGGAGGTACAGGAAGAGAGAAGCCAAGGATGGAACATAGGAGTTCTGAATGGGCTTTGGCTAAAATGTTGGCCATGTACGGATGAGTTAATGTGTTGAGAGGTGGTCTGAGCTCAAACTCTGGTTGATTTTGTATACCAAGTTAAGAATTTTGGACTTTCTTCAATAGACAGATGAGAAATATTAATAAAATAAGCATTATTTTCATTTAATCATAACTCCAACTTTTACGAGTTTGTTGAAAAATCTCCATTTTATAATTAAGGACACTGAAACTTAGAGAGATTAAAGACTGTGTCCAAATTGCAGAAATAGTAAGTGGTCTTTATTGCAAAACCCATACTCTTTTCTACATCACAATGCAGAAGTTACTATAATAATATGAGCAGTATAGTGTTTGTGGAACATCCAATAGTGGGTAGAGTATGGGGCAAAACAGCGAAGGGAAAGACTGAAGCCAGAGATATCATGAAGTTGTTATAAAAATAGTCCAGGTGATTTTCTCAGGGTATATGCCCAGTAGTGGGATTGCTGGGTCATATGGTAGTCCTATTTTTAGTTTTTTAAGGAACCTCCATACTGTTCTCCATAGTGGCTGTATCAATTTACTTTCCCACCAACAGTGCAAGAGGGTTCTCTTTTCTCCACACCCTCTCCAGTACTTATTGTTTGTAGATTTTTTGATGATGACCATTCTGACCAGTGTGAGATGATACCTCATTGTAGAGTGGCATTGTCATATATACACTACCAGATGTAAAATAGATAGCTAGTGGGAAGCAGCCGCATAGCACAGGGAGATCAGCTCGGTCCTTTGTGTCCACATAGAGGAGCGGGATAGGGAGGGTGGGAGGGAGACGCAACAGGGAGGAGATAGGGGGATATACATATATATGTGTGTGTGTGTGTGTGTGTGTGTGTGTGTGTGTGTGTGTGTGTGTGTGTGTGTGTATAGCTGATTCACTTTGTTATAAAGCAGAAACTAACAAACCATTGTAAAGCAATTATACTCCAATAAATATGTTTAAAAAAATACTTCAGGTGAAATGAAATGGAAACCTGCAGTAATTGTAGTAAGAAAGTAATGGAAAAGAAATATTTCAAATGATACTGCAAAGAATCTACACACCTTCTTCACTGAATTGTAAAGGAATACCACAATAACTTCAAGTGACTATTTCTTTCTATGTTAAAGGTGAATTTTTTAAAAAAATTCTTTAAAACATTAGCCCAGTTAAGACCCCCCCAAATTAAGAAATAGCAGATATTTAAATACTAAGAAATAGCTCATCAATTCCAAACATAATTCTCTAAATACCAAAGTGTTATAAGATGTATTTATAATATTTAAGCCATCTGCCTACTTTTTTTGTTTCTATAATTTGGGTTAAAATAATCTGGTAAAATTAGACAAAAATAAGCATGGTGTTATATGGAATAAAATTATTCTTGAAATCGATATTTTCAATTCATTTACACCAGGAATGAGCTTGTATGCAAGATGGTAATTTAATCAAGAAGCTAGAGGAATTAAAAATACATTCTTTTTTCAAATCAACTGAAAGCATCATTAATTCTAAGTATTTCCTTGATGCCTGTCACCATGGTATCAAATCACAGAACTATTAAAAGAGAAACATTAAAAGGAACTGAAACTTTGACATCTTTTTATTCCATTGTAAGTCATATCAAAGCTTAGGAACTAAAAGAAATATTTCCAAGTTATTTATTCTGAGGTTAAAGGGACATTTTAAAAAATGTGTCTTTGATATAGTCCTGCACATTTTAATATTAAGACTAGAGCTAGTCTCCAGGAGTGTGGGTCAGGAGCTTGGGCATCTACTGAAAACTCTCTGCCTCTGGCATCAGTGAATGAAGTTCACTGCCAACCAACAAAGACAAAGGTCACAGACTTAAGTAAGATGAGAAGCAGTAAGAAGGACCAGGGCAGAGAGGGGAGATGTTAGAAAACATAATTTCTCCTTTAGGCAACACCTATAATTTTGCACCAACTTTTTAATAGTCCTTTGTGTGTTACTAAACAACATACCAGTTCTATTAAAATGGGACATTATGGAAGTGTTTCTGCCAGTGAATTCATCTTAAAGAGTCTTAGAATAAGTAGAAGTCACTTTAATGGCTTTCAAGCAGACCATTCAGAAGTAGCAAATATTCAGATCTATAAATCTATAGCCACATTTATATCTTAGTATCAATAACACAGGGATGTTTCAGGGTTCCAAGCATGGAGAAAACAAAAATCTGTGGTGCTTGAACAACTGGACATCTACACCAAAAAAAAGTGAATATAAACCCAGCCCTTACACCTTTCACAAAAATAAGCTCAAAATGGATCACAGACCTAAAAGTAAAACACAAAACTATGAAATTCCTAGAAAATAACATAGGAGAAAATTTAGATGACCTTGATTTTGGAGATGACTTTTTAGATGCAAAAATTAAAACACTAATGATGAAAGAAAAATTGGTAAACTTGACTTTATTAAAATTAAAATCGTCTGCTCTGTGAGAGACACTGATGAGAGAATGAAAAGACAAGCCATAGAAACTATTTGCAAAACATATATTGGATAAAAGACTTGTATCTAAAATATACAAAGAACTCTGAAAATTCAACAATAAGAAACAAACAACCCAATTAAAAACTGGTAAAAATTTTGAACAGACACCACATTAAAAAAGTTGTGCAGGGCTTCCCTGGTGGCACAGTGGTTGAGAGTCTGCCTGCCGATGCAGGGGACGCGGGTTCGTGCCCCGGTCCGGGAAGATCCCACATGCCGCAGAGCGGCTGGGCCCGTGAGCCATGCCCACTAGGCCTGCACGTCCGGAGCCTGTGCTCCGCAACGGGAGAGGCCCCAACAGTGAGAGGCCCACGTACCACAAAAAAAAAAAAGAAGGTGTGCAGATGGCAAATAAGCAAATGAAAATTTGCTCAACATATATCATAGGAAATTACAAATTAAAACAATGTGATACTACTATACATCTATTAGAATGGCAAAATTAGAAAACACTGACAACTACAAATGCTAGTGAGGATGTAGAGCAACAGGAACTCTCATTTATTGGTTGTGAGAAAACAAAATGGTACAGACATTCTGGAAGATAGTCTAACAGCATCTTACAAAGCTAATCATAGTCTTACCATATGATCCAGCAATTATGCTTTACCCACATGTGTTGAAAATGTGTCCACACAAAAGCATGCACATGAATGTTTACAGCAACCTTGTTCATGATTTCCAAAAATTATGGAAGTAGCTATAATAATAGGTAAACGAACTCTGATTTGGAATAGTATTCAGCAATAAGAAAAAGTAAGCTATCACGCCACTGAAAGAGTGGAGTAACCTTAAATACACACTGCTAAGTGTAAGTACCCAATCTGCAAAGGCTGCATACTATATGATTCCAACTATATGACATTCTGGAAAAGACAAAACTATAAAGACAGTAAAAATGTCAATAGCTTCCAGGGGTTCAGGCAAAGAAGTGAGGGAAGGGAGAAGAGATGAACAAGTGGAGCAGAGGGATGTTTAGGGCAGTAAAACTATTCCACATGCACATTTAATATAGACACGTGACATCATACATTTTCCCAAATCCATAGAAAGTATAACACAATATGATCTATGGACTGTAGTTAATAATAATGCATCAATATTGGCTCATCAACTGTGACAAATATACCACACTCATGCAAGATATTAATAATAGGGGAAACTGAGGGAAGGGTTGTGGGCATATGTGAACTCTGTATTTTCTATACATTTTTTCTGTAAACCTATAACTGTTCTAAAAAATAGAGTCTATTAATTTTTAAAAGATCAGGAAAAATATCTGTGAACTATTTAGTCTTTAGAAAAATAGGGCTTTGCATAATGGCATCAAGGAAAATGTGTCATTATAATGTTAATTTTACCTGGTTCCACCAGATACTATCCCTGAACTAAAAGAGATGACTCCAAAGTCTAAAAAGAAAAGGATATGTTATATTAAGCACTAAAATATTTTAAGGATATTTAATGATATCAAATGAATTCCTAAAAATGAAATTAATACACCAAAACGTGATACAGAGCTGTTGAGAAAAATAACATTAATTTTAAAAGTCATTGAAAACTGTAAAATGTATCATCTGTAAACTATCAGAAAGGCAAAAAAATAATAATCTGAATAAAAATGCATCTATCCAGCCTTGACAAAGACATAATAAAATGGGCATTATTTCCAAAACTGATAGGTTAAATTGTTTCAAACTTTTTGGAGGGCAGAGAATCCATAAACATATTGAAATTTTAAATGTTTATACCAACTGATCCAGTAATTTCATCTGGAAATTTATCCTAAGAAGATAATCACAGATAAAAAGATTTATTTCCTAGGATACTCATTCAGTCTTGCATAATAGGAAAAATTGGAAGTAGGACACATGTTCATCAAAAGGAAAATTTTTAAATTCTGGTCACTCCCTACAATAGGTTACTATCAAAGTGGAGCTTCTATATGTCTCATTGACAAGGAAATATCTTGCTTAAAAATTGAGTTTGAAAAGCAGTTTGTAAAATTATACTTCTAATACAATTTATATAAAATTATATACAGGCTGCCTGCATGTATGCATTTATATGTGTTTCATTGTGCGTGCGTGTGTGTGTGTGTGTACAAAGAGGGAGGGCTAAGAAGGAATCTTTATTTATATTTTTATATCTTAACTTCTTAAAAATGTGGACGTAGAAAAAATATAATTAAAACAAGTAGGCAAGCAAGCAAACAAACAAAAACAAAACCAGAGAGCTTATTTAGGAAGACTTCCATGAGGGGAGACTTGGCTGTATGGATTAGCTTACAACACTGACTAATAGTTATCATCATAATAAACTTGTATCCATAATTCATTGTAATTGGATTTGGAATTACAAACAATCATGCTCAATTTCTGGAAACCCAATTAAGTAACCCAGCCTTCCTTTTACTGCCCTTTGGTTATTTGTAAAGTCCTAGAAAGCCCTAACCACATGGTGGTTATACACTCTCCATTCTCCATTTCTTTCCACACTCACATTTCTTTCCACCTGAGTGGTCTTTTTAGAATAAGAATTTTTATCATATTATAATGTGTCCTACTCTGCTCTCTGAATCACCGATATTAAAATCCTTAAATGAATTCCCATTGCTCTTAAGATAAAGATAAAACACTTTAGGACCCTGCTTGATGGCTCTTCCCTACCCGTTCCAGCCTCAAAGTGAGCTACATTCTATTCTACACTCCAGCCATCCCTGTCTTCCTTCAGCCCCTCAGACTTGCAGGGCTCCCTTCTACCACAGACACTTTGTCCTCTTCCCCTACTTAACTCTTCCCCTACTTAACTTGTCCCCTTCCCCTCCTTAACTCCTGCTTCTCCTCCACATGTCAGTTCAAGCATGGCCCTCACAAAGGCTTCCTTGACCTCCCTGACTAGGTGAAATCTTCCATTATGCTATCACATAATATCATGTACTTCTTCTGTTGCTTTTATCACAGCTGTAATGTATGATAAGTCTGATTAATGCCTCTCTCCCCTACTTCACAGCAAGCTCCAAGAGTACAGGGGGGAACATGTCTATTTTTGCTTACTATTGCATTGCCAGCCCACAGCTTGATACCCAGAAGGAACTCAATAAATCATTCACTGAATGAATAAATAAATGAATCAATCAATCAATATCAAAGCTAGAGGTTCATCCCTCATTAGCGAATCCAGTTTAGCACATCAGGCTGCAGTGTTTACACTGTACATTAAGTTTACAACAAGGAATCGTATGAACAGACTATCACTGACCTTATAAAGAAGTATTTTTAGAATACTCCTAAAAAGAAAAAAATTTAAGAAATATTTTTAAATACCAGTAAAATATATTTTCTCTCAATATTCAACTTTTTTTGTGGGCAGGGGGAAGGGGCTCAGCATACTTGAAACTAGAAATAATGCTATTTAACTAACTAAATTAGCATTACTGAAAATCTCTGAGATGGCTGCAGAAAAAAATGATGGTGGTGTTTCTTTTTTACTGGCTATAAGTTTGATGATCTAAGGCGGATAATCTTTTAAATACCTTTCCAGCTATTGGGTGTATAAAATACAGCAAATGAAATGACAGAAACCATCCAAAGATATTCAAGATTTCATACAACCTTTAAAGCTAATACCATAGGTTGCTATCTTAAATTATGATAGAGACGCAAGGGGGGAAAATGAACTGACAAAGTAGGAAAAAAAATATTTTCCTCAGAAAATCTTTTGGTTGCTTTATCAAGATCACTTTGAACTGAAATCCTCTGATATGGGCATTCATGTCCAGTCTTTGAGATTAAAGATAAAATCAGGATTTCACAGACATCACCCAGAGTTTCTTGAACAGTTTCATCAGTGTCTGGTTTGTATCTTTCCTAAAGGCAAATCAGATTCTGCATGAGCCATACTCTGTAATTTTACTAAAACTCAGTGACACTAAAGTAACAGCAGGATGTCCAATCATAAAATTAATTTTTGGTGAGATTAAGTGGAGCACTACCTTTAGTGTATGAAAAAAAAAAACCCTATAAATATGGATAGAACAAGCTATGCTTTAGATCTCTTGACTGTTGCAATTAGCAGCAGAAAGATAAATATGGATTTTGGCACCCAGAAAGGGAACAGGTTTTTTGAGGAGAAGAGCTGTTATGTAAACTAAAAGGTAAAGAGGTAAGCTTAGAGACAGTAAACAATAAACCCTGTTAGACGCCTCTTTACCCCAAAAGTATTTTCAAAATCACTGGCTCCAGAGAAAGTAATATAAATACAGTCATAGTTAACTATGAAGGGCAAATGATGATATTTTGAGAAAGGAATAAGCTTCATAATCATTAAGAAAACACTCTTTCTAGAAATCTTACCTTCTGGCACATTTCAGTATCTGGGCTGGGCTGCTTCTAACTTGATTTTACACTTGACTGGACTTCAGTGAGTCAGCAGCATAGACACTGCTCAGCTCCTTGTGTCCTTTTTTTGCAAAGTTACATGCAAGCTGGTCGTCCAGGTTTTCTACTCAAGTAGTAGCTGAATGTACACCAGTGTAAGGAAGACATAAAATGAAAATATTCCTTTCTGGTTAAGAGGGGAAAAGTGGAGCATTTACTGGCATAAAAGAACTCTATACTAGAATAGAAATGCATTGAAGAGGGAGAAGTATTTATTCCCTTAGCATAGTCTTCTGTCATTGATTGGAGAGAGATTATTTTTAAGCTCCGTGAAGATTACCCATACTTCTAATTAGGTCATGTGTAGCATTCAGGAAAACAATTCCAGAAGAAAAGGTTTTTTGCCTTCTGTGTAGTAGAGCTGAGCATAATGACTAGTTCAATATATGCTCATAGTTCAAAACAAGATAACAGTACATTTAAGAAAAACTAACCATAACAACCTGCTGGCAGGATTTACACATTTTATGTGAAGGAGTTAGCAAACTGCAGAGCACGTCTACATGTGAAGATGTGAAGTCTTTTGAGTTTTGCTGAACTTAGTAGATAACCACTTTTTTTTTTTAGTGAAAGGGATAGAGACGATATCAAATGAGCACAGTTACTCTTATGGGCATTTCTTTTCTGAGTACTTGCAGGTTTTTTGTTTGTTTATTTTAATAAACAATATCATACCTACTGACTGGAATTTCCCTGGAATTTACACAAATCCTCAACACATTTTCTGGTTTAAAACTTACCCAGATATTTCAGAATAATGAAGAAAACACAAGTTAGATGAGAAGAAGTGTCTCCTGACACTGCAGTTCTTTCTGTTTCTTCATCTTAGAAATAAAAATTGGGTTCTCTTTTCACCTACAGTGTATACACAAGGAAACATTCTCATTTTTAAAAACGCTCCTGGGCATTCGTGTCCTACTAGTTCTCTCTTAATCCTGCTCTCTCATAGAAAGCTGGTAGGGTTATTTTATGCACTCAAATATACCTTTACTATCACTGAAAAGATACAATGAGTTGAAAATGTACAGTTAAGAAATACCAGTCATTTGAATTGGATGCTATCAGGTATTTGGGATTATAAAATATTTTAAACCCTCAAGATGTAAATATGGCCAAAATGCATCCAAAGTCATACCCTTATACTCAAAAATTATACATCAAGAAATTAATCTTATCAGAATAATTAGAAATGGGTTCAATATTTTGCATATGATATTACTTATTATAGCATAATTTGAAAACTGGAAAAAGTGTAAAATAATCTAAAGACACCGAAATACAACAGAGGGAGGCCCGCATACCACAAAAAAAAAAAAAAAAAAAAAAGACACCGAAACAGCAGTTTGGCTGAATAATAGGTAACAATAGGACTCTATGTAGCTGCAAATCACAGAAAATCTGACTTGATAATGCAGACTTGATGAGTTAATTTTCCTCACTTAATAAATCTGTGGTAAGTAGTGGCTCACACTGCTTTTGGTGCTCAACAATGCCACCAGGATTTTTCTATATTTCTGATCTAACCATCCTTAGAATGTTGCCTGCATTCTCATGGTTGAAAGACGTCAGGCATAGCTCAGATATCACCTTTCAAGGTAGAAAGAAGGGGATAGTGGTCAAAAATCTCAATATATCAGTCCTTTTTATCAAAAAAGCAAAACCTTCCCAGAAATCCAGGAAGAGACTTCTCCTTAAATCCTATAGGCCTTACATAGGTTACATGCCTTCCCTAACTGGAAGACAAGTGAGAAAGCCAAGTATTTCTTTTCCAGCCTCAATTCCTGGAAGCAGAGAGAAGGAGGTGGAAATGAAAGCTGAGTTAGCCAACCAACAGTAGTGGCCACACAAATTACATCTTTGAAATAGTTACATGAGAACAGGAACTTTATCTCTTGCCTTGTGTATCCCTGGGGTACAGTCCACTGCTTGGCACACAGTAATATTCAATGAGTGGTTGATGAATGAATGGATTGATCATTGAATGGAATACAGGCAGTCATAAAAGTATATTTTCAAGGGATATTAAGAGAACTGGGGATTGCTCCCAACAAAATATGATATGAAGAAAGCAGAATACAAACCTATATATTCTGTGATCCCAATCCTGAACACACACATACAAACAAGTGTGACTACAAATTCCATACTCTTAAAGTGGTTCTCTCTTGTTAGTATTACTCTGAGTTACAACTCTGCTGTGCCTTAGTAGCTACATTGTAAAACTGGTAACATCCCAAGTTCGTTATGATAATGAAATGAGTATAATCTAAGTTGTTGTTTATCCAACAGAATCTGCTTTCTTCCCTTTCCTATTCTTTGATTCATTTCTTGACCAGTATTAAAATTTTGTTTTAACTTTGTTTTCCTGCCTGATTTTCTCAGTTTCTGCTCCAGATAACTTAAGTGGTGCTTATAGCTACATTCTGCTGATCCTCTATTTGAGGTCAATCTTGACAATGAAATGGTTAAAAAAAAAGGAACAATTGGTGAACATTGGGGACAATCTTTGTATTTCTAGGGAGCCACGCATTTTCTTTTTCTGAACGAAATAGCTTTATTCCCCGCTTGATAATATTTTAGTAGTGTTAGATGATTCAGACTTTTAATAAGTACAATATGTCATGCAGTCCACTAGAAGGAATATAATAAAGTCCCTACTCTTAAGGGGCTCATAGTCCAGTGAAAGACAAACAGGTACTAAGAATTATAAGTACATGAGGCAGATGCACTGATGATGCTAAAGCTACAGTGAGAGTATGGGCACAAGCATCGAGGAAAGTCACAGGATCAACTAGGGCAGGAGGGATGAAGGCAGCTTTGTGGAGGAGGTGACACCAGAGCACAGTCATATTACACAAACAGGTGGACTTTGAAGGGGAGGGAATGGAGGTAAAGCATTCAGGAACAATAAAAAAGAGAACATCTTTTAAAGGATTCTTCATTTATGTGGAAAGAAGCCTGGGGCATTTTTTCCTTCAGTCACTTTACTGACTTCCAGATCCAGTGAGTTTCTGCTTAATAAACATCCTTCATTGCGTCAGAAAGGAAAGGTCTTAAAACCAGTAACAGGATGCCTTTCTAGGCACAGATCTGTGTCTTAATTTATGCTTCTCAAAATCAGGCTGCATTTCAGAGACAATGCTTCAATTATTTTAAAAACTTGGGACACCATTACAAGGTTCATGCTTGGTGCAGAGAAATAACTCCATATTATCTTCCGTTACAGCACAACTATAATTAAAATCCGAGCTTTATCAGTGGTTTTGTAAGTCCATCCATATGATAGGTTTTAGCAGCTCATAAAATACGGAGGGACGCTTCTCTATGCAATAATATAGAATGGTGTATCAGTTGCAAATACTATTTATTTTATATAAAGTAAAGGCAAAATCTTTCCCTTTACCAATGGAGCTCACCCTTCCTTGAGCTTCTTTCTTCCTCACCTCATGTGGCTGGACTCCACTATCAGCAGGCATAAACCTCACTTTCTCTGGGATCCTTTGCTAACGCTGGAACCCTGGGAGAGAAGTCTTTCCTGTCGGCTTCCGTATCTTCTTATGCTCTTCATACCAACACGTCTATTCATTGTCCCTGTCCTTTACTGCACTTCCAGTGCCCATGGACTATAGACCCTCAAGAAGGCTCAGTACAAGGTTGTAGTTAAAAGCAAATGCTTCAGGGCTTCCCTTCCCTGGTGGCGCAGTGGTTGAGAGTCCGCCTGCTAATGCAGGGGATACGGGTTCGTGCCCCGGTCCGGGAAGATCCCACATGCCGCGGAGCGGCTGGGCCCGTGAGCCATGGCCGCTGAGCCTGCGCGTCCGGAGCCTGTGCTCCGCAACGGGAGAGGCCACAGCAGTGAGAGGCCCGCGTACCGCAAAAAAAAAAAAGCAAATGCTCCAGAGCAGGGCGACTTCGGATCAAATCCCAGCTCTGTCACTCAGTAGCTCTAAGATTGTATGTACTTAACCTGTTTATTCCTCAGTTTCCTCATTTGTAAAATGGGAAACATAATATTTATTCCATAGGGTTGTTATGAAGGTAAAATAATATCATATTTTAAAGCATTTATTCTAGGGCTTGACCCATAGTAAGTACTATACAAGTTTAGCTATTTTTTTTTATTATTTAAATCATTAGTGTTCGCCCAGGACTAACATCATTCCTGGCCCCAAACTAATAATAAATATGTGTTGAATAAAGGAATGGAAGAACATTATGGACCAGACTTTTTCCTCCCATCTTATTCTTCCTGCTCTTCCTGCCTCCTTCATTCCTTCTTCCCAGGCCCCAGTCTCTTTTCCTTCTCTCTTATTCTTTCTCCCTCTCTCACTCACATTTCAGCTATCCAGTCAATAGTCCAAGATATTATAAAACCTTTGGATTAGAAACTATGAAATTTCACAAACCTCATTTGCTGCACTGAAAGGTCAGGCTTGATTAAAAATATCTAAATCTATTTCTCCCGAAGTACTATCCTTTAGAAATAACACAAAATAGTTCAGACAGCTATACAGCAAGGTAAGTGAAGATTACAGTCTTCTCAGAACAAGGGGGGCAATCCTCAAAACCAGTCTTTCATGTATATAATGCTCAATATGTGTTAGCCTAGAGTATCTATAACTTTCTAGACGATCACACGGGGTTTTACTATACACGGATGGGGAGGCCCAAATTCTAAGTGAAGACTAATGCAAAAAAAGTATACAAAGGTGCTCCTGGAGGAGAAAGAACAGTCAACATGAAAAGGAGTGCTGGCATGCATAAGAAGAATTTTGGGCACTTCCCTGGTGGTACAATGGTTAAGACTCTGTGCTTCCACTGCAGGGGGCACGGGTTCAATCCCTGGTGGAGGTACTAAGATCCTGCATGCCGCATGGCATGGCCAAAAAATAAATAAGTAAATAAAAATACAAATTGATGCCAAAAAATCCATGATGAACAAAAAAATCAAAATTAAAAAAAGAAGAAGAATTTTGCCTATATTTTAGCAGAACTAGAGGCTGTAGAAAATGATCCAAATGCCTTCACTCTTGAGGTAAGATTGAAGCTCTCCTCTCATATTCCCTGGCATTGTCTAGCTCATCCACTAAAAGGAACAGAAATGAACAAACACTAAAAGGAACAAAGGGAGAACCCATCGGTAAATGGTTCACTGTGACCAGGGGAGGTTGGAAATAACTTTCATTCTGGGTCTTCAAGAATATATGTCAGGTTCTTAGATAAAAAAATTGAAAAGGGTATTCTTGGGAGAGGAGGTAATACATGCAAAAGCATCAAGTAACATAGAAGGCTGAGAAATCTGTAAGGCACTATATATGTCTGGAGCATGCGGAATGAGTGAAAAACAGGGGGAAACAATCTTGGAGAAAAGACTTGACACTAACATTTGCAGAACCCAGAGTGAAAATATAAATGAAGCCTGCATACCATATGTCTAAATATTTAAAATGTGTAAGTCAAAATAACCCAATGTTAAATAGAATATGCTAGCCTCCTACGTTTATAAATAGATAGTTTTAACAACATGAAGGCCAGAATGAAATCTAGAGTTCTTGTATTTCTTGAGGTTTCACATCAGAGCCTGGTGGTGTGTGGGAGACAGCTGCCATACTTTGGTCAGTCCCACCTCTCTCCCCACCCTTAGCTCCTTCCCTTAATGTGAGGGGATTCTCACACACATGAATTGGGACACTCCAGCCTGTGTGATCAACTTCCATCCATGCTCACTGGAACGGTGGTCATCCCTCATGCCAACAGGAAAGCACATTGACAAAGAGCCTACTCTTGGAAGGGCAGACATATTGAGGAGGCCGGGGATACCCTGGAAGCAGGTTCAAGGTCAATTTCTAGGGAAATTATGGGGCCCTGAGTACCTCACTCATGGGTTAAAAGGAGGAGGCACAGCCCCAGAGTGGGCACTAATCCTTGGGCCCACAGAAAACATATGCTGTGGAGAATTGTCTGGAGAAAGACCAGAGTGGGTCTAGCCAAACACAGGGCTGACAAGAGTTGCTGTGGCTTGAGTCTCAAGACAGTCCTGCTGTAGAAGGAAGGAAGGAGAAAGGTCATAAAGGGTTTTATACCTTTTATCCACAGCTCATTATCCTATAGGTAATATGGTGACATGGAAGGAAGTCACATGATCAGACAGGCCTTGATGGAAGCAGTGTAGACTTGCTAACTCAAGGATCCATAACCTTGCTTGTGCTACGTTATGTCTTCTTTTTTCCCTTCCCCCTTCCTCCTATGAAGCTTTTATTGAGCCCCAAGATCAGAAAACTTAAATCACTTCTTACTCTACCTTCCCAGAGAACTCTTCATAATTCTATTTGGAATATAGAGGCAAGTTAGCTGCATAGATATCTGCTTTCCTCCATAGACTGTGAAATGCTTTATAACTGAGATCTCCTATGTATAAAGTCAACTATTTGTAAGATGGGATTCTCTTTGTGAGCTGAATCTATTACTTGCCATATTATTAAGAAATGATAATATTCTTGAAACAAAGTTCATGCCACTGCTCTAGAGCAATAACTAAGAATAAACCTAGTCATATCTATTTCTCCTTGGAATTAAAAAAATACAATGAAACGTATGTGGGAACAGTCTATATTTCACATCTGAGTTATATTAGGGTGTGAGAAGTCCCAAGTCATGGAAGGCCACCTATTTATTTTCTATTGCTGTTTGAAAAATTACCCCACAACACAGTAATTGAAAACAACAACATTTGTTATCTTTTAGTTCTATGGGTTAGTAATGCAGGCACAGCTTAGGTGGATGCTTTAGCTCAAGATCTCTCATAAGTTTGCAACCGAACTGTCCACTGGAGCTGTGACCTCATTTGGAGGCTTGACGAGGAGAAAATATGCTTCTGAAATCACTCATATGGCAGGTTTCTTGATAACTATTGGACCTATAACCTCAGTTCATCATAGCTATAGCTTTGGCCAGAGATTTCCATTTCCATCGGTTCCTTGCCATGTGAGCACCTCCATAGGGCAGCTTACAACATAGCAGTTGGCTTCTCTCAGAGAGAATGAGTAGGAGCCCAAGAGTGAACACCTAAGATGAAAGTCATTGTCCTTTTATAACCTAACCCTAGAAGTGAGACCCCAGCACTTTTACTGCATTCTATTCATTAGAAGGGAGTCACTAGGTCCAGCCCACACTCTAAGAAAGGGTATTACACAACAGCATGAATACCAGGAAGCAGGATCAATGGGGTACCATCTTAGAGGCTTCCTACCACAGACCACATGCAGATAACAATTATAATCAAACACCCTTCTTTATATATATAACACAGAACACACAGACACACACATGTGTCTGTGTGTACAACAATAAATGAACAAGTGTTAGGATAATAATGTTCACATATCCTTGATTTAAAATGGTTTTGAATTAACTATTAGTGACTGCAGTGAACAATGTAATGATTATTTTTTTACTAATAAAGCAATCACAAAGAAATTCACATAAATATTTTGGGGTTGAATTAGTTTCCTACAGCTGCTGTTAATTTCCTCAGACTGCTAATCATCACAAATTTGACAGCTTAAAACAACACAAATTTATTATCTTATGGTTCTAGAAGCAAGAAGTTCAAAATCAGTTTTTGTGGACTAAAATCAAGGTGTCAGCGGCTGGTTCTTCCTACAAGCTTTAGGGGAGAATCTGTTTCCTTGCCTTTTCTAACTTCTAGGGGCTGCCTCCATTACTTAGCTCATGGCCCCATCTTCCATCTTCACCACCAGCAGCCCAGTATTGTCCAATATCTTTTTTTAACTCTGAAACTCTTGCCTCTTATAAGGACCCTTGTGATTACATTGGACCCACCTGGACAATCCAAGATAATCTTCCCATTTCAAAATCCTTAACTTGATCGCATATGCAAACTTCATCCAAAATAACATACTTTCAGGTCCCTAGGATTAGGACATGGACCATCTTTGAAGGGTTATGATGTGGACATCTTTGGGAAGGATTAGGACATAGATATCTTGATGGGGGAGCACTCAATGATTGGTATAAATAACCAAAATAATACTCTTTGTGAATGTAAAAGTCACCTATTCTTTGGCCATGCAATTTAAATGAAAATAAAAAGATCAAATTACATCAAATTGTTTAGAACTGTCCCTAATCTTCTGAAATGAGCACACCTTGGGATTATACTCGATAAACTGTTGAGACCTACTGTTAGGTTTCACATGAGGACTAAGCATTAACACTTTTTATATTAGGTCTTTGACAGATCCTATGTAAATCATGTGATTAGTCCATGAAATCTAAAATAGAAGCTGCAAAGCAGAATAAATGCAGGTGTGTGTGTGTGTGTGTGTGTGTTTCTGTGTGGTCTGTCTGCCTTCTGTATATATCTGTGTGCATGCTTACACATGTATTCATGCTAGGGATAAAGGAGTGTTGACACCATGTAATGGATAAATTGGTTAAGAATCAAAACACCATGTTCTTCCTATTTTATTGTAAAATGTCCTCTGTGAGATACCACACTGCAAAGGATATCATCTAATTTGATTAAAACACCATATTAAGCTAGGTAATGGAATTATGTATTGTTGCCATGTAAAATCACATTAATTTTTATATTGCTAAAATTTTTATTGCATGACCATCACATACACTATGGAAATCTAGCATTTACACAGAACTTGACTTAAATTTTAAATTCCAAGTCTAAAATTTTTATTAGTTCATTTTGTAATTCCCTGATGTAGCTAGGCATTTCCTTTCAATTAAATAAAACCTATTATAATACATCACATTTATCTTGTATATCAATGATAAATTTAGCATTGTCTGATAAAGGAACAAATTTCCTAGCATATATTGTTTTGTTTCCTAAAGTGTCATACTTGAATATACTTGAATGTATCAATTGCTGTGAGCCTAAGGACCAGTCCTAGACAAACTGTAAAGTAAATAAAATTTACCTTTTCCCTTTTATTGTTCTATCATGGGACACATCATATACACCATCCTCAATCTTCCTCATAGCACCCCCTTTCTTTTAATGTTCAACAACAACGTCATCAAATTTAGCTACTCTGGCTTCTAGCCTTGGAGCTCACTTCTGTAACACAGTTAAACACACCTATCCACATAAGATAGAAGTAAACCAACTGCAAAATTTGGCCAGTGCTGAATGAGGGCTGTTAAAAATCAATATTTGGTCAAGATTAAAAAAGACCAAAATGAATATTTTAACTCTATAGTGAATGTATGTGATACAGTAATAAATCTGAGGTTTTATTAAGCAATTTAGTTATTAATATAATTTTATTACTAAAATTTTTAATGGTAAATTAAAAGTTCAACATTATAATCCGGGAAGGATAATTTCTTAGAATAGAGAATAACCACATTGCTCCTGTGGTCACCCAATTTCACATCTGTAATCCTAAACAGATTCTCACTTTGCAGTGACAAATAAATAAATAAATAAATAAATAAATAATAAAAGATATTTAGAGCATACCTCAATTTTCTCTATAACTGTGTTCTTTTCTTCATACATTTTTATATTCCTTATAATGTCTGGGTTGAAGAGAATTAATCACAAATCTTCTATGTGATTTGGAAGGCTTCCCTCCTTGTGAAATGTTGAAGTGTAAACTTGATATTCTTTGTCATATTTGCTTAAAAGATGTAAAGACTTTCAAAGTCAAATCTTCACGTTTAATTTTTTAAAAATGAGAATTATGAAATCACATATATTGAAATCTCTATATTCTGCCTTTTACTATTTTTAAAATTATATAAACATTTGTGGGTTCAAAAAGAATATAATGTCTTCCTAAGCTAATTAATTAATGCAATTACTCCTAATAGACCTATTATATTTCAAGGTACTTCCAAATTTATTTGGAAATTTTTAACAAATATTTTTGTTAATAAAATTAGAAACCTTCACAATTTGCCTTATTGTAGCATTTTATGCTTACACTAATATACATTTATACTTCAAAGTATAAATCACATGAGACTTTTCACTCTAAGTTAGCTCTAAAATTTTTACTTGTTTTTAAAAATGAATGTTCAGCTACAAAAAATCCTCTTAGAACAAATAATGAATTCAGCAACGTTGCATGATACAAAATCAACACTCAAAAAGCAATTGCAGGGGCTTCCCTGGTGGCGCAGTGGTTGAGAGTCCGCCTGCTGATGCAGGGGACACGGGTTTGTGCCCTGGTCCGGGAAGATCCCACATATCGCGGAGCGTCTGGGCCCGTGAGCCACGGCTGCTGAGCCTGTGTGTCTGGAGCCTGTGCTCCGCAACGGGAGAGGCCACAATAGTGAGAGGCCCGCGTACCGCAAAAAAAAAATAAATAAAAAAAAGCAATTGTATTTCTACACACTAGCAATGAATAATCTGAAAGGGAAATTAAGAAAACAATTCAATTTACAATAGACCAAAAGGAATAAAATACTTAGCAATAAGTTTAACCAGCAAGGCAAAAGACTTGTACACTGGAAACTACAAAACACTAAAAGAAATTAAAGAAGACACATCACGTGTGTATGATTGGAAGACTTAATATTATTGAAAGGTCAATACTACCCAAAGTGATCTACAGATTAATGCAATCTCTATCAAAATCCCAATATCATTTTTTGTAGAAATAGACAATTCCATCTTAAATTCATATGGCATCTTAAGAAATTCTGAATAGTCAAAACAATTTTGAAAAAGAAAAAAGTTAGAAGTCTCACACATCCCAATTTTAAAACTTATTACAAAGCTACAGTAATCAAAGCAGAGTGGTAATGACATAAAGAAAGATATATAGAATGATGGAATATAATAGAGAGCTCAGAAATAAACTTATATGGTCAAGTGCTCTTTGACAAATGTGCCAAGATTATACAATGGAGAGAGGACAGTCTTTTCAAAAAATAGTATTGAGAAAACTAGATATCCATATGCGAAAGAATAAAGAATGAAGAAAACTGGATATCTATATTCATATGCAAAACAATAAAGAATGGAAGAATGAGAATTAAGTTGAACACTTGTATTACATCATATGCAAAGATTAACACATAATTGATCAAAGACCTAAACATAAGAGTGAAAACTATAAAACTCTTAGAGGAAAACACAGAGGAAAAGTTTCATGACATGGAATTTGGCAATGATTTCATGGATATGACACTAAAATCATAGGCAACAACAAAAACAAAAAATAAATAAGCTGGACTACATCAAACTTTAAAACTTCTGTGCATCAAGAGACACAATCAACAAAATAAAAAGACAACCCACAGAATGGGAAATAATATTTACATATCACACATCTAATAAGGAGTTAATATCCAGAAAATATAAAGAACTCTTATAACTCAACAACAGAAAAACAAACAACCTGATTAAAAATGGGCAAAGGACTTGAAAAGACATTTCTCCAAAGACTATATATAAATGGCCAACAAGCAGAAGAAAAACATGCTCAACATCAATAGTCATTAGAGAAAAGCAAATCAAAACTATAATAAGATACTACATCACACACATTAGGATGGCTACTATATTAAAAGAAAAAGAAAACAGAAAATAACAACCATTGGCAAGGATGTGGAGAAATTGGAACCTTGTGTATTGTTAGATTAGAATGTAAAATGATGCAGTGGCTACAGAAAACAATATGGCAGTTCATCAAAAGTTTAAAAATAGAATTACCACATGATTCAGCAATTCCACTTCTGGGTGTACACCCAAAATAATTCAAAGCAGTGAGTTTTTCAAAGAGATATTTTTATACCCATGTTCATAGCAGCATTATTCACAACAGCTAAAATGTGAAGCAACCCAAGTGTCCAGCCACAGAAGAATGGATAAATAAAGTGTGGTATAAACATATAATGTAATATAATTAAACCTAAAAAAGGAAGGAAATTCTAACACATGCTACAATATGGATGAACCTTGACGACATTATGCTAAATGAAATAAACCATTCAAAAACAACCCTGCAAATACTGTCATTCTATTTACATGAGGTACCCAGAGTAGTCAAATTCTTTGAGACAAAAGTAGAATGGTGGTTGCCAGAGACAAGAGGAAGAGAAGACAAGGAGTTGTTTAATGAGTATGGAGTTTCAGTTTTGCAAGATGAAAAGCGTTCTGGAGATTGGTTGCTGCTATGATCTGAAATTCCTATGTTGAAACCTGATGCTCAATGTGAAATATTAGGAGGTAGGACTTTGGGAAGCATAATTAGGTCATAAGGGTGGAGGCCACATGAATGGATTAGTGCCCTTCTAAAAGAGGACCAAGAGAGCCATCTTGCTCCTTTCACCATGTGAGGACAGAGCACAAAGGCACAAAGGCAGTCTATGAACCAGAAAGTGGGTCCTCATAAGACATTGAATCTGCCTGTGGTTTGATCTTGTACTTCTCAGCCTCCAGAACTGTGAGAAATAAATTTCTGATTGTTCATTAGTCACTCAGCCTATGATATTTTGTTATAGCAGCCCAAATGGACTAACGTAGTTGTACAACAATGTAAGTGTACTTAACTTTACTGAACTGTACACTTAATGGTTAAGACAGTAAATTTTATGTTATGTATATTTTACTGCAATTAAAAACTTAAAATAATAAACATGTTCAGATTTTCATAATCAAAACAAATAGCATACTTTGTATTACTGTTAAACTGATTAGGTGTACCATCATATGATGGTAATCCAAGTAATTCCACACAAGTTCAAGGTTGCCAGAAATGACACAGAAATGGCATTCAGCAAATTAATCTTCCTGAGCCTGATGCTAAAACAAAACAGCAGGTGTAGCCTAAATTTCAAGGCCTATGCCAAATCTCAGTACAAGCTGAAATGAAGACTCTTACAAGAGTCTTGTCAACTGTGAAAATTTCAGAAACTTTGGCAGACAGGTTGAGAACAAATTTTTGGTCAAGCAACCCTATTTGCCTTCCTTCAACCCACATAGATCTTACTATTTAGATTAGTGCTCATTCCATTAAACACAGAATCAGATCCATAGGTTTGTACTGTCCCTAAAACTTAAATAAACCTCTTCCTTATTTTAAGTTGGTCCTAAGAAAGGCCATTAAGGTTTATGGAAGGAAAGAGAATTGGTCCTCTGAGTGGGTATATCGTGTGGCCCTTTCCTTTCTCGGCAGTGTTATAGGAGCTTTCTACAGTGTACGTGGTCTTCTGAAAAACAAGGCTTTAAATATATATTAAATAACACATTAATTGACTGTATCTTTTGAATCCTAAAAAATCACAAGTTGAGCTTCTGGGCTGGGATTTTAATTGTCATCATATTGTTTCAACTATTACTGAGGCAGATTACTCACCACATCGTAGTCAAATCTTAGTTAAATGGTTTGGGTGTGCTTGGAAAGGACTTTGCATTGCTCCAAACCATCTTGGTTTCCCTGCCAATATTCATGAGCATCCAAAGGTTAGAGGCTGATTCACTCATATAAAGTACCATTAAAAAAAGATGCTTACTAAGTATTTTTCATCAAGCTGCTGATGAAAACTTCTGAAGCTAAGAATAGTCAGGTGAGATAATCCCAAATGGTGGCTACAACTTCCCCTCCAAGGTTAAATGAGGAAAAATATAACATGGTGAGATTTGGTTTTCAGGCAGAGAATGGTCTTCAATTCATCATAATTTCTTCCTTGAACATTGCAATATAAAGTTTATTATAAACTATAGCTCTGTACAGCTGAAAAACATCTATTTTTACTAAACACCAAAAATATCACCAAATGATATTCATGAGATAAACCTAAATATATCAAATTGTCAGAACAGATAAGGACAAAGAAGCACTTTTCTCTCAGCCTACAAAGCAAGAATACTGATCACTGCTAAGTCATAGTTGGGAAAAGTGCTGACACTAAATTCCAATTCCTGCTGGAAATATTTATGCCACACAATGTGGGAAAGATGCAATATTGTGACAATGGAAGAGTTATACTCCTTCCATATTCAAGCACTGATTGTAGTGAGCACAGTTCTGTGGCTTTAAATGAGTATGGTATTTTTAGGAGCATTATAATAGCAAACTATAGCTTTGCTTGCTTGTCAAAAGGAGGATCAGATTTCAGTAAGACATGGTTGGGACAAAAACAAAGGATACACTATTTTCCTAAAGTTATAAAGAAAGTTCAAAGAAGAATACAGATTTGGTCTTGCAATAATATATTCCTTATAAATTAGTGTCAAAAAATTTCTAAAACTATACTACGGTTATTCACACACCAGTGTGGCTAAAAGTATGTAATTAAACAAAAGAATTAGGAGATTAAAATTATGCCAGTGATGGTAGTAAAGGTACTATCTCTTCAAAACAGAGTAGCTACTGATGGTCACTGAAAAAAATACATGAAAAAAAGCCTATTTTAAAACTCAATTTAAAAAAAATCAGTCATAAAATTCAAATGAGTATTCTTAGAAAACTACCCTTCATGAACAATGGAGTTTCTGGATGGTAACTGGCAGAACATTAAAGTATCTTGAAGAATTATTAGTGTAATGGTATTTCACATGCCAGTGTTATGTTTATAGCTCTCCAATTACTTTGAATTTGATAATCTGTGTAACATGGTTTTAGTCAATGAGAATATAGAGTTCAAGAGAACATATTTCCCAACCTTTCAGTGAGTTTAGTTTATTGTCACTGCTTTACTTTCTCTTAAGTCATTAGAAAGTATCAAAAGTAATCTTTATTTTAAAATATGGAACGTTCACTCTAAAACATAATTATAAGTAGCAAACACAAATGAATCAGAGGGAAAAGTAACATCTACTGATTGTCCAATAGTATGCCAACGACTAGGAGTTTTCACGTGCATCACCTAATTTAGTTGAGGATAAGTGCTACTATGCCCTTTAATGAACGCAAAGAAACAGAGGGTCAGAAAAATCAGATAACGAGCCCAAGTTCACAATTAATAGAAGTGGGATGTGAGTACTTGTCTTCTTTGAGTTGCCCAATTCCATGATCCCAATGCAAAACTAATGTGTCTCAAAGAAAACTTAAACTCAGAAAGGAAAAGATAAATCCTGTCTTTGTTGAAGTACTCCAAGAGAAAGCCAAGGTTTGTGTAATATGTAATCCCATATTATGGTATTTAATGTCACAAAATAACCATGATGTAGTCATTATTATTCCTATTTTAAATTTAATTCCTCAAGATTAAATCTTGGCTTCAAACTCAAGTCTCTCTGACAACATAAAACCACAGAGTTCAAATCAGGTAACTTGAGTACACACTTTTATGTATCTCATGCATTGTATAGACAGATGAAGCATTCCCCCTAGGGGCTTTTGATTACAACTCCAAACCAAGCCCAAGTCTCAAAAACAAAAGAACCTTAATTTGAGTCAGTGAAGAAATGGATACTGCATAAATTGAGTGTTTACCAGAAAATATGGAAAATCTTACAGTGACAAATATTTTCTCATATTAACAAGGCATTTAGGTTCTAACATAGGCCTTGGTCCAGTGACTCAACCATGTTAGGGCTCAACTCTGTGGTTACCTAGGCTTTTCTTTCATTCATGGTCCCTCATGTTCTCAAGATGGCGGCTCAGGTTTCCGACGTCACAGCTGTGCTTATGGCAAAATGAGGAGAAAGGAGTAATGTCAGCCCCTGGTTTTCCCTTTTATAGTGAGAAAGCAAAGCTTTCTTGGGGTCATTCTTAATAAACGTTTTCCTATGACTAGTGGCCAGAACTGTGCAAGCTTTCCAGCCCTACCAGCAAGAAAGATGGGGAAACAGTGTTCAGCTTTCCAAACTCTATAGAAAAGATAGGAAGAAGTGTAGGCAGTGGGAAAGAGGCATTGTGTCAACCAACTACAGTATCTGCCTCAAGAACTACAAGGGAGGTTTTTTAAATGCTTCAGATTAAAAGATACTTGCAATTTTGTTTATCCTCAAAATCAGCTCACAAAAAGCTAAAACAACCTCATCAACTTTTTTTTAATCGATCTGCTCATAACATGAAACTTCTGAAGAAATATATAAAGCCAATGAAAAGAATAATTTGATCACCACCTAAGAAAAAAATCAAGTTGATCTTTGCCAGAAACTATTAGGGAAATATCTGTGGCAGAGTCCACTACTAGCATACTCACTATCTTTTCTCCACTTCTTCTTTACTAAGAGAATCACCTTCCTTAGCATCCAGGAATGACCGGCACATTTCAAACCCATGCAATGTAAATTGGTGGAAGGAGTTTTAAGAAAGTTCCTCAAAAGAAAACAACTGATTCAGCTGATGTGTCCCATTTTGCCCTTCGCCCTCCTTTTACTTACAGATTGAAATGCAAACCTGGTGGCTGAACTCCAGCAGCCAATTTGCAATCTTGAACAGTATCATACTCTAAGAAGAGAGTTTGAGAAATCTCAGAGGGGTCTGAATTCTGAGGACACAATAGGGCCTCCATAACATTCTAGACTGCCTCCATCGAGACTCTTTCTCACAAATGAAAAAGAACCCCTTAATTTGTTTAAGCCAGAGTTTTTTAAGTTCTGTTAGTCAGATTGTGAACTGCTATTAATTGGAAATAAAATAAATATAGCATAACAAATCTAAATGAATCAGTTTACATAAAAATGGGAACCACAAAAATGTTAAAAATCAATAGTCCCTTTTATAGATCACATGCCAATTAGTGAAACTATTTTTATTAATTTGTAAGTATCTTGACCATAAGTAGCACATATGCACATATTAAGCCCATTTCTCTAATTTTTTTTATACATTTAAAATACACATACATATACTTATGCACATTGATATATATGTACATAGAAAGTTTGTGTGTGTGTGTGTGTGTGTGTGTATGTGTGTATGCACTCACACATATGCCTATAAATATAATATATATACACAGAACACAACATTCAGTTGATAAATAGGAGTTTATATTATGGCTCAAAATAAGTTAATTCAAGTCTTATATAAAGAGATAACTAGAGTGTCATCTGCATAATATTGGTAATAATATTTTCTGGGAGGTTACATTTGAATAACTATTTTATTATTATTCTTAAATGTTTCTGTATTGCTTATCTATTTTTTTAATAATGAGCTTGAATCTTTTTCTTACAAAAAGAATGAAATCATTCTTTAGAAAAAAAGAAGTTCGGATTTATTGTTGCTAATTTATTAAAACTAAAATACACTGGCAAATGTTTTTACTATGTGAGGAAATGTTATAAGAATTTTGAACTGTTTTTTCAAGCACAATTCTTTGCAATCATGGTATCTAACATATAGAATTAATTTATTTGTGGTTATAAAGCAGTTGTAGCATAATAAATTACAGTTAAATCTATATTTAAAACAGAAATTAAATTTCCTTTTGCTTAGATGTATTTTTTTAATGCGATGAACTCATTTTACAGCCTGTTCCTGTAGGAAAATCACTGATAGAAAATTGAAATATTTATTCTTGGGTTCAAACAATGAAACTCAGAAATGTATTTTACTTTATTTTATAAGATAGTCATAAGAAAATATTTAAAATAACATATGTCAGGTAAATAACTAGAATATACATAGCTATATGTCTTTAGAGCCTTTTATCTGTTTTCCTTATTGCCTAAAAGTTATTCCTTGGAAGTAAGTTTAAAAAGTCAATTATTGCAGTCCCTTAAATCAGACATGCAAGAAAATGGTGCCCAGTTGTCTGAGTTAATGTGTCCTCTTTAACACTTGTTACTTTTGCTCCTGAAAGGATTAGATTCTCTATGTCACTTCTCACCAGAAATAAAAGAGCAAAACTGAAGAACAAACATGAAAGATGAAGTACAAAGAGAGGTGACTTATCCTAAGTCACACAATGATAACTGATTTATTCATTAAGCATCCACTGTGCATCAACTATATTCTAGCTGTCAAGGGCACAAAGTTGATGAAGGGAATATTTGAATGTATTTTGTTCTATGGCCATTATAGCAGCCTTTCAACTCTATCATCTTAGGTCATTTATGTCTATCACCAAATTAAAGATCCAAAACAACCTCTAAAGGACACCTAGTACAAGCTTATTTCTTTTTATAGCTGATTTCACTGGGCAGCAAGAAAGCAGACCTATTCTTTATAAGGTAGTCATTTAAAATTACACACATGTGAAGATCAAGGTATAGTAAATACTAAGCACAAATGGAGGAAACAGCATGTGTGGTTCTTGGAACTGAAGAAAGGCCAGAGTGACTGCAGTATATTGACGCCAAAGAAGAGAAGTATGAGTTGAGGTCAGAAAGTAAGCCAGGACCAGAATAGGCAGATTCCTGGGGTCTATGGTTAGGAGATTGGATTTAATTTTAAATCAACAAACAAATTAGAGAAGAGATTTGATAATAAAACCTTCAACAATGACTTCATACATGTGGTACAGAGGAGAAGGAAAAGGAATGAGCAAGTTTGGGACAGGACTATGTCACAGAAGCCAAAGACGGAGAGAGTTCTGGGGAGGGTTGGGGGAACTGATCAATACTGCCAAACATTACAGGCACAACATGGAGGTTATTCCATTTGTCCATTAGATGAGAACAGTATCAATAAAATATTGAAAAGGCAGAAGCCAGATTGTGGGAGAGTGAAAAATAATTGATTAGTGAGAGAATTCAGGAAACTCAATTTTGTAAGTTAAGGGAATAAGAGAAAAGTCAATGAAGACAGACCACTCATATGGAAGTAATAATGGTGAAAAAAGAATTGTTGGAATGTGGAAATTCTGGTTTCAATGCAAGTAGAGGCAAAGAGCCAGTGGAACAGGGAGAAACTAAGGATGTGAGCAAGATCAGAGAGAAGGCAGAAGGGGATGGGATCTGAATCAGAGGTGAAAGAGTTGCCCTGGGCAAACGGTCAAGGAAAGAAAAGATCAATGGCCATTTTTATTGGATTAGAAAAAGCTAGTACAATCCATAAGTGATTGCCCCTCAGCAGGATAAAGGGCATCAAATAAAGCAACAGTGAGTTTATGGCTTGGGGACTTGAGGAAAAAGTAAAATTGGGAGAACATACTCTGTTAAATGTCAAAGGCATCCTCAAAAGATGAAAAAAAGCAATCAAGTCATAGTAAGGGTCTCATTAAGTTTGGATAGCATTAATCACACAACAGAAGAAAAAGGCCCAAACATAACTAGGAGTATCTTTACCTCTCTCCAACTGTAATGGAGATAAATCTGTTACTGAGCATCTACTCTAGATGGTATTGAAAATAAATATAGTCTTTTTAGATAAGCCAACTCATCACATTTTCAGCTGGCTTCTGAAACAACCTTGAATTTCCCACTATCATTCTTTAATTTTGCATTATTTTCTGTGATAAAAGGATACCTCACACTAGTTAGAGACTAGATAATTTACTATTGATACCAACTCTACTGTTCACAGTACATTTTA
This sequence comes from Physeter macrocephalus, assembly GCF_002837175.3. Classification (NCBI taxonomy): domain Eukaryota; kingdom Metazoa; phylum Chordata; class Mammalia; order Artiodactyla; family Physeteridae; genus Physeter; species Physeter macrocephalus. Next base: position 75,284,839 of record NC_041220.1, on the reverse strand, counting down.
GAATTGTGGACCTGACATTTCAATTGCCTTTCTCTCTTCAAATAAGTCTGCATTATTTTATTACTAGGAGAAGGCAGGCTCAGTCATATTTAATTTCTGATAATAAATCTCTGTAAAATTCCTTCAAAATTCCTCTGTAAAATAATGTCCTGTATTGCCTCCCATTAGCAAATGTTTAGTGTTTGAAGTATAGAATTTCACCTACTTTCCCACTGCTTCAGTGAGACAGTGATGTCAGGCAAAAAGCATGATATTCCTGTCTCCTAGTTTCCATCTTCTCTAGAATGCTGTTACTATGCTCAGACTGGAGAGAAGAGCCAAAAAAAAACAAAAAGCAGATCTTGGGCTTCCCTGGTGGCGCAGTGGTTGAGAGTCCGCCTGCCGATGCAGGGGACATGGGTTCATGCCCCGGTCTGGGAAGATCCCACATGCCACGGAACGGCTAGGCCCGTGAGTCATGGCCGCTGAGCCTGCACGTCCAGAGCCTGTGCTCTGCAATGGGAGAGGCCACAACAGTGAGAGGCCCGCGTACCCTCCCCAAAATAAAAGCAGCTCTTTTAGTCTGCATGTACCCTTCTTGCTTAAGCACTGCTCCCCTCTGGGGCTAGAGTCATGGTGGAGGGGAGGGGAAAGCACACATTTAAAAGGAACAGAGTCAGCTCAGACCCAATCCTCATGACCTCTGCCCCAGCAACTTGGGATCTGACCCCACCCCCAAAAGTGCAGTGATGACCAATGAGCAGAGGGGAAGCCCTGCCTCACACCTGGCTCCAGCCCTAGCCCCTCCATCTCCAGTCCACTTTCTACTAAGGTGATAACTGCTAGCATACCCTGAGGAAAGAAGTGACTTGCTTCCATGCCAAATTGGGCTCTCCAACCAAAAGCACTGAGCACACATGGTCCATGCAGGAATGCTTGCACATAAGGACATCACTTCAGCACTGCAATAGGTAATTGTTTCACTGAAATTCATAGAGATAGAGACATTAAGCAAACTGAGAAAGCAGAAGAACTGGTCTCAACTGAAAGAGCAAGGGAAAATCCCTGAAAAAATAATGAAGCAGAGATAAACAATTTACCAGATAAAAAATTCAAAACATTAGTAAATAAGAATGTTAACTGAATTGGAAAAAGAATAGATGAACACAGTGAGTGAGAATTTTAACAAGGGACAAGAAAATACAAAAGAAACCCAATCAGAAATGATGATTCAATAACTCACATAAAAAACACACTAGAAGGAATGAATAGCAGACCAAGTGATACCAAAGAACACACAAGTGATCTGGAAGAAAGAATAATGAAAATCACTCAATCAGAAGAGCAAAAAGAAAAATTTTTCTTTTAAATGAAAACAACTTAAGAGATTTCAGGGATAACATCAAGCTACCAACATCTGCATGATAGGAGTTCCAGAAGGAGAGGAGAGGGATAAGGGGCTTGAAATTGTATTTGATAAAATTATGGCTGAAAACTTCCAAAACCTAAAGAAGGAAACAGATATCCACGTACAGGAAGCACAGAGTGTCCCAAACAAGATGAACCCAAACAGACCCACACCAAGACATATCATAATTGAAATAGCAAAAGTTAAAGACAAAGAGAGAATTCTAAAGGCAGCAAAAGAAAAACAAAGAGTCATGTATGAGACAACCTCCATAAAGCTATCAGCTGATTTTTGTGCAGAAACTTTGCAGGCCAGAAGGGATGGAAAGATATATTCAAAGGGCTGAAAGGGAGAAATATGCACCCTAAGGTATTTTACCCAACAGAAACTTTGCAGGCCAGAAGAGGTGGAAAGATATATTCAAAAGGCTGAAAGGGAAAAATATGCAACCTAAGGTATTCTACCCAACAAGAGTATCACTTAGATTCAAAGGAGAGGTAAAGAACTTCTCAAACAAGCAAAAACCAAAACAGTTCATCAATACTAAACCACCCCTAAAAGAAATGTTAAAAGGTATTCTCTAAGTGGAAAAGAAGTAAGCCTCTACAAGAAAGGTAAAATCCCACTAGAAAATGCAAATATATTGTAAGGGCTAAGGATCAAACACTTAAATAAGCTAGAACAAAGATTAAAAGACAAAAATTGTAAAAGCAACTATAATCACAATAAACACTTAAGGGATAAACTTGTATATGTAAAATAGGATGTCAAAAACACAAAAGGTGGGGGAGGAGAGCAATAAATATAGAGCTTTTAGACTGTATTTGAACTTAAATGACTACCAGTTTAAAACAAGAAGATATAGTTATAGGTCAACATATATGAAATCCATGGTAATGACAAATAAAAAATCTACAATAGATACACAAAAACTAAAAAGAAAGGAATACAAGCATACTACTAAAGAAAATCATCAAAACATAAAGAAAGAAATATAAAAATAAAAAGAAGAAATGAACAGAGAATAACTACAAAAACAACTGGAAAACAATTAATAAAATGGAAATAAGTACCTACCTATCAATAATTACTTTAAACGCTAATAAGCTAAATGCTCTGATCAAATGACACAGAATGGCTGATTGGTTAAAAAAATAAGACCCATCTATTTGCTGCCTACAAGAGACTCACTTCAGAGCTAAAGATATACACAGATTGAAAGTGAGAGGATGGAAAAAGATATTTCATGCAAATGGGAACAACAAGAAAGTGGGGATAGCAATACTCATATCAGACCAAAAAAAAAAAAAGACTTTAAAACAAAGGTTATAACAAAGACAAAGAAGGGCATTACATAATGATAAAGGAAACAGTACAAGAAGAGGACATTATACTCATTAACATATATGCACCCAATACAGGAGCACCTAAATATAGAAAGCAAATATTAACAGACATAAAGGGAGAAACTGACAATAACATAATAATAGTATGGGGCTTTAATGCATCACTGACATCAATGGACAGATCATCCAGACACAAAATCAATAAGGCAACAGTATCTTAAATGACACAATAGACCAGTAGGACTTAAAAGAGATCTAGAGGACATTCCATCCAAAAACAGCTGAATCCACATTATTTTCAGGTGCACATGGAACATTCTCCAGGACAGATCACATGCTAGGGCACAAAAGAAGTCTCAACAAATTTAAGAGGACAGAAATCATGACAAGCATTTCTTTCAACCACAAAGGTATGAAACTACGAATCAATTACAGAAAGAAAAGTGGGAGAAGCACAAACACATAGAGACTAAACATGCTACTTAAAAACCAATGGGTCAATAAAGAAGTCAAAGAGGAAATCAGAAAATACCTTGAGACAAATGAAAATGGCAACATAACACACCAAAATCTATGGGATGCAGCAAAAGCAGTTCTAAGAAGGAAATTTAAAGTGACATAGACCTTCTTCAAGAAATAATAGAAATCTCAAAAAAAAAAAACAAAAACAAACCTAAGCTACCAGCTAAAAGAACTAGAAACAGAACAAACAAAGCCCAAAGTCAGCAGAAACACAGGAAAAATAGACATCAAAGAGGAAATAATACAGACCAGAAAAAAAAAAAAAAATTCAGTGAAACCAAGAGCTGGTTTTTTGAAAAGATATACAAAACCTTTAGCTAGGTTTATAATGAAGAAAAGATAGAGGACCTACTAAACAAAATAAATGAGAAAAGAGAAACAACAACTGATGCAAGAGAGATACAAAAATTAATAAGAAAGAATACTAGAGACAGTTATATGTGAACAAATTGGACAATCTAGAAGAAATGGACAAATTTATAGAAACATACAACATGCCTAGACTGAATCAGGAAAAAACAAACAATTTGAACAAACTGATCACTAGAAGTAAAATTGAATTTATAATAAAAAAAACTTCCAGCAAACAAAAGTGCAGGACCAGCCAGTTTCACATAGAAATTCTACCAAAAATATAAAGAAGAAAAAATACCTATCCTTCTCAAAATATTTCCAAAAAATTGAAGTGGACAGAACACTCACAAATTCATTTTACAAGGCCACCATTACCCTGATACCAAAACCAGACAAAGACACCACAAAAAAAGAAAATTTCAGGCCAATATCTTTATAAATATAGTTGTAAAAATTCTCAACAAAATATTAGCAAACTGAACTCAACAGTATATGAGAAGGATAATACACCATGATCAAGTGGGATTTATTCCAGGGACACAAGGATGGTTGAATATTTGCAAATCAATCAGTGTGATACACCACATAAACAACAACAAAAAAGATAAAAATCACATGATCATACAAATAGATGCAGGAAAAGCAATGGACAAAATTCAATATCCATTTATGATAAACACTCTCATCAAAGTTGGCATGAAAGGAACACACTGTAAAATAATCAAGCCATTTATGACATAACCACAGCTAACATCATACTCAATGGTGACAGCTGAAAGCCTTTCCTCTAAAATCAGGAACAAGACAAGGATGCCCGCTCCTCTCTCCACTTCTTTTTTTTTTTTTTTTGTGGTACGCGGGCCTCACACTGTTGTGGCCTCTCCCGTTGCGGAGCACAGGCTCCGGACGCGCAGGCCCAGCGGCCATGGCTCACGGGCCCAGCCGCTCCGTGGCATGTGGGATGTGGGATCCTCCCAGACCGGGGCGCGAACCCGGTTCCCCTGCATCGGCAGGCGGACGCGCAACCACTGCGCCACCAGGGAAGCCCTCCACTTCTTTTTAATATATAATAGTATTGGAAGTCCTAGCCACAGTAATCAGACAAGAAAAAGAAAATAATGTATCGAATTTGGAAGGGAAAAATTAAAAGTCACTATTTGTAGATGACATGATACCCTATATAGAGAACCTTAACGTTTCCATACAGTACTATTAGAACTATTAAATGTTCAACAGGGCAGCAAGATACATTCATATATAGAAATCTGTTGCATATCTATACACTAATAATGAAATATAAGAAAGCAAAAGTAAAAAAAAAAATCTTATTTAAAATTGTATCCAAAAAATTACTTGGGAATAAACTTAACCAAGGAGGTGAAAGACCTATTCTCTGAAAGCTGTAAAACACTGATGAAAGGTATTGAAGATGGTAAAAAGAAAGGGAAGATATCCCATGTCCTTGGATTGGAATAATTAATGTTAAAATGTTCCTACTACCCAAAGCAGTCTATATATTTAATGCAATCCCTATCAAAACACCCATGACATTTTCCACAGAACAAGAACAATCCTAAAATTTATATGGAACCATAAAAAAACCCAAATTGCCAAAGCAATCTTGAGGAAAAACAAAGTTGGAGGTACCAAGCTCCCTGACTGAGACTCTACTACAAAGCTACAGTAATAAAACAATGGTACTGGCACAAAAACATACACATAGATGAAAGGAACAGGCTAGAAGGCCCAGAAATAAACCCACACACTGATGGTCAATTAATCTATGACAAAGGAGGCAAGAATATACAATGGATAAAAGACAGAGAATGCAAAAGAATGAAATTAGAACATTTCCTCACACCATGTACAAAAGTAAACTCAAAATTGCTTAAAGACCTAAATGTAACACCTGAAACCATAAAACTCTTAGAAGAGAACATGCACAGAACACTCTGATATAAATCATAGGAATTTTTTTTGGATCTGTCTCCTAGGACAAAAGAAATAAAAGTAAAAATAAATAAAATAAATAAAAATAAACAAATGGGACCTAATTAAGCTTAAAAGCTTTTGCACAGCAAAGGAAACCATCGACAAAATGAAAGGACAACCTATGGAAAATATTGCAAGTGATCTATTTACTATCCAAATATATAATAGTATAATATTTTCTATCCAAAATATATAAACAGCTCATACAACTCAAAAAACAAACTTATTAAAAATTTGACAGAGATCTAAATAGACATTTATTTACTATCCAAATATATAATAGTATAATATTTTCTATCCAAAATATATAAACAGCTCATACAACTCAAAAAACAAATAAACTTATTAAAAATTTGACAGAGACCTAAAAAGACATTTTTCCAAAGAAGACAAACATATGGCTAACAGGCACATGAGAAAATGCTCACATTGCTAATTATTAGAGAAATGCAAATCAAAACCACAATAAGATATCACCTCACACCTGTCAAAGTGGCTATCACCAAAAAGTCCACAAATAACAAGTGTTGGTGAATATGTAGAGAAAAGAGAACCCTAATGCACTGTTGGTGGGATTGTAACTTAGTGCAGCCACTGTGGAAAACAGTATGGAGGTCCCTCAAAAAATTAAAAATAGAACTACCATATGATCCAGCAATTCCACTGCTGGGTATACATCCAGAAAGAACAAAAACACTAATTCAAAAATATACATGTACCCCAATGTCCATAGCAGCACTATGTACAATAGCCAAGACATGGGAGCAACCCATCAGACAAATGGATAAAAAAGATGTGGTATATATATACAGTGGACTATTAGCCATAAAAAAGAATGAAATTCTGCCATTTGCAGCAATGTGGATGGACCTTGAGAATATTATGCTTAGTGAAATAAGTCAGAGAAAGACAAATACCGCATGATATCACTTATATGTGGAATCTGAAAAATAAAGCATATGAATGTACACAGCAAAACAGAAACAGACTCACAGATATAGATAAAAAACTAATACTTACCAGAGGGGAGAGGGAAGAAGAAGGGGCAAAATAGGAGTAGGGGATCAGGAGATAGAAACTACTATGCATAAAATAGATAAAAAACAAGGATATATTTTTATCCTTGTACAGCCCAGGGAATTATAGCCATTGTTCTGTAATGACTTTATATGGAATACAATATATAAAAATACCGAATCTCTATGCTGTACACCTGAAACTAAAATAATATTGTATATCAACTATACTTCAAAAAAAAGATTTAAAAAGCAGCTCTTTTGGCACCTTCAATTCTGCAAGCTCAATCAATCTCATGGGAATTCACTCTACGGCTATTTTGTTTCAGTTCAATGTGGATAAATTTCATGATTTTGTTTTGATCATGAATTTCTTAAGATGCAGTTTGGTATGATAAATAAATGCTGCAGACTTACGGTACTGAGTGCTTTCAAACAAGACTTTACAATTCACACTTTCAGTACTTTTCCTCTAATCACCATATCAGAAGCAAGAATCCTTTAGAACTCTCTGGAATGACTGAAATTTTCATCCTTGTTTTCAGTGTGTTCCTCTTGTGTGCATCTTCTTACAGCTGTCACTGACTCACTGCCAAAGAAAGTGGGGCAGTATAGGCTAAAGGTTAGGTAGTTGGGCTTTCAAGTCAGAATCCTGTGGGTATAAGCCACGTTTGTGCAAGTTACTTTACCGCTCTGAGCCTTGATCTCCTCATCTATCAAATGAGAAGGAAATATTGCTTATGTTGCAGTTATGTTAAGGAGTAAATGAGTTAATACATGTAAAACATTTAACACAGGACACAGTACACACTAAATCTTAACTAATGGCAGCAGTTACTACTCTATTTAGGCATCCCCTCTTATTGCCATTTCCTTAATATTCTCTCTAAGCCTCAAAATACCTACACTGCTCCCTCCAGAAGCTGCAACATTATTATGGTATTGAATAAATGAATCTGTTTTTACACTGCCAGGAGCAGCATAGCTCTCCCAAAATAATTTTATACAAAGGACCATGAATTTCCACAAACTGAAATATATGATGAAGCATAAGGTAATCCAACAAAGATTCCCTTAGTTATATCAAGCTCTCAAATTTTAAAAAAAAATCCTTAATTTTTTAATGAAAATCTATTTTCTAGATCAAAAATTGAATTCACAAAGGTAAACTACACCTGGCACTTGAATATACAGTGAGAAAGATTTAACCAGAGAACAACAACAAAATAAAGGCTAATTCAGGGAGTTACATTTTTAACTTCTTAGATTTTAGTCATGCTGCTATCTGATTTTTCATTTTAGTATCTCTGAATTTAAGCCTGTCAACCGCAAATGCTTATTTTCTCTTTTAAGCACAGACCTTAGCTCAACACAGTAATGAATATAAACAATAGTCTATTAATGCAAATATTCCAAGACTCTACTTCCTCTTGGCATCAAAAAATAATTGTAAAATGTGCTCCTATTAAGGGTAAAAGATCTGATTAGCCAGGTCATTAAAATCAAGCAAGAGTAGAATAGGGCATGGTCATAATTCGTGTCACTCTTCTAATTTTCTTGTTTTGTCCTCTGGAACTCTACTCAAATAGCCCCACATAGCAAGAAAAAAGTATTATCCATTCTTCTCTTAACCCAAGCTAAAAACCAAAAAGTTTCTTAATGGTGGTCAATGTTAACTTGGGGATGAATTAACCAATCATCCCTCTAGTTATGAGTATTTTTTTTAGCTAAAGAACATTTATTTGTTTTTCACTAAGACTTTGTCTTGAGGACATAACTAAACCGCATCACCACCCCCCACCCCAATGTGAAGAAGGGTTAGTACAGTGAATGTTATAAAGCAGATAGGAACAGCTTGAAGGATTGGAACCAACATTAACTGACAAAAACCAACATCCATCTAAATCATCATAAAAATGTTTAAGTAAAAAAAAAGGAGGGGGCAGGGGGGAAAGGGGGTTTCAGATTGAACAAGATCCTCACATTTCATCTAATGCATTCAACCCTGGCTAGAGTGCACCAAAATGGAAACAGGATTACTACAATACAAAACTTCCACTGCAGCACACTGTACACAGCTGTGTTCCAAGCCCACCCCTGTCCCCCTAATGCTTCCAAACTCAACTCTTTCCTGGCCTGTTGGGCCTGTCGACAAAGGAGCACCTGGATCTTCTCTTTAATCCAGTCTTTGTTATAAGGCTGGTATGTCTGGGTAACAGCTCAGTAAACAAGGCAGCTGAGGTCTGCCAGGTCATCAATATAATCAAACAACTGACTGATATCATATGTGATAGAGGGGCTGTTGGGATTCATTCTCTTCAGATGTTCTTCATACATTTTACAAACACCTTCCATGCATTCATTCACAGATTCATAGTTAGCATAAGTTCTGCCTTCTGGCCTCTTGGTAGGCTGTTACCAGCAAAATGGTGTGAGACATCACACCAAACTCTTTCTCTGCAGCCACTCCTGACTTGGCCGCTGCACCTAGTTGTGACTATTTTGAAGAGCTTGCCCAGTTTCCTCCAGAGAACAACCAATAGTAAAGTTCTTCTCATTCCAAAGCATATCTTTATACTCTGAGACATTCTTCTAACAAGTTTTAGAGGGAACTAAACAAGAGTAGAAGAAATGGGTGGCTATGCTAGAAGATTAGCATGATATTTTGACAGCCCTGCTTTCTTTGAGGTCAACTTATATTTTGCACTTCTTTGTAAAGTTATAGTCAATAGAAAAATATAATATGTCTCCTCTAGATTGAGACATTTCTTCTTTCTTCATTATATTCTGGATACCCTCTTCCTCTCCCCACACTGGGATAGCATCCAAGGATGAGTAGGTGAAAATACAGTGGATATCAGTTCTGAGGTTAAGATAGAAAATGGACAAATATTTGGTAGTCAGCATAGCATGCAAAGGATATATTGCCTATCTTTCAAGAGCAAAATATAGTCTGGATAGTTAACTTCAAAGCATAATTTTATGCACTGAAAGATATGGCTCTTCTCTTTCCTTAACTCAAACATGATCTATAAAATATCAGATGTAAGAAAAGGATTTAGGAGAATAAATATCTATGGGAATGACAGATTTGACCAAAAAGAAAAAAAGTTGAAGTAAAATTTTTGAAAAAAATTCAAGTGATTCAAGTGCATCCCATCTGTGCTTCTTGTCACATGCATTATTTTTATCCTCAAATTTACATATTGTATTTACAAATGTTTCTGTTCTCAGGTTAATTTTAAGAGCTCAAGTTGGGTATTTAAATGTTTGAATTAAGCATAACAACTAAATAAATATGAGAACACAAATCTTGGATGTTAAATGCATATAGAAGACTATCAAATTTGTCTTCTTAATCCTCAGCCAACACTTGAGTTCAGTTCCATCTAATAGTCCACTAGAGATTCCACTGTATTGTCCAACCATCAACCCACAATTCTCTAAATACATTACTTTTTCTTCCTCAGCAAAGTACTGCTTTACATTGTTTCCTTACTTCAATCAATATTATCAAAATTCTTTCAATTATTTAAAATACAAATTTTAGCATCTTCATTTTCTCTTTCATCTCTTTCATCCCCAAATAAGTTCTAAAGACACTGCCTTCCAAAATCTCCTCTTTTATTAACTTAGGCAAGGTTTTCATCATTCTCATCTCAATTACTACAATAAACTCCTAATTCATTTTAATGTTCAAACACTACCTCTTTCTACTTACCCTGACATAGACATCACATTAATTATTTTTTAATTCACTATTTTCACCATGACATTCCATCACCCTGGATCAAATCCTTCAATAATTATTTACCACCTACTCTAACAATTTTAAGCTTTCTAGTCTGTTACCTACTTTCTCACACTGCCTACCAAATTCTCATACTTCAAGAGTTAATCTGGTCTCACCTCTTCTCTGATTTTTCTTTACCCTGTGTCATTAGAAGCAGTATGGTAGAGTAGGAAACATTTACTCTGAGGCTTCAGGTGACTGTGAGATGAAATCCCAGCCCTGTCATCTATCCCCTGGGAAGAACAAGTTAAATCCTTGAACCTTGGCTTCATTATATGCAATACATGAGATAATAAAGCCAAATTCCTATGGCCAATGAAAGATTAAATGAAAGAGTGTATGTAAAGTACTAGCAAGGACAGATTATTTTACTTGGTAGATTATTAAATACTAATCCATATTTCTAAATACAATAGTAAAGTGTTGTTAAAATTATGACCTTGACTCACCAAATGATGCCTAAACATTTATTAAACAAAAAAGAAATATCTGTAGCAAACTCTTATTACTGCCATACATTCTTGTTCTAATATATATCTGGTGTATATCCTTCATTTAACTAGAATTCTTTATTAACAAAAAAATAAATAAATAATAATTTCCTCAAATGACATATCCACAAACAGCCAGACAAAATTTAATATATTTAATGGTTAAGAAATGAGTATGAAGATTTTTGAATTTAGAAAGACCTGAATGGAAGGTTTCTAACCATCCTTTTAGAATTATGATTCTTCTGAGTGAAATGATTGACAAAGAAGAAAGTGACATTTTTAAATATCCAAGGGAGACCCCAAGCATAGTCTGCAGCTCTCCCAAGGCAGAACTGTCATACAATATAAAGTTGTGCTGGCAGAGCAGTCCACATCCTCTAAGGGGCAGGAGGACAAGCTGGTGACTCAAGTGGTCTAGCTGTAAGAGGCATGGTGGTAGTGACCACCCACTCGGAGAGATTATAAGGAACTGATGGGGTAAGAGGGACATTCAGAAACTAAGAAATAATAGTGAAGTGGTAGCTGGGTGCTTATCTTTAGCTTACACAAAAATAATCATTTTAAGGGACATAATACAGTAACATTTTACCAACATGGTAGAGATTATGAAGCCAGCAATTTCAACCATGTAGAAAAATATACTCAAAAATCTGCAGAAGAAAAAAAAAGCTTTCAGCCATCTTTACTATTTTGGAAAGAACTGAATGACTCTCATTATCAGCTTTGCAGTTTATGGTGTATTTTAAAAGAGCAAGGGTTGAAATAAGTGATAGAATAGAGCACCTAGGAAACAGAAAAAAAGAAATTGGCAACTAAATACCTGATATAAAGGACAAAAGGAGAAAAAACACAAAAATCCAAAGCACAGCATGATGAGGCTTTTATTACAAGTTCTCTCAGCCTTGTATTTTTCAATTGCTCCAGGGGCTTCACTTAACTTTTTAACAGTACAATGACTAGTATTCTGAATGAAGAACCTTCTTAATTTTACTCATCCTCCAAAAAACTCTCCCTAAAATATATTGCATAATTTCCTCCATTATTATACATATTACATAGATTCTAATATAATCTTTTTTCTTGAGATATTGCTGTAAAAAGCTAAAATACTTAAATACTCTGAGAATAAAAAGTATGTTCTCTTTATTCTGAATTATATAGAAACTGTGTTCAAGCTAATAAGTATGGTCCTCTTGTTTGATGGATCTCAACATCACTCTGGATTAATGCCTAGTGACAAATATTGACTAAATATGGGACTAAATCACATTAATGATAAACATGCATTGAATACTTTTTATGGTCGAATATGGGTCATACTCTTTGCCTGTTTTATCTTACTTAATAGTCTCAATCATTTTTATGCTATAAATGTAATTATTATTCTTATTTTACAGTTGAGAAAACTGAAGCATACAAACGTAAATTAATCTTTCCATATTCTTAATGAAAAGGGACAATAGTATATATGTTGTGATTCCCTGATTTGTCATTTTCCAAAACAGTTGTACAAAGTACTGTGTTAACATAATTAAGTTTCTGACATCTAACACATTTGGGGAACTTAAGGTTAGGTTCAATATATTTCACACAGGACTTTTGAATGACTTTAATATCTTAAGGGGCACTAGGTCTCCAAGAAGGATACATAAAATGTAGACTGACATTCAGTTAATCTCACCATTATTTGATCATGCACTCCACTTTTCTTAGAGCATCTTGAAAGACTAGTTTTTCTTGGGACAAACTTAGAAAACAGCTTATTTATAAAAAGTACAATAATTGTTTTCATACAATCATTAGTCCTTTGATACAAAGTTGAGAACGTAATGCCAAAAAACCACAATTCATAAAAATAATTCTGTTTTTCCAAATATAGTACACATGGTGTTATGGGTTGAATTGTGTCCCCCAAAGAAGGTATGTTGAAATTCTAACCCCCAGGTCTTCAGAATATTACCTTATTTGAAACTAGAGTTGTAACCCATGTAATTAGTTCAGATGAGGTCACACTGGAGTAGGGTAGGGCCTTACTCTGATATGACTGGTGTCCTTATAAGAGGAGGAGAGACACAGGAAGGAGAATACCATGTGAAAACACAGACACACTGGGAAAATGCCAGGTGATGACAGAGGCTGCAGTTGCAAGACAAGCAACAGACTGACAGCCACCAAGAGCCACCAACAAACAGGCAAGGAAGGAGTCTACTAAGTGTCTCAGCGGAGCATGGCCCCACAGATACCTAGATTTTGAACTTCTCCAGAATTGTAAGATAATAAATTTCCATTCTCTTAAGTCACCCAGTATATGGCATTTTGTTACAGCAACCTTAAGGAAACCAATATGCATGGGTTACAAGAAAACAAAATATTGATACCTTGAACATGGGATAAAATATAGAATATTTAGAGTAAAGCACTGTGTAATCGTTGGAGAGAGTAGATAATTTGGAAAGAAACTTGAGAGTAGATAGTCATGTGGCTGAGAAGAGATCTACTTGTTTATATTAATTTTTTTAAAAACTAAAGTAACTATTTGAACATCTGTCTAAACATCAATTTTCTTATCTGGAAAATGGGGTTTCCAGCTCATTCCTTACAAGATTATTATGCTGATTAAGTGGGAAACACAGTATATAGGAAGCAATCAAAACCTATTATTACATTAGCTACTTCATACCATCAAGTTTTCTCTCCAGCCCAGACCTCATGTTATCTCAGAGAAGTCCAAAGTCACTGAAAACATGTTATTCTAGTGAAGAAAGAATTGATACTATAGAGGGCAGGTAGCAGAAGCAAGAAGAACTACAATTCTGCAGTCTGTTGAATGAAAACCACACTCACAGAAAGACAGACAAAATGAAAAGGAAGAGGACTATGTACCAGATGAAGGAACAAGATAAAACCCCAGAAAAACAACTAAATGAAGTGGAGATAGGCAACCTTCCAGAAAAAGAATTCACAATAATGATGGTGAAGATGATCCAGGACCTCAAAAAAAGAATGGAGGCAAAGATCAAGAAAATGTAAAAATTTTAACAAAAACCTAGAAGAATTAAGGAACAAACACCTAGAAGAATTAAAGAACAAAAACCCAGAGATGAACAATACAATAACTGAAATGAAAAATACACTAGAAGGAATCAAGAGCAGAATAACTGAGGCAGAAGAACAGATAAGTTACCTGGAAAACAGAACGATGGAATTCATGGCCGTGGAACAGAATAAAGAAAAAAGAATGGAAAGAAATGAAGACAGCCTGAGAGACCTCTGGGACAACATTAAACACAGAAATATTCACATTATAGGGGTCCCAGAAGGAGAAGAGACAGAGGAAGGACCCAAGAAAATATTTGAAGAGACTATAGTCGAAAATTTCCCTAACATGGGAAAGGAAATAGCCACCCAAGTGCAGGGAGCGCAGAGAGTCCCAAGCAGGATAAACCCAAGGAGAAACATGCTGAGACCCATAGTAATCAAAGTGACAAAAACTAAAGACAAAGAAAAATTATTAAAAGCAACTAGAGAAAAATGATAAATAATGTACAATGGAACTCCCATAAGGTTAACAGCTGATTTCCCAGCAGAAACTCTACAAGCCAGAAGGGAGTGGCATGATATATTTAAAGTGATGAAAGGGAAGAACCTACAACCAAGATTACTCTACCTGGCAAGGATCTCATTCGGATTCAACAGAGAAATCAAAAGCTTTACAAACAAGCTAAAGCAAAGAGAACTCAGAACCATCAAACCAGCTCTACAACAAATGCTAAAGGAACTTCTCTAAATGGGAAACACAAGAGAAGAAAAGAACCTAAAAACAAACCCATAACAATTCAGAAAATGGTAATAGGAACATACATATTGATAATTACCTTAAACGTGAATGGATTAAATGCTCCAACCAAAACACACAGGCTCGCTGAAGGGATACAAAAACAAGACCCATATATATGCTATCTACAAGAGACCCATTTCAGACCTAGGGACACATACAGACTGAAAGTGAGGGGATGGAAAAAGATATTCCATGCAAATGTAAATCAAAAGAAAGCTGGAGTAGCAATACTCATATCAGATAAAATAGACTTTAAAATAAAGAATGTGACAAGAGACAAGGAAAGACACTAATAATGATCAGGGATCAATCCAAGAAGAAGATATTACAATTATAAATATATATGGACCCAACATAGGAGCACCTCAATACATATGGCAACTTCTAACAGCTATAAAAGAGGAAATCGACAGTAACACAATAATAGTGGGGGATTTTAACACCTCACTTACACCAATGGACAGATCAGCCAAACAGAAAATTAATAAGGAAACACAAGCTTTAAATGACACAGTAGACCAGATAGATTTAATTGATATTTATGGGACATTCCATCCAAAAACAGCAGATTACACTTTCTTCTCAAGTGCACACAGAACATTCTCCAGGATAGATCACATATTGTGTCACAAATAAAGCTGCAGTACATTTAAGAAAATTGAAATCATATCAAGCATCTTTTCTGACCACAATGCTATGAGATTAGAAATCAATTACAGGGGAAAAAAAAAATACAAAAACAAACACATGGTGGTTAAACAATACGTTACTAAATAACCAAGAGATCACTGAAGAAATCAAAGTAAGTCAAAAAATACCTAGAGACAAATTACAATGAAAACACAACAATCCAAAACCTATGGGATGCAGCAAAAGCAGTTCTAAGAGGATAGTTTATAGCAATACAAGCCTACCTTAAGAAACAAGAAAAACCTCAAACAAACAATCTAACCTTACACCTAAAGGAAATAGAGAAAGAAGAACAAACAAAAACCAAAGTTAGTAGAAGGAAAGAAATCATAAAGATCAGAGCAGAAATAAATGAAATAGAAACAAAGAAAACAATAGCAAAGATCAATAAAACTAAAAGCTGGTTCTTTGAGAAGATGAAAAAAATTGATAAATCTTTAGCCAGACTCATAAAGAAAAAGAGGCAGAGGACTCAAACCAATAAAATTAGAAATGAAAAAGGAGAAGTTACAACAGACACTGCAGAAATACAA
>NC_041220.1:75267633-75268531 GCF_002837175.3 Physeter macrocephalus | reverse complement strand
CAGATGGCTTAACAGGTGAATTCTATCAAACATTTAGAGAAGAGCTAACACCCATCCCTCTCAAACTCTTCCAAAAAATTGCAGAGGAGGGAACACTCCTAATCTCATTCTAGGAGGCTACCATCACCCTGATACAAAAACCAGACAGAGATACTACAAAAAAAGAAAATTACAGGGCTTCCCTGTGGTGCAGTGGTTGAGAATCTACCTGCTAATGTGAGAGACACAGGTTCGAGCTCTGGTCTGGGAAGATCCCACAATGTCATGGAGCACTAAGCCCACATGCCACAACTACTGAGCCTGTGCTCTAGAGCCCACAAGCCACTACTACTGAAGCTCGCGCTTCTAGAGTCCATGCTCCACAACAAGAGAAGCCATCACAATGAAAAGCCCACAAACCGCAACAAAAATTAGCCCCTGCTCTCTGCAACTAGAGAAAGCCCATGCGCAACAACGAAGACCCAACGCAGCCAAAATAAATAAATAAATAAATTTTTGAAAATATAAAAAGAGAAAATTACAGACCAATATCACTGATGAATATAGATACAAAAATCCTCAACAAAATACTAGCAAACAGAATCCAACAACACATTAAAAGGATCACACACCATGATCAAGTGGGATTTATCCCAGGGATGCAAGGATTCTTCAATATACACAAACCAATCAATGTGATACACCACGTTAACAAACTGAAGGATAAAAACCATGTGATAGGGCTTCCCTGGTGGCGCAGTGGTTGCGCGTCCGCCTGCCGATGCAGGGGAACCGGGTTCGCGCTCCGGTCTGGGAGGATCCCACGTGCCGCGGAGCGGCTGGGCCCGTGAGCCATGGCCGCTGAGCCTGCGCGTCCGGAGCCTGTGCTCCGCAACGGGAGGGGCCACAGCAGAGAGAG
>NC_041220.1:75265420-75267527 GCF_002837175.3 Physeter macrocephalus | reverse complement strand
CAATAGATGCAGAAAAAGCTTTTGACAAAATTCAACACCCATGTATGATAAAAACTCTCCAGAAAGTGGGCACAGAGGGAACCTACCTCAACATAATAAAGGCCATATATGACAAACCCACAGCGAACATCATTCTCAATGGTGAAAAACTGAAAGCATTTCCTCTAAGATCAGGAACAAGACAAGGATGTCCACTCTTGCCAGTATTATTCAAAATAGTTTTGGAAGTCCTAGCCATGGCAATCAGAGAAGAAGAAGAAATAAAAGGAATCCAAATTGGGAAAGAAGTAAAACTGTCACTATTTTCAGATGACATGATACTATACATAGGTAACCCTAAAGCTGCCACCAGAAAATTACTAGAGCTAATTAATGAATTTGGTAAAGTTTCAGGATACAAAATTAATGCACAGAAATCTCTTGCTTTCCTATACACTAACAACAAAAAATCTGAAAGAGAAACTAAGGAAACACTCCCATTTACCATTGCAATAAAAAGAATATAATACCTAGGAGTAAACCTAAGGAGAAAAAAGACCTGTATGCAGAAAACTATAAGACACTGATGAAAGAAGTTAAAGATGATACAAACCGATGGAGATATATACCATTCTCTTGGATTGGAAGAATCAACATTGTGAAAATGACTATACTACCCAAAGCAATGACTACAGATTCAATGCAATCTCTATCAAACTATCACTGGCATTTTTCACAGAACTAGAACAAATAATTTCACAATTTATATGGAAACAAAAAAAGACCCCGAATAGCCAAAGCAATTTTGAGAAAGCAAAACGGAGCTGGAGGAATCAGGCTCCCATACTTCAGACTATACTATAAAGCTACAGTAATCAAGACAGTATGGTACTGGCACAAAACCAGAAATATAAATCAATGGAACAGGATAGAAAGCCCAGAGATAAACCCAAGCACCTATGGTCAACTAATCTATGACAAAGGAGGCAAGGATATACAATGGAGAAAAGACAGTCTCTTCAATAAGTGGTGCTGGGAAAACTAGGCAGCTACCTGTAAAAGAATGAAATTAGAACACTTCCTAACACCATACACGAAAATAAACTCCAAATGGATTAAAGACTTAAATGTAAGACAGGACACTATGAAAGTCTTAGAGGAAAACATAACATAAATCACAGAAAGATCTTTTTTGACCCACCTCCTAGAGTAATGGAAATAAAAACAAAAATAAATAAATGGGACCTAATGAAACTTAAAAGCTTTTGCACAACAAAGGAAACCATAAACAAGATGAAAAGACAACCCTCAGAATGGGAGAAAATATTTGCAAATAAATCAATGGACAAAGGATTAATCTCAAAACTACATAACCAGCTCATGAAGCTCAGCATTAAAAAAACAAACAACCCAATCAAAAAATGGGCAGAAGACCTAAATAGACATCTCTCCAAAGAAGACATACAGGTGTCCAAGAGGCACAGGAAAAGCTTCTCAACATCACTAATTATTAGAGAAATGCAAGTCAAAACTACAATGAGGTATCACCTCACACCAGTTAGAATGGGAATCATCAGAAAATCTACAAACAACAAATGCTGGAGAGGGTGTGGAAAAAAGGGAACCCTCTTGCACTGTTGGTGGGAATGTAAATTGATACAGCCACTGTGGATAACAGTAAGGAGCTTTCTTAAAAAACTAAAAATAGAATTACCCTATGACCCAGCAATCCCACTACTGGGCATATTCCCAGAGAAAACCATAATTCAAAAAGACACATGCACCCTAATGTCCATTGCAGCACTATTTACAATATCCAGATAATGGAATCAACCTAAATGCCCATCGACAGACAAATGGATAAAGAAGATGGTGTACATACATAAAATGGAGTACTACTGAGCCATAAAAAGGAACGAAATTGGGTCATTTGTAGAGACGTGGATGGACCTAGAGACTGTCATACAGAGTGAAGTAAGTCAGAAAGAGAAAAACAAATACCGTGTATTAACATATATATGTGGAGTCTAGAATATTCATACAGATGAACTGGTTTGCAAGGCAGAAATAGAGACACAGATGTAGAGAACAAACATATGGACAGCAAGGGGGGAAAGTGGGTGGGGGG
>NC_041220.1:75200413-75264247 GCF_002837175.3 Physeter macrocephalus | reverse complement strand
CCTCATCAGTGAGGGGGTTATGTACCGCAAAAAAAAAAAAAAAAAAAAAAAAAAAAAAAAAAAAAAATTTAAAAAACTACTATTATGATATATTAATATTTAACTGAATTAGCATCCTTAGAAAAACAGCAATTCCATGGAAATAAATTTCCCAAGTAACTGAAACTTTTAACTTCATTTTTCTTTTTTGAAGTATAATTGATTTACAATATTACATTAGTTTCAGGTATACAGCTTAGTGATTCAGTATTTTTACAGATTTATACTCCATTGAAAGTTACTACAATATAATGGCTATAATCCCCTGTGTCGTACAATATATCCTCATTGCTTATCTATTTTGTACATAGTTGTTTGTACCTCTTAATCCCCTACCCCTGTATTTCCCCTCACCTCTTCCTTCTCAATAGTAACCACTAGTTTGTTTTCTATATCTGTGAGAATTTCATTCTTTTTTATAGCTGAGTAATACTCCACGTTATATATATACAACTTCATTACCCATTCATCTATTGACGGACACTGGGTTGCTTCCATATCTTGGCTATTGTAAATAGTGTTGCTATGAACACCTGGGTGTTTGTATTTTTCAAATTAGTGGTGTTTTTTTTTTTTCTGGATGTACCCAGCAGTGGCATTGCTGGATCATATGGTAGTTCTATTTTTAGTTTTTGGAGGGATGAAACTTGCAACTTTAAAAGATAAACTTTGGAAATAAATCCTCACCCCTACAGGTAGAAATTTCTAAATATATGACCTACATCCTTGTGACTTCTAGTAGGTAACTCAGAAATACTTGAACGTCAATTAACATTAGCCTGTAAGAGTTGAACTAGTAAATTTAACACATAAGGAATAAAATGAGCTATTATAGAAACCTGCCTAAAGGACCAGATTTCTCCTAAATCAGTGCTTAAAGAGCAGTCTGGAAATCTAACTTCACCATTGCTAAACATGAAAAATGTAATTATCTGATCAACAGTGTTACAACACCCACAGAAAGACTATCTAGATGACTGCGGTAGGCAGAATAATGCCCTGTAAACTGTGCAGCCCCCAATCCTCAGAACCTGTGAGTACATCACTTTACTTGGCAAAAGAGATCTTGCACATGTGATTAAGTTAAGGATCTTGAGATGGGGAGATAAGTATTACCCAGGTGGACCCTGAGTCATTATAAGTGAAAGACAGTGGCAGGAGAACCAGAGACATAGATTTGAAATATTACTCTGATGGCTTTAAAGATGGAAGGGGTCCAGGAACTAAGCAATACAGGCAGGCTTCTATAAGCTGGAAGAAGCAAGGAAACAGATTGTCCACTAGAGCCTCCTGAAGAAACACAGCCCTGCTGACACTTAAATTTTAGCCTGATGGACCCCTTCCAGACTTCTGACCTCCAGAACTGTAAAACGTACGTTGTTTTAAGCCACTAAGTTTGTGGTAATTTGTAACAGCAGCAATAGATAACTAATACGGTGGGTTTCATAGAGTACTGAAAACATACTGAAAAAGAACAAAATATCGGAAAGATTTTTTTATTCAGCATGACCAAAGGAGAAAGACTCTGAAGTGCACTAGTTATTGGAAAGGTATACTCTTTTTGGTCAGGAGACTTTAATGGGTTTTTAAGCAACTTGGATAAAAAAATTCCCCAAAACAGTGTAATTCTCTTTGATCTGCTTCAGTGCTCCTCAAGAAAACTTCTAGTGACCAAATTGGTATCTAGGATATAAAATAAGAAGAAAGTGCTCAGAGTAGTGAATTGTACTATAAAAATGGCATTGTCTCCACTACAAATGAGCCAAAAGTAGGAGCATCTCCTGATCCATTTAAAAAGATGCATCTCAACAAATTATCTGCCCTCCCGCCCACTGCCCATAGCTGAGGATTAGATTGATGACCATTCTTTCAGAGGTCTGGGTGTCTTGCCATGATTCCTTCATTGACACCTTTATCTCACTTTTTAATTTTGACACTTACTTGAATAGATATACTGTAAATTATTTGAAATATTCAAAAATATTCAATATTTAATAATTAGATAATTAAACAAATATTTAAATAATTCTGGAGAATTATTGCAGTAACTACAAATATTATAGTAAATATATTTTGAGGGCTTACTATGTACCAGGCACTATACCACGAACTGTTAAAACCATAATCTCTTTAATCCTCAAAATAATTTCTGAAGCATTGCACAGCGAAGAAACAATACTTAGAATAGCTAAGTAACTTGTCCAAAGTCACACAATAAGGATCCAGAAGTTGAATCCCCGTGTGTCTTACTGCAAAGCCCCAAGCTCTGAACTATAATCACTGTATATAACAATGCTCTTGGGGGCTACTTATGGCTTTTTACTCACAGCAAATTGTCCCCAAGAGCTAGATTTTTGAAATTCTTGAATGATGTCTCTACTGGTTTTTCCTAGCTTGTTATCAGAATCTAATTCAGATCTCCCACAGAAATTAGAAAGCAAAGCTTATTTAAAAATATGACCAAATTATAGCTCATCGGCTATTACTCTAGGAGACCACTTCATCTACAAGTTGTCTTTGGTGAAACCTTAGCCTTGAAAATTATTTTAAGATAAAATAATACTATCTATTCTAGTAAATTACTAACTCAAAAGAACTTGCCACACTGTTTTATAATCACTGGCAATATGTTTTCCTAGTTACAGTATATCCTACCTGGGATAAAGAACCAGGCATTACTTGGATTTGTATCCCTGTCTATGGCAGATCCTTGAGAAAAATCTCCTCCATGAAGTCTGAAAAACACACCAACAACACCCACTCGAAACAAGTCTCCCTTCTTGTGGGAAGCTGGAGACATTAGCAGACTGTATATATTGTACCTGCTGTCCTAAACAAGCTGCCTTAAGGTCTTTGTGCCGTTTTCCAAAACTAGAGACTGCATACTGCAATAAGGAAGGAGAACACCAAATATCCTCTAGTTACCTAGAAACTTTTTGCTCCATATTTCTATTTAAAAACAGAGAGAAATTTTCTCTGACGTGTCAAAACTGAGGTAAGAAAATTATGCTTGAATGTCATCCAAAGACCCATAACTTCTCCATTGAGATGAAGGAGCCAGAAATCACCCCTTTGCAATAGTTATTTAAGAGAATAATGATAACTTGGAACCTAGACCCACTAGGACAAGTGAACAATTTCACCTTTAGGCAGAGGACCAGAAATAGTTCAACTAACTTCTGAATATTGTTTAAGATTGAATTTGATCAGAAAATAAATGAATAGTAAAACCATTTTGTCTAGTCTATGTCTCTTGATGTCCTGAAATTTCTGTCTCATTGTAATTAAAAAAATCAAAGCAGAGTGTTTTCCAGAAAGGTCCATTACCACTGACTTGGGCAAATACTAGGCCTATCTAGAGATGACAGGTTTTAGCTTTCAATATATCTGTGATTTATTAAATGAGCGAATGAATAAATGAATGATGGAAATGTAGGTTGATAAAGCATGTGAGGTTGGAGAAAAAAATCAATCTGAATAAGGCTTTACAAAGGCAGTGTTTAATTTATCTTTAAAATTCAATTTGATTAAATGAATATAAACCACTAGACCCAAGAATAGGAAAAGCTGATTATAAATGTTAATTTAAAATATTTAATTTTCTGGGCATGATGAGCCACATGAAGAAATACTATTCACATACAGATAATTCTCAGAGAACTGCCAAGCAAGAAAAAAAGTTAATTTTGTGGCAAATATAAGTATAAACAACTGCTGTCTGCCTGTCTAGCCATGCTGATTTAAGTACAGTTTTGAACATATGTTATTAGATAAGTAATAACAGAAAGGCAAAGTATGCAATTGTTAAGTATTTGTTTTCTAATCAAGAAGTTAGACTTATAACTAGCAATATAAGCTCACTGATACTAATTGGGTTCATCTAATAAAACTGATTTAAGTAACCGCTGTGTTCTAGAAACTGTCAAGACTCTGGAGTTACGAAGATGAGTTAAGTATATCCCACTCCTTGGTCAACTCAGAGTCTAGAAAATCAGACAGGTTCACAAAAACTCACCTAAACATGCTCTGAGGAATGAATGTTATGATAAAGATCCTTTCCAATGACTGTGCGAGGACCATTAAGGAACCATAAATTCTGCCTCTGCGTTGGCGGAAACTAAGGAACGCTTCATAGAACTGGCCACCTAAGCATCTGGCTTTAAAGGATGGCAATGGAAAAAGGACATCCATGAAGAGATGGCAGCAGTGTGAGTGGATGAAACTAAATGGCAGCACTACAGGAAGTGACCAGATTGATGTGGCTAGTACACAGGATTTGTAATGGGCAGTCATTGGAAGCAGCAAAGAATAAGCATGAACCAATAATGGTGGAATAGTTGAAATTTCTTCTGGGGAATAAAATGTGGACTGTAACATTATCCATTCATTCATATAGCTTTCTGACCAATTAGAACTTATAATAGGTGTTTTAACGTTTTTCATTTTGGATTCTTACAATTACGCGAGGAATCAGATTGATGTCAGCAGGCAAGGAGGAAACTGTGCAAGGATCAGGGGGGTATTTTTAGAAGCTTTTACAGAAGATTAAGGCAGGGGGTAAGGAAATGGAAAGAAGAGAAAGGAATAAAAATAGGCCTTGCTGAACAACTTCAAGTGTTATTACAGTGGTCCAGGCATGGCCTTTGCACTCAGACTTGCTTTGTTAGAATTCCGACTCCCCAATTACTATTTGTGTTACCTTGTGCAAATCATGCTTAACCTCTTCAAGCCTCAGAGTCCCCTTATCTGTAAAATGGTAAAAACAAATACTATGTATGTCCTAAGGTTAATTCAGACAATGCACACAGAAAATAATCAAAAAAGAGCAGTTATCATTATTATAATTTTTAAATGCATGCATTATCAGTTTGTTCACCTGACAACCACCTTGCATATACCCAAATGTGACTGTGTTTAATAAAAACTCAAATTATTTTATTATTATTATTCTCAAATATTGTAACATACTACATTCAAATAAACTAATCAAAAAAATTGAGTCAGGAATTCTGCAAAAATAGTGGTAACCATGTAAACATAATTTTGAATCCTCTGAATCTCCATATAAAAACATAGAAAGGCACTACACTGCAAAACTAAGAGCTCATGGACAACATTTACCAAAGATAGGTGACAAGATGCTCTGCAAAGCCTCAAAGTAAACGTGAGTGCTTTCAAATCACTAACAGCCACAAGACCTGCTAGGTACCATCACTTTGTGAAAAGAAACAGAGAGAATCAACAGCGCCACTGAAGACCTGAGAACAAAAGAATTCCGAAGTAGCCACTGGGTAGTCGCTGAAAAGTTTTAAGAACCCCAACTGAATAGAAAGGGTTGTTCCCACTCCAATAGTGTCCCATGGTGAGGGCTGACAGAGCTGGACTAGTTTAATGCATATGACTTCTAAACAAGGACCTTCCAAGCTGCCTTCCTGAATAGAACTCCACACCAAGGAAGAACTATGGGGAATGGCATCAAAATATAGTAGAATAGAGACAAGAGGGAGGAGGAAATGAGAAAACTCAGAAAAGAGAGTTCAGGAACCAAACCAGGAAATCTTAGAAAGCAAGGTGCCATATTATTTAATGCTACTCAAAAAAAAAAAAAAAAAAAAAAAAAGCAGACTGTGAGAAAATCTACCAAACTACCCAGGTTCTTTAAGAGATAAATTAATTGTAAGTGGAAAAAAAAAAAAAAAAAAAGGAGGGGAGGGAAGATGACAACTTTTGGGTATCACTTGGAGATATAGAGAGCTGAAAAACCTTCACTCCCAGCTTTAAACAAAAATGATATTATGGATGTCTTAGTTCATTTGGGCTGCAATAATGGAATACCATAGACTGGGTGACTTATAGCCAACAGAAATTTATTTCTCTCAGGTGTGGAGGCTGGGAAGTCCAAGATCAAGGTTCTGACAGATTCAATATCTAGTAAGGATCTGCTTCCTGGTTCACAGACACCACTGTGTCCTGGCATGCTAGAAGGGGCAAGGGAACTCCCTTGGGTCTCTTTTATAAGGGCACTAATCCCACTCATGAGAGCTCCACCTTTATGATCTAATCACCTCCCAAAGGTCCCCAACTCCTAATACCATCACATTGTGCATTAGGATTTAATACAAAAATTTTAAGGGCACACAAATATTCAGTTTACAGCAATAAACAAACAGCAAGTTGACAACTTGAACTTAACTGAATTGCTAAGGTCACAGGGCAACCAAGGGGCCCAAAATATATAAGAAGAGTCAGGTGCCTGCAAGAAGAGACTAGAGGTGACCAGTGATTTAATTGGCCAAGATACATCTGGACACTGATAAGAAGAGATCGAGGGTCGACAAACTTTTTCTTCATGGGGCCAGATAGTAAATATTTTCAGCTTTGGAGGCCACACAGACTGGATCACAAATACTCAGCTATGTAAAAAACAGACATAGCTAATAGGTAAATGAATGAGCATGGATGTATCCCAGTAGAAGCTTATTTGCAAAAAAATTCACAGCAACCATGGTTTGGTGCCCCTGAGCTGGATGTGTGGTCAGTTGTTTGAGACTGAGTGTGCCCTGGCAAGAGAGTAAAGCCCCCAGGAACTGCAAATACAGAGAGAGTTTGCATCCTCTTCTTGGGCTTCTCCCCAGGTATTCAGAGAAAAGATCAGGAAAATCCTGAGAAAGTCTTTCTCATGAAATAAAATAATAATTCCTAACAATCCAGGTAATATTTTAAAGAGTTATAAGGAGAAATTATAAGACTGTCAGGAACCTAATTAAAAGAAGTCAGAAAATGAAGACTCTAAAAAACTCCAATTAAATAGTTTAAAATAGAGTAAGGTGAGTGGTCTTCAGTCTCTAGGATGACTCAGAGACAAATATAAGCTGCTTTTTAGGAGATGATGGGGGAGAAAATGATAGGCAGTGAATTTCCAACAGAAAAGCAAGGAACTTATAGAACCCCTTCCTGAAGATGTTTTTTAAATTGTTTTCTTTTTTTTTCATTTTATTGTTTTGTTAATTCAGACAACAGATATAGCATAAGTGGGTTTTCCTGAGAGCAAATGTTTTTTCATACCCTCATACTTAGTAAATATAAAATGTTTTTCATTTTATATTTACTAATTATGACATTTAATATATATGTCTTTCCAAAGAATGTAACAAATTTCTCAAGATTAGACTTTGGAGAGCACCTATCCAAGCAGATTCACAAAAGTTTAATACAACATATGCATGATATGTGTATTAAATGACTTCCTATCCCTCCCTACCTACCATTTGAAATAAATAAAATCCTTGGAAATTATGGAAAAAACATGCAACATCTGTTTCAGATGTTTCGGTGTTTAATGTAGCTACTATTGGGAGAAAGCCCAGAATTCTTATAATATGGGAAAAAATGTCACAATGTCTTGTTCATAATGATGTTTATGGTTTCCAATTTTAACTATGGATCCCCTTTTTTTCTTTACATAAATTATTCTGTGCTTAACAGCAATTACATAATCTGAGCATGGGCATTAATTAACTGTTCCTAAAATACGTGCCATTCACTCTTATTTTTGTTACTTAGCAATATCTTTCTAAATGTCTACGCTTAGTGTAATACACTGTGTTTCTTAGCAATAAAATAGAAATCTCAAACTTGACATTTATATCCTTAACTTAGAATTTTACACCTCCTTAGTTTTTCTATCTACTTTTTAGCCAACTGGTTGGGTTATTAGCCATAACCCCTCTCTCCAAGAAAGCAATAAAAGTACTAAAGTTAAGTCTATCCAACTTTGTTATTAGAAAGAAGGTCTTGTAATTTAGGAATTAAGGTGCTTGTAATACGAAATTTTTTTCTCCATTTTCAATTGTTGGAGTGAATACCTTTGAGATACATGAATCAGTGTGATTTTCAATCTGGGTACATAGAAGGGAGGTGAGAAGACAGGACCAACCTCATGGCCAAGAAAGAACATTCTAATATTTTGGAGAATAGGTACAGTTTAAAGGAGCTCCCTCCAAATTTTTGTTTGGAGATGGGTCTGACTAGTTTTCATCCTAACTGCATCACCTATCAGGTATTTGACCCTGGGCAGGTAGCTTAATCACCTTGAGCCTCAATTCACAGGGGAGTAGAATGAGAACAACGATGTTCTCTTCATAGGGCTTTGAGGAGGAATAAATGAAACAACATAAAGGGCCTAGAATAGTCCCTGGTACTTGGTTTGTATCCAGCAAATGTTCTTTTCCATTTCCTTAGCCCAAGGGCAGTAGCTGTCATTGTTGTTATTATCATCGTTGTTGCTGTTGTTTCTGACTAGGAAAGAGACCGACCCTTCCACAACTCTATTTTACCAACCAGAAAGTTGACTGCTTCAGTTTCTAGGGTAAATTTGAACATTGATCTAAGTCAGTGGTTCTCAGCAAGGGCAATTTTGCCCCCCGCCCAAGGATATTTGGCAGTATCTGGGGACATTTTTAATTGTCACAACTGGGAGAGTGGAACAGGTAGGGTATGCTAGTGGCATCTATTAGATAGAGGCCAGGAATTCTACTAAACAGCCTACACAAGAAGTACTGGACCCAAAATGTCAAAAGTACTAAAGTTGAGAAACCCTGACCTGAATTAGTAAAGTTGGCACATTTACACTGTATCTTCAATGAATACCCATTACACAGATCAGGGTACATGCTTTTCCACTCTTTAGCAATTTTTGAAGTCTGCTGTCACAACACTCTGAACACAAAATATTCCATTAGTAAAACAGTTATGCTGTTAATTATTTTGTGAATTGTCAAGACATCAGTGAAACAAGAGCTTCTCTGCAGTTCATTAACTGACACAGCTGTGATTCCAGAGAATGTCTACAAGTCTTATCTGCTTAATAAAAACTGACACAATTCCTCTGTGAATTTAAGCTGTAAAAAGTTCTTGAGAATGGTCCACAAGAGACAATGAACTTCATCTCCCTTTAAAGGCAAAACAAGAATTCTAAAGATAAGAGACAGTAGAAAGTTAGCAGGGAAAACAAGTAAGTAATAAATGTACCATGAGATTATTATTTACATGAGTCAACAGTGATGGAGAAATTATAAACTTTTTTAATTCCACTGAGTCATGAACAGAAGGTGAGCTGCTTACAACATAAAAAGAAGAGCACTTTAATCAGCAGATCCATACACCTTCTACACATTCTGAAGTTTTATCCTAAAGAAAAGTTTGATTTCTTCCATAAGTATTTAATGAGACTTCTGAATAATCCTTGTGACTTAATTTAATAGTTAAATTCATTCAGAGAGAGCTTACACACTTTCAGGTGCTGATGATAAAAATAATATATAAATGATATCATAATGTCATACTGAACTATACCCAATAAAGTAGTACTGAGTAGATAGTCTCTATAGGCTTTTTCTAACACAACCCATCTTTAAACCAGCCAAATGGGGTCTAGTTTGATTTTACGCAATAAACATTGTCCACCTTTCAGATCCAGGAAGACTCTCTTAATCAGTATGGGTTGACCAGTCTTTTCTAAAGACATATCTATGGTCTTAAGGAGACTCTCCTGGGTTTCCCACCAACTCCCCCAACCCTTCCCCTGGTCATCCACCCGTCTGGCCATTTACCTATACTTGTCTCAACATGTAGTAGAAGCTCTTAGAGTCTTAACTGTCCTCACTCCCAGCCCATCATTCTCAGGGTTCTTTCCACTACATGACCCTGCTTTTCTACATAATTCAATAGACTTCCACATATACACACAATGTAAGTAGCCATTCTCTCTTCTTTGTCAATCAATTTTGCCTATATGCTTACAAGCAAAAATTAGTACAAAAGAATGGGAAATTTGGAACAGAATAACACTTACAAAAAAAGTTAAAGACTCTTAAATACTGTTCAGGAAATATCAGTTGAAAGCAATCCTGTCTGACATAATTGTGTGAGGCTGTCCCTCTGTAATTCAGATTTGTCCACCAAAAATAAGTTTAGTAATTGCTTCTAACATTAGCCTGAGAAGCTTAAACACATAGTCACATTATTTTAAATACTCCAAAAAATCAGCTCCAAAGTTAACTGATGGAAATATCTAGTTCTACTAATTTAATCATAGAGAATATCTACCAGTAACATTTGTTATAATAATATTAAGAAACACTTCATTGTTACATACTTCCCATAGTTATGGACTGAATTGTATCCCCCAAAAATTCATATGATGAAGTCCTAACCAACACCTCAGAATGTAACTATATTTGGAGATAAGGTTTTTGAAGAGATAATTAAAGTCAAAAAATAAATAAATAGGGTGTTTATCATATCAGACTGGTGTCCTTATTAGAAGAGGAGATTAGGACACAGACATACCAGGGGGAAGACCATATGAAGAAACTAGAAGAAGCCAGCCATCAACAAGCCAAGGAGAGAGGCCTTGGAAGAAACCAACGCTGCCAACACCTTGATCTCAGACTTCTAGCCTCCAGAATTGAAAATAAATTTCTGTTGTTTAAGCCACCCAGTCTGGTACTTTGCTATGGCAGCCCCAGCAAACAAAAACACTCAGGTAGGCTAAACATTCTGATTTTTGAAAAATGTTTAAAATGGAAGAAGTTCCCACGTAACATGGATTATTTCCATAATTAAATGTGATTTACTAATTTTGGCCTATCTGCATCTGACAGAACAAAAGGAAATGGAGCAGATACTGCAGTCAGCCAGTCCTCTGCTTCTCTGGACACTGAGTATCACATATTTATTCTTACATTAAGTCTGACCAATCAGTTAGTTTTGCATTTATAAATGTATAGATATATTTCATTTTGGCTTAGAAACAAAAAGGTTTTATCAATGAAAGTGTAAGGGGGTTAGCGTGTCTTTTTCAACACTTAATCCTCAGCACCTAGAACTATTCTGGACATTGTCATTGCTTAATCAATAGTTATTGAATGCTGAAATAGTCAATGAATAGAAAATACTAGTAGCTTCTGGTTCCTGAGAAGATGACAAACTAGCACAGGATGCTGCTTCTTCCCCTAAAATTCACCCATTGGAAAAAAGACAAAGAGAACCATAGATCTGAGGAACCAATGTAAAAACTATGAGAATCCAATAAAGATGTTAAATTTAAAAAAACTAAAATTAAAAAATTAAAAAAAAATAAAAAAAAAAACTGTGAGAAAACTGTTGTGGCAGAGCATAGCTAGGCACAGAATCAGAGGATAATTTTGGGAGGGACCCTGCTCTTGCCTCTCCTAACCATTGTCTTAAAAGAATCACTGTCTGTCCCACACTATTTGCCAGACATGAGTAACAATATATCTATATCAAAGTTATTTGACCCAAAGCAATATAAGCGACCAATAAAAAGGAGGAAACGAAAATATGTGTCTAAAACCAAGTAAAACAATGCTAAATAACATATACTGAAAAAGAAAAGAGAAATGAAAGAATATAAACTGAATAATGCATATAAACATGTATATGACACTTTAAAGTGTCATTTAAATGAAGATTTATTTTAAGTACATGCACCAAGAAAGAAAAAGTGTTGGAAAAAATGAGCCAATCCTTGAACTTGGAAAGTGGGAAAAAAGGGCAACATAACAAACCCAGAGAAACAAGGAAGAAGAAAATAATAAAGACACTAACAGAAATCAATACATAGGGAACAAATCCACCCAAAAAATGAGGAAAAACAAAAAAATAAAAGCTTTTAGGACATTAATAGATAAATAGACTCTGGCAATTAGTTTTGGGAGTGAGAAGGAGGGAGAGAAAGAGAGGAAGAGAGAGAGAGAGGGAGAAGGATGGGGGAGATAAAGACAGGGACAGGGAGAAGATATAAATAGAAAAACAAGTGAGGAAAGAATAACTATAGACACGAAAGGATATTAAATTGGTAAAAGAATATTATGAGCTCCTATATGGTACCAAATTTTCAAACGCAGACAAAACATTTTTTTCTGGAAAAATACAAAATGTGAAATTAATATGAAAGGAAATAAAAAACTTGAATAGATTAATAAGTATTAATAAGTATTAAAGAAATTAAAAAAGCAACTTCTCTTCCTCCACAAAATCCCCTGGTCTTGCTGATTTTTAGGTGCACTCTACCAAACTATCAAAGAACAGATAATTCTTATCTTTCAAGGAAAAGCAGAAAGAAAGAAAGGTGTCCATTTTATGAGGGTGGTGTAATTTTTATTCCAAAATTAGATAAAGATTGTGCAAAAAGAATATTATAGGCCTATTCAATTACAAATAGTGCAAATGCCAAAAATAAATATTAGCCAAATGAAAAGGTATATTAAAATAAAATTCAATATGACTAAGTAGGATTTATCCCAGCATTGGGAGAAAATTTTAGTACAAAAAAAAATGCAGCAATATAATTCACCATGTCATTATATAAACATATAATAAAGAAAGCATATAATTATTTCAAGAGATGGAGGAAAATGGATTGGATAAAACCTAAAACATATTTATGATTAAAAAAGAAATCTATTCCTAGAAAACTAGGAATAGAAGAAAATAGACTAAAATTGATTATGGTTATGAACTAAATACTAAAGCAAATATTATGCTTAAAAACTTCATTTAAGGGAAAATTTTAGACACTTTTTTTTACAATCAAGATAGGCATTTATAAAAAATTGTATATTGCATTTTGGGGGACTTACAGAATTGCAAGAGGTCCAAGAAACTGCAAGATTATATATGCTTTAGATAGTACCATAAATCCTGGCAAGTGCTCTAAAAAAACAGAGCTATAAAAGTACAAAGATTGGAAGGGGAGCAATAAAACTGTCCTTTAGGTAATATGATGGTCTACAACAGAAAAAATGATAGAATTAGACAGACTATTAAAATGAACAAAAACAGTTTTATCAAATACAAGATCAATTTCTAAAAATCATGAACATTTCTCTACACTAGAAATAACCAAATAACCAGCTATATATGAAAAATAAAATACCCTTCATAAGAGAAATCATAGAAAAAGAAAATCTAAAAAGTAGGAATCAATTTAAGGAAGACTACATAAAACCACCATAATAAAAATAGTATGCTATGAACAAAACTAAACAAATGGAACAAAACAGAGAGACTCAGAGACTGTCTGAAGCATAAAAGATAATATACAAGTAAGGTCATATCACAAATCAAACTGATGAGTAATGTGATAACATAAGTGAAGGGGGAGAGGATAAATTTCTTTGCAATAATAAGGAAAGTAATTTTCTGTGTGGTAGATACCAGAAAATGAATAAAACTGTATCCCTGTCTTTAAATACCACATACAAAAGAGTACTCCAGATGGTTAAAAAAAACCCTTAATATAAAAATAAAACTATGAAGTTAATAAAAGAAATAATCTTGTTTAATGTTTCCCTTGTTATTTTTGACATCCTGTGATAGCAGTAGAGGCCTAATTGTTACTTTGAACAGTAAAATAGGCCTAGGGAATTGGGCTGGGTGATATTATAATCATAAGTCAGAGGCAGGTCAGGGCACATCAAACATAATGGAAATTAACTTGTACAAACAAGTTAAAAAGAAGCTCATTTTATCATACCTTTTTAAAATACAAATATAAAATTTGATGAAAATACCAAAAATTTTTATTTTGCATATAAACATAACCTATTTGAGTTTGAAATAAATTATAAACAGGGAATTTTCCTATGCTGATGCACAGCAAAGAACAAGTACGTTCAGGCTTACATTACTATCAGTGCAGTTTCATTTAGGATAAGAAGTGATGAACTCTACTGAAAATAATTTGATTTTGACCATTAAATGTGTTAATGAGAAAAGAGTAGTGGCTGGCCTGGAAGTCAGGGGCCTGGGTTCGAGTTCCTTCTTTGGCTCTAGCCAGAAGTATGATTCTGCCAAAGTCACTTAACCTCTCTGGGTTTCAGTTTCCTCATCCATGAGTGAGGAAGTTAATCAAAATATTGATTAGTCTTATCAATATTTTCTTGGATTCTGGACCCTTCGGAGAATCTCATGAGTACTAGGTATCTCTCTCCTAAAAATGCTCAGATGATTATGCACAGAAAATTGTGAATCAAACGTTCGAGGATTCACAGATCTGCAAGGGGTCCCTGCACCTAAGATTAAATACTTGTAAACTAGCAAACACCTACAATTCCTTTTAACTATAAAAGAAAAACAAGCAGAGATATATGTCAAGGAAGAATACTAGATTTCTGGCTTCTGTAACAAAATGCATGAAATGGCCATTGACTGAAAAAGACAACACTGAAGCTGAAATAGGTATTGGTAGGAGGGGGAGAGGAGAGAGACTATGAATTTTGGACTTGTTAACTCGGACATAATAAGTCAGACATGTCACTCACATATTTGCATGGAAATGTTGAATAGAAGCTGGGTTACCAGAGGTATGGCACTCAAAAGGAAAAGTTTATGCTGTGGACATAAATTTGGGAGCCATTAGCATATACATGAGCATACATCAGCATATACATCATGGTGATGAGAGCTCCCAGTGACAAGGGAATGGTAAGAAAGGACATAGAACAAAACTTAAGTAACTCTAATATTTAAATGCTAGGTAGAGAATGATGACTCTACAAATGAAACAAAAGGAAGAGCCAAAGAGATAACCATACTGTTGTGTCATAAACTTCAGAACCCTAAAAGTATACCTTATAAATTGGTGAATAGAAAAACATCTCCTCTTTCCTCTGGGTCTGACACTGGCCCATGCTTTTGCACAAGGTTTGGATAGAGGGTCAGACATTAGATTTTATTCCCTCAGTCCCTTAGGCATAAGCTGAACGGCCAGATGCACAGAAGCCAAGAGAAGGTGTTCCAAGAGAGAACAGTCAACAATGGCAAAGGCTGATAAGAGTGGAAAAAAAGATAGATAGCTACTGAATTGAATGGCATGGATGGAAAACTGGAGACCTTTAAAGCGGCTGTTTTAAAGGCATGTTGAGGGCAAAAAGTCTGATTTGAGTGTACTGAGATGTAAGCACAAATTGAAAAAATGGAAATATTGGCATCAAAATACAGACCGTTCTCTCAAAAATTTCAGTTGTGTAAAGTGGTAATTGGCTAGATGTAAGGAATAACTTTCAAAAAATTCAGCTATGTAATGGGGTAGTTGGATAAAAATAGAAATAACTTTGGGAACATTTCATTATTGTTTTCATGGAAAGAACTCTAGCAAGTTTGAAAGCCAATGGGAAGGATACAGTTGAGAGAGAGAGAGGTTGAATGCTAAAAACTAAAGGTAAAAATAATTAATGCAATATTCCTAGTAATGGAAGGATGGAATGGAATGGCAGTGATAGGACCCAGAGCAAAGAGTGGAAGAACTGTCCCAGGACAGAAGAGATAGTTCCTCTATCAGCAGGTTAAGTAGGTAAGATGGTTTCAGTTGTGGATAGTTTGCATGATTGGCAGCAGAAATGAATGAGCAGGAAGATGAATTAATGTAATGGCTTCCATTTTCTCTATAAAGAAACAGGTAAGGACATTTGCTAAGAGCGATGATCAAGAATAGGTGAGGTAACTGGAGGTTTAAAGAAAAGTTATAATAAAAATGTACTGTGACGATTAGAAGGGTTTACCAGAGAAGCATGGGAGATTTGCCAGGCAGTGCTGATGGTTTATTTAAAACGGGTGTTCATGGATTTTTAGTAGAAATGATCTTCTCTGTTGTATGGTTTTCTCTGGAAGTTCTATGTTACTTGATTATAGCAGGGAAAAGATGTTAGTTAGGCCACTCAAAGCCGTCAAACGGATTAGGAAAAAACAAAAAAAGACGGAAGAACAAGAGTATTTAGGATATTTCCAGGAGAGTCACTGCAATTACAAACCTGTAACCTAAATAGATAATGAGGGCAGTGAACTAAAGAAGGCTAATGAATGGAGAGGTAAAGGTTATAATAGAGAATGATGACACAAGCTGGCAGGAGAGGATATTATAATCTATGAGATTTTGAATTAATAGTTTTGAAGATGGAGCAACTATGCCTACACAGCATATGGTTTACCTTTATTGTCCTGAGTTAGCAACCAGAAAAATACAAAATTTGTCCCAAACTTTTTGTCTCCCCCGGTGATCTTTCTATCTAGGAAGTTTATTGTAATCCTCTTTCCGTGAAGGCATGGTTTGAACAGGGCAGAAGTACAAACTCTTACAGATATGGTTATGACTATAATGACCATCTTGATTAAAATGAACTAGACTCATTATTTTCCTCCTGCCCCTAAATCTGTCCTTCCTCTCATCTTCCATAGCCCTGTGAGTTCTTCTAGGTACCAAGTACGGAAGCATGAGAGTCACCTTTGACTCTACCCTGTACCTCCTTTGGACTAAATAAGCAGTCCACAGCCTGAATGATTATTTCTTCACAATGTGTTTCATATCCATACCCTCTTCTCCATTCAAGTTATCATCAACTCAGTTCAAGCTAGGCCCATCTCATGCCTGGACTCTTGCAGTCACCTTCCAAAGGCCTGTGTTGCTATAATTTACACCCTTCATGCTTTCTTTGGCCTCAATACCTTTAATATTTGCCATTATCTTCAGGATAAAGATCTCATTTGTTTTATATAAAAATACCACCTATTTTGTTAGTCCCTGAAGTTAAGGATGATATTTATGATTTATACAATTTGATATTCTTCATTAAACAGTCCAGCTTCTAATAATGACTCAATAAACATTTATGAATTTGACACACTCACTTGGCTCTGACAATACTGTGTATAACACCAGCTTTGTCAAAAACCTAACACAAAAAAAATTCCTTGGTTTAAGTCTTCCAAGGAATATTCTGCCCTCATGTACTCATTTTCTATCAGGATAGCTGTAGACAGATATATGCCTAGGTGACTAGTAATCTATGGCAGATTTCAGCCACTTCTCTAAGATGACCTTCGAGATTTTCTGAACACAGCTGGATTCATGACCTCAGGCTTCTTTCAGACTGATGTTCCCTCCACATCACTGTACTGATTCTACAAAGTCATCTGTAAGTTTTTTTCCATGACACATTCCAAGACAGTTTAGGTCTTGATCAAAAAAGTGGGTAGAAGCTGAGAGTCTGAATATCTGTAGTCTTAAGAGTGTTAGAGGATAGGCCACCCTCATCAAAATTATGACGTACATGGAATTTGTTTTTCGCACACAAAGCTCTGCTTTTACTCCATGTTCCTCTTGGTATCTTTCCTTCTATACCTTATTCAGGTATGAAATGTCTTTAATGTTCTTTCTTCCTTCTATCTTTATTAAAACATTTTCTTTAAGACAGTATCCTACCTGTATCTATAATCTAGTACATACAAATAAATCATTTATTAGCTACCAATTTTTAATAATTGTAATTTATTTTTAATTATAAAAATATAAGCTGAAAATAAAAGATTTACAAAATTAAAAGTTATTTAAAAATCCTACAATCTAGAAATAACTAAGTTATTTTAAAGCCTTCCAGGCTTTTTAAATGCCTGAACATTGACTTGCATCTTTTTTAATATAATTATCAGCATTCTATGCATATAGATCTCTGTTCTATTTTTTAACTTAATATTCTAGCAAGACCTTAATTTTTCTCAGTACCCACTTGTTTATAATTAGGGAAATTCTTAAACATTAATCTGGAAAACTGCTTAAAGAAGAATATGCTCAGGCACCCAGAGACTCTATGTCAGTATGAAACAAATATTGAAGTTTGAGTAACATCCGAGGTTCTACTACTACAAGTTCCTTAGACTATCACAACTTTTCTGATTTCTTTACCCACCCTGGAGGAAGCAACTAGTTGTACCAACTACTCATTTATCAGTATTCTTAACTAGCTCTGCTCTGCTCTTCAGAGCACCCACACTAAAATCCACAAGCCTGGATGAATCTAATTATCTACCCTCTCTACTTCTGCATCCACATCAGAGACCATCCCCGTCATGCAATTCGTTACCACTACAAATTTATAATTTTCTTTAATTATCTCTAAAATCACTAATGAGCTCCTAATTGGTAAATCTAATTGATGTTTTCAGTCTTAATCGATGGTCAACCCTGCAGCATTTATACTGTTCTGCTTAAAACTCACTTCTTTTTGTTTAAAACTTGTTTTTCCCATAAATTCCACAACCACTTCTCTCTTCTGACACTTCCAATGTCCCACTGGCCTTTCTCAATGTCATTCACGGGCTCCTCTTTATGTACCTATTTCTTCAACAGCTTCAGCGCAGTCTTCCTCTCCATGATCTCTTTCTGATCATTCATGTGATATCCAGTACCTGCATTTTGAGACATATCCACCTGAAAATT
Organism: Physeter macrocephalus; assembly: GCF_002837175.3. Taxonomy (NCBI): domain Eukaryota; kingdom Metazoa; phylum Chordata; class Mammalia; order Artiodactyla; family Physeteridae; genus Physeter; species Physeter macrocephalus. The sequence goes on along the minus strand of NC_041220.1, from coordinate 75,245,910 downwards.
ACACAGATATCTCAAATTTAACAGATCTAAAACTGACCTTATCATCCTCTCCTTAGGGATGGGGGCAGGGCCTCACTCATCCAGTACGCCTTCTCTCAGTTACAGCCATCACCAACTGGAGTCATCCTCTATATCTCTTTCTCCCTATTCCCTACATCCAACAGGTCAAAATGTTTGAATTAACACACAAGATCAGATGGTCACATTGGATGCACATGAAACAGATCAGAGTATCAAGTGTCACCAACAATTTAAAGAGAAGAGGCACAGATGAAACCAGGAGTGGTCTGGGACATCCCACATGACTCCCTAGTTCCTTCCTTCCCACACAGGACATTCACTCTCTGGCCCAGAATGATCAATGAGGGATTCAAGGGAAGTTTTATGGGGTTCCCCACACAGACAAAGACATATAAGTTATAAAACTTCTACATGTTATATACCCAGAGAAATGAATAGCTCATATGGTATCCTCCAGGGATCCATGTGTTGTAGATTCTGTACTTATTTACTATAAGTCATCCTTTAACAAGGGTCATTTGGAAAAGACGTTCACTAAATAAGATCTCTTCTTCCTATAAACAGCATTCATCTATTTACTTGGAGAGCCAGTTGACAAGGAGGATAGACCAAGTCACCTGCCTTCTTTTCTTTCTCCCAAGGTATCCTCCTGTGAAGGGAATAAATGAATCATCTGTCAGCTGCCAGATGCTTTAGTTCCTTCTTCCAAAGTTCAATTGACTATACCACCTACATAGCACCAGAATATATCCCTTACTTCCTATCTCTGCTGGAGCACATCAGCTCATCTCTGGCCTGAACCTTCCCATAACTACCAATTAACCAAGTAACTTCAGTTTCCCCAAGTACATGTCTCACTCTGCTGCCATAGATGCTTCTTGAAAATGCACATTTAACCATATCCTTTTCTGGTTCAAAATCCTTTGGCCAATATAAAATGTACTTCATCAGCTTTCCCCCACTTACATTTCCAGATTTTTCCCCCAACACATTCCCTGATATCCAGCCAGACCAACCTATTCTCGAACACTCCATGACTAGCAAAGCCCCCAAGCTCTCACATGGATGCCCACGTTCAGCCAATACTTTGCAATGTCATCTTTTCTTGAATGCCTTCCCTGAACCCCCACATTCAGTTCAGGCAATAATCACATCCTCTGTATTGCCACTGTTCTTTGTAGATAATAAGTGAAATAGTTCACTTTAGAAAACCCTGACTTTGAATAAGATGTTGTGCCGAGTTTTTTATTTGCATCATACAATTTAATCCTCAGAGCACCCTCTGAAATATGTACTGTTATTCTGATAATTTACAAAAGAGGAAACCATGGCTTGGATACAATACATGACTTACCCAGAGTCACACAGTTATTAATGAAAAGGGTTAGGATATGAATGTAGCCCTGTTTTACTCCAGAGCCCTCCTCCTTAAACTCAGTCATAATATGTCTCTACTCACCCATTACACAGCTTCCCTAGTTAAATCAACAAACATTTGCTAAATGACAATTTGGTGCCAGGCACAGTGTGAGGCTTCACTGAGTAAGGCGTGGAGAGTAAATCTAATTTTAAAAGTCACCCTCTCTAACTAAAGAAATCACCAGTTTTAATTTCACTTAAAAAACCAAACTAGTATATACCATCACTTACTACTTCAATCAAGAATTACAGTGTCAGACACAGTGTGAGATTTCATTCCATAAGGAAGGGAGAGTAGATCTAATGTGAAATTATACCCTTAACTTGATTGGCAAAAAAATCTGCATCAGGTTTAGCAGTGAATTTCTCTGGGGATTTAAAGTTACCTAGTAATTGCTGTCATTCACCAGCTTTTGTGGGATCATTTATTACATTGGACAGGCATTACTGTTGCCTGTACTTTTTTTACATCAGCCCTATATCTTGCACTTCAGTGATTTAAACTCACATTCCCTTGACAGACAAAAGATATTCATCTGGCACACAGCTGGGGTAGAACCCTCAGCTTGTATCTTACCTCTGACAGAGAATGAGATAGCATCTTAACCAGCTTCTTCCTCATAGTTTACCTCAAAGCAACTTATATGTTGTTACTATTGGTTCAATTTATATATGATAATTCAACTGGGGCGCTAAAAACACCTGACATGTATCATCTCATCCATGCTCAAATCATTCTTAAGATGAGAGATGGGGAAATAATCTCAAAGTATTTAAGTGATTTTTGTAAAATCAATAAGTAGAAAGTGACAGAAGCAAAATGTTAGCCAAGATCCTCTGATTTTCCCTAATCTTTGCCAGAATTAAAATACACTTTAGCATTACTACAACTATAGATGTCTAACAATTTAGCAGATTTTCATTTATCCTAGACTCTAACATGCATATTTTGAAACTACATACTTCTAGTATATATATACTTCCACTATATACTTCTAGTATATACTACATACTCCTAGTATATACATACTCCCACTGCATACTTCTAGTATATACATACTTCCACTATATACATATATATATGTATATCTATATATATTCCTCAGGTAATTTTTTTATTATCCAGGCTGAGATCCTACCTCCTATATTGTTCCTCATTGATACCTTGCACTGAAATGATGTCATTAAAATTACTAGTCTCATTTCAACTATACACACATTAGTACATAAAAGAATTCCCATAAGGGGATTTATATAATGATGTCTTTGTAGAAATGAGATGTGTATGACAATGAATATATTTGCAGGCTTTAATAAAAATTATTGTCTTTTTGAGATGTTCTTCTTGAAGTTAATTGAGGCACAGGGTGTGCAGAATACAGAGCATGGGCCTGCTGTTTACTAGCAGGAAGAGGCTAGATAGCTGAAAACCAAATTTCCTGATTCCACTGAGATGGGCTTCTGGATATAACCCGTGTTGCATGAATCAGTTGTCCTCCTACAGACTTTCATTCAGAATTCAGAGGAGGCAAGGAGCATGATGGTTTTGCAGGGGAATTCATCTGGGGCTATGCTGGCCGATTCTTGTTCTGAGTCCCCTGTTTGTGAAAAGGCAGCAGCCCCATCAGAGGCCAGTTCTCCAGACTGCTTTGACATCCTCCTTCCTAGGGTCTATTTCTTCATTCCTTCCTATGATTCTATGAGATATGTACATCCTTAATAAATTTCTTTCAGCTTAAACTAACTAGAGTTCATTTGGTTTTATGCAGCTAATGAATATAACTTAGACTAGAGAATGTGGCTCTTGCTGTGATAACAAACCTAAAGTAGGGCACTGGTTTAATGTAGCAGGGAAGCAGTCCTGTGGTTGGCCACAGGATAAGGATAAGATGAAAACAGACAACAATTATGTGACAGTGACCATATGGTCAAATTATGATCTGCTGTACCTTAGAACGTAGACATATGCCAACTAAAGCTATAGCATGAGATAAAATGCTAGGAAATTTCAAAATATTAGTGTGTAGTGTTGGTTTCCTGCCTCTTTCAGCATAATCTTATAAGAAAGACCCACCTAGAAAACCTTCCAGAAGAGATAGAAAAGAGCACAGCTCTTCTAAAGGAGGCACTCTTTTCTCCCTTTCCCTGTAAGAGGAGTTGAAGGAGAGTCCTACAATTTGGAAATGTATGAAGTTCACAAATCCAGCTATTTCTATACCACAAACCAAGGCAGTTAAATGTTGTAGTTGCATAATACCAAGTAACCTACCAAGGACTTAATGGGCTGTGTCAAAACAGCACATAGACTCTCCCTGGTCAAAGACTGAACAGTTTGAACATCCAAAATAATATATGCCATTGACTGAAGTGCTGAAACATATAAAATATCCATGATTCCACAACTACACTGAGAGAGACAGAGACATTGAGAAAAGCAGCAGCAGTAGAGAGGAGGAAGAGGAGGATAAGAACAAAGATGATGACTGCCATAACATGCAAGTAGGAAGGAAAGCACCAAAATACCAAACAATAGCAGCAACTTACTGAGTACCATTGGAAGTTACAAGGGAACCAACTCCTTAGTGTCAAAATGGCAAGAAGTAAGATTTATGCATTTGCCCTGTCTTTCCTCAATGAACTATATTTTAAGTAACTCATGAGAGAAAGTTCTTCATTACAAAACTCCACATAACAAATGTGAAAGAAATGATAAAATTGGAAAATCATGATTTTGCAACCCGTAATGTAATATCTGCATCAGGCAATGGTCATCAATGATAAAACTATTAGGTAAACATTTGATGGGAACTTATAATGAAGAAATAGTACTGAGATCACTCACCTCTACCATTTAATTATTATAAAAATAGTCTTGCCCTCCAAAAAAGCAGCAGCAGAATCTAATCAGGGTTGACTTAATGTTCACTTACAGAAAATATAAGAACAAAGGTACAATTTAAATAACATCAGAAGAAAGTAGGCACAATCAGAACAACAGACCCTATTTCTGTAAACAAATTGATGCCACTCCCTGTAAAGAGTTATAGACAAGGATAGAAAATTAGAAAGAGAAATAGACAGAGAGGAGGAACTGTCCTACATTAAGAGAGAAGGCACATAAAAATAAAATTAACAATCGAGTTAAAAAAAAACAACTGTAAAAATTTTTTGAGACAATCTTGGAAATAGGATTATGGATTATGGATCAGATATTATACAAAATATTATTTGCCTTGTTAGAGTTGATAATGGAGGGTGGTTATATAAGAAAATAGCCATTTTTGTTTTAGATACTAAAATATGTAGGGGTAAAATAATATTTTGGGTTGGCTTTAAGATGCTTTAACAAAAAATTCAGAGATGAAGTGATATTTTGATTATTGTTGAATCTAGGAGATGAGTATAGGGGAGGATTTTTTTTAACAATTCTTTTTTTTCATTATGTTGAAAACTTTCATAATATAAAAAGTTGTGTTTAAAAGGCAACATCAACAACAAAATCTAACTACAAAACTGCAGCCTTAGCAGGAGGTACTCTTTCACACAAGGGTGCCTGCCCCACTGACAAAGCTGGCACCATCCATGTAGACCATCATTTTAAGAGAGGGGGAAGTGAGTGATTCACAGAGACCACAAAATAAAGAGTCTTCAGGCCTAAAAATGACACTACACAAGATTTTTTTTGCTCTTAATTCACTCATGAAACTGACCAGAAGTGCAGTACAATTTTGAAGAAATTCTTTTGCCAAAGAAACTGCAAGACTAGCCATCCATAGCCTAGGCTATTTAACCCTAAAGCAACCCGCAAGGAAGGAAATTTTACTCAATGACAGAACCAAGTGCTGCCAGGTAGGTTCAACAAGGAATTTTTTCTGTTGCCAGTAAAGGGAGTCTCTGCTGTCTGCAAGGTGGGATTTGCTATAGACCTGTGGTGCTGTATATTTCCTATTTTCCCATTTTTGGAACAAAATCTTTCACTGAAGTCATCCGACTCCTATTTGACACTGTTTATTGAATGCACTGAGGGCAAATAACTTACATATTAATATATTAACTCAAAGGTGACCATTCCACAAGGAATCACATTCGGACCTCATACAATGTACTGTACACCACCCTTAGGAGCCCTATTGTATGGTGTCTAGGAGTCATTCCTGGAAGCTCAGACATCCCAAGTAATCTGTGAGCTATCAACATTATACTTAATAAGTGTTTTCCAGTCTAAATTATCTAGAATGGAGTCTGTCGTCTGCAACTAAGACCTCTGAAAAATTCAGGGAGTTTTAAAACCATTGCCTTTCAAGCTTTTCCCAGATTTGTTACAAGAGTTTGAAACGACTTTTGTACTTTGCTGGAGCTGCCATAACAAAGTACCAGAAACTGGGTGGCTTAAACAACAAAAATGTATTGCCTCACAGTTCTCACAGCTAGACGTCCAAGGTCAAGGTGTTGGAAGGTTTGGTTCTCCGAGGGATATGAGAAAAAATCTGTTCCATGCTTCTCTCCTCACTTCTGTTGGTTTGCTGATAATCTTTAGCATTCCTTTTCTTGTAAATGCATCAGGGTGATCTCCACCTTCATGCTCACGTGGTGTTCTCTTGGTTTGCATGTGCATCTACATCTCTACGTCCAAAATTTCTCCTTTTTATAAGGACAACAGTCATAACAGATTAGGCTCACTCTCATGACCTCATTCTAAATTAATTACCTCTGTAAAGACCCTGTTTCCATATAAGGTCACATTTTGAAGTACTGGGGGTTAGGGCATCAAAATATCTTTGGGTGGTGCACAATTTCAGTTCATAAAATATTGTGTACAGTTTAACAAATATTATAGCCATTAGTCTTTAGACCCTGGTGTTTGTACTAAAATTGTGAAGTAAATCTGTTATGCCTTTTTTTAGTTTTACCAAATACTGGGTAAAACTGAGCTTCACAGTATGAATGCTAAGTACCAAATTATAATAATGATAAATATGGCTTGATAGTGTCAGCTATAAAACAGACAGCTTGAAATAACTAAGTTTACTTTACAGTCCAAACATGCTAACACAGAAAGTGAAAGCTGAAATATTTTAATGGTTCTTGCATGCCTTGGAAACACATCAGTCCAGCAGAAGAGATGTAAATGATTATACAAAGCTACAGAAATTTCAATGCTGGACTTCCTAGCATATTTATTCATGGTTCCATTTCCCAGCAACATTAAAAATTGTTAACAAGTTCCATATTTCTTGCTACAGAGCAAATACATATCTTTTTAACACTGTCTGTGAAACATGCTAAATCAACCCATCACATGTCTGCTTAACTGAAATGAAAAGGAATACCTCATAACCACTTCAAATTCAAATTTAATCTCAATTATAGAATACCTATCAAAGGTAACCAGCAGAAGTCTTCATTTTAATTTGACTTTAGGATTTCTTCATGAAGAATAGGCAACATCTATATAAGTAGTATAGCAAGATCTAGACTCCTGAATAGACTTCAAGAGATAAAATTTCTCAAAAAGGGAGTGAGGTATGATGTAGAAACCAGAAAAATTTTCATTTTCAATACTGAGTTTATATCTAAATAGGCAATTTCAACAAAAGGTCAAGATTAATAATAGTGTCACATTTTTCTTAAACAAACTGGTCATTATTCAACCACAATTCAGAGGGCAAAAGTTTTTTAATTGCCAGCAGTGGTCATAGAGTCATATTGATGCTCTCCCTTAACACACTCATGTGCACACACACACACACACACACACACACACACACACACACACATGCCTAGATTCCTGTGGTCAGAAGTTAGAGATATAACTAACTAACTTTGGCCATTGGTCTTTGGCCATGAGTAGGACCATTACTCAAAGGCTCACAAGTGGTGCATTGCACATCTACAATATACAACCTATTGTATTGCTATACACCTAGACCCAGTAAATGAAATCTAGAGTTAAGCAATGTGCCAGCTGCACATCTGTATGTCATGGTCCTGATCATGAAAGGCAGGAAATGTGTTCGCCATTGTTTACCACCACATCTTCAGCACCTAACAGGCTGCTTTGTATATAATACTGATTATGAATGCATGAATAAATATAAATAAACTAAATAAGACATATGACTCAGTAGCTTAAAATTAATCTAATCTGGATTTCTCTTAGTTTTGTAGTCTTTATATTTCTGAATGTTTCTTTAAACATCATTACATTCTTTTCTATTTTGGTTTATCACAGGATATTGAGTATAGTTCCCTGTGCTATACATTAGGACGTTGTTGTTTATCCATTCTAAATGTAATAGTTTGCATCTACCGATCCCACCCCTATTGCTTTTATTTAAAAGAAATATTTTAACATCTTTATTGGAGTAAAATTGCTTTACACTGTTGTGTTAGTTTCTGCTGTATAACAAAGTGAATCAGCTATACATTAAATAAGATAGTACATGAAAAGGTTTCACCCTAAATAAATGTTTTGTTAACATCAATATACTCAACACATTCTCTTTAAGAAATGACAATCGGACACACTAAAACAAGAACAATATCCTATTTTTATTCAGCACAGATTACTTGGAACATATTATTTATGGAATTCCATGGAGGTAATATGAAAAAAAAAGATCAACTTCTACCATTTTCTACATGAAAAATGAAGCACAGAAAAGGAAAGTTAGCACAAAATAAAACAAATATGCATACTAATGAAGGTTAAGATGATAGTCCGAAGACTTCTATTGCCAACTCTTTCTTTTTTCTTCTAAAAGTCAGGATCAACATTAGAAGATTCATCCCAAAAATCACCATATAGGTCACACCAATAATTTGTAATCACCATGCTTGCTTCCTCCTGCTACTCACTATAAAGTTGCCACGGTAGCAACTTTTCCTTGACAAAAACAGAAGTCACTTTAGAATTATATGAATGGGTCCTTACCCTCTACCTGCAAAGAGATGCAGCCTTTGCCAACCAGAAGAAAGAGGTCAAAATATTGGAGAATTATCTCTGAATGGTTGCCAGCATCTCCCTTAGATCTCTATGCTTTCTTCCAATATCTGGACTTTTAGCAACTAAAAAACATACTCAAAATGTGTAGAGTAGTTTCAATAGGAGCTGACTGAGTTGAAAGCTAACATGGTTTTCCTAAAATTGTGGAGATAAGTATTTAATCCAAAACCTAGCCTGAAATTTTTTGGCCAAATGCCTAAACTCTAAGCAATGTTTGAGTCCCTGGCCCTGTGACAATGTGTTCTCTTGCATAAACTGCTGAAAATCAAAGCTAAAAGCCTTCAACAGAAATATAAATATAGAATGTGATTAAGAGGTGCTCTGCCTCAATACACCCCATCGTTTGAAACAATACCTGCTGAATACCAGTATTCCTGTTAATTGTGTCAAAATTGACCAGTGACCAGCGCTAGACCTGGAAGAATGCATTTTTTTCCTAGACAATGAAGAACAAACTAGAATAAACTTATTTTAATAATATGTTACAATTAATTTTATACTTAGTAGGTCAAGTTTTTTTTAATTTCACTAATGATAATGGGACCTTTTCAGAGCAATTCTGAATAGGTATTGCTATCAATTTCCTCAAAAAAAAAAAAAAAGAAGAAATTTGGTACTATGAATTGATAATGTAGAGAAGTGGGAATATATAGATAGTTATATGTTTTGAGGATATTAAGTTAGTAAGTGACACTAACTAACATATATTGAGCAATTAATTTTTACCTGTCTGATAGTCTTCTAAGTGTTTTATATGGATTACTTCATTTAATCCTCATAATAAACCTACGAGATGAGTATTATTGTTTCCTTAACTTTTCCTTCAGGAGGGAGATTAAATTATTTTTCCAAGCTCTCAAAGCTAGAGCCATAATTTTTCAAAGAATCTGACTAAAAAGTAGAAAATCATTCATAGTGCTCAAGCTTTTTGCTTGTTGGGAGTGGGGACCAAGAGATTCTGGTATTATCTCTTTCTAAGCACAGTATTCCTCTCACTAGTCTCCTTGTATCAGAAATTAGACATGTCTAATTATACAAGATGAAAGGAAATGGCAATATACTGTGGATTCCATCTATGCTCAAGGGTTTTGTTATTATAACTGGTGCAAGAAATGGAACTAGCATAACTGAATGGTGAAATCACTTACCATTCTGGTGAGCTGGAAATCAACATTACGTATATAGTTTTATTCTTTTGTTGTATTTAACTCATTTTCTCCCATGTAAGTAGGATTTAATAAGAGAATGATTAAAATATGGTAGAAATTACATTCCAACTGCTGAACAAGCATTGAACTAAGTTTAACAGGTGAATGAATCTATGTGCTGTTATTGCGAGCAAAGTTGATTTGTTTTTATGAACTACCTTGACACAAGGTTAATAAGTAAAATTGATATTGTAATATGGATCATGAAATAGCAATACCTCTTAAGTGTATTTCAAGATACCTTTTAAAAACTAGGAGTAGAGATAACAAAATAGTTCACTGGATCCTCACATTTGCAAACACCTACCAGTACAGCCAGATACTTCCTGAACTTACGTTACACCACAGTAGGCCCTGAACATGTTTGGAGGCAGCAGTCACTACACATTCTAAGATGTTCTGAAAGGCAAGTGGTTGCAGGTAGGCTGCAGCTCAGAGCATTTGACTGACATCTTTCATACATTTAAAAAAAAAAGGTCAGCTAATTTTTGATGCCTTGTACCTTCTACTCTACCAATCATTTAAGTATAAATAAATAAATAATTGTGTGTGTGTCTCTGTGTGTATTTTTACCATGCTAACAACTTCATTTATAACAGTATTTAAAGCTGTCCCGTGTTTTAGTTAACATTTAAGTTATTTTCATTCTTTATAGGTGTCTGTGCAACAGCTTCTCATGCCATTACTCTGCCTCTTGTTAATACACCAAATAACCCCTCTATAACATAATTCAATATTACATAAAGCTTACTGTGATCACCTTAAACGCAAGGTCTCTGTCATTCACATTGGCATGTCTTGTCCCAAGCTATAGCCTGGTAATTGCTCAATAGGTGCAATTTAAATTGAAGTGAGGGGCTTCCCTGGTGGCGCAGTGGTTGCGCGTCAGCCTGCCGATGCAGGGGAACCATGTTCGCGCCCCGGTCTGGGAGGATCCTACATGCCGCGGAGCGGCTGGGCCCGTGAGCCGTGGCCGCTGGGCCTGCGCGTCCGGAGCCTGTGCTCCGCAACGGCAGAGGCCACAGCAGGGGGAGGCCCGCATACCACAAAAAAAAAAAAAAAATTGAAGTGAAACTAAATCTCAATTCAATAACTACGTTGGTAGAACCTGCAACATGGCTGGTTCATTTGTTAATTTATACTTTCATTCAAAAAAGAAATATTTACTGAGTTCTTAATGTGACAGTAGCCACTGCACTGGGGGATGAAAAGACAAAAGTGAGACTTGGTGCCAAATCTCAAGGAGAAAGTAGGCCAGTGTGGAAGGTCAATATGAAAAGAGATAATTATATGATCCAGCAATCCCACTTCTGGATATATATCCAAAGGAAATAAAAACAGGATGTCTAAAAGATATCTGTACTCCCATATTTATTGCAGCATTATCCACAATAGCCAAGATATGGAAACAACGCAAGTGTCTGTCAGCGAATGAATGACTAAACATGTGGTGTATATATACAATGGACTAATAGTCAGCCATAATAAAGAAGAAAGAAGATGAATGGACCATGGAGCAATATGCTGGTGAAAAAAAAGTCAGACAGAGAAAGACAAATGCTGTATGATATCACTTATAAGTGGAATCTTAAAAAAAGCCAAACTCATAGAAACAGAGTAAAATGGTAGTTACCAGGGGGCTGAGGGGTGTGGAGGAAATGAGGAGATGTTGGTCAAAGGGTACAAACTTCCAGTTATCAGATGAATCAGTTCTGGGGATCTAACTCACCGCATTGTGATTATAGCCAAAAATACTGTACTATATACTTGAAAGTTGCTAAGAGAATAGACCTTAAATGTTCCCACCACAAAAAAAGAACTAGTAATTATGTGAGGAGATGGAAGTGTTAGCTAACACTATAGTGGTAATCAAACTGCAATATACACGTGTATCAAATCAACATGTTAACTTACAAAATGTTATATGTCAATTATATCTCAATAAAGCTAGGAAAAAAATAGGATACAACAAGAAAGAAAAAAGAGGGAGATAGTTACATGCTTAGGAAATGCAATGAAGGCCCTATACGTAGTGTACTAGGAAGAGACAGGGAAGTGTGGAAGCTAAATGCAGAAGGATTCTACAGCAAGAGGTCACTCAGTTACGACATGACTATGGTACCGGGCGTGCACTAAAAAACCAATGAGTTAAGAAATAAACTTGTAAACAGTATAAACTCAGTATAAAATACTCATATATTTTGCTTTTGAAAGTGCAAAATACAACTAACCTTACAGGATAATTAGGTTTCATGACATGCTCCCTCGCAGAAATGAATGATGGGAAGTATACAGATGCTAGGCACAGGACACCTTAGATTCAAGTCAGCAGCTGGAGGTTCACCATTACCCTTAGAACTTATAGTTAACTTACCTATGGGAGTGACTTTGAAAACCTGTGAATAAAGTTATTCTCATCTTTAGGTAAGTCCTTGCAAAACCTTTTAGCATCATCTCCATTAGAGAAGCTGCCAGCTTGTCTTGCAGGATTGTGGCTGCTAAGTGCTGACAATACCCTGAAGTTAATTCAAAAGAGGTTTTAAAAACAATAACTGTAATGAAACATAGATTGAAGGGTTACCTGAAACACTACTTTCCAATTACTTCAAATGTAAAGATATACTTCCACAATACTTTAAGCCTACAAAAACACCAAAAGCCAATAATCCCAATACCCAGGAGATATTTGATACTTTTTTGGACCTAATTACAGCAAGTATATAATTTAAAGGCATTAACCAATATTTAGGCCCAATAAACTATATGTAATTAACAAAATTGATTTCAACCAAAATACCTTCTTTATTTTGTCACGTTCTAAGGACATACATAAAATGTGTTATATTACACAAGGTAAAATGAATTTTCTGCAGAAGACTACCTTAACACTGTTTAAATTTGGTCAATCAAACCTATAGATACTACTTGTTCCCCCAAAAGAGTGGTAAACTGAGTCAAATGGTTTGTTTTCTTTAATTTTAAAAATATCCATGAATGTGGTAGCCTTAATCATTAAAAGTTAACCCTTTCACCAAGTAAAGACATAAAACATAAACAATTGACTCTTGAACAATGCGGGGGCTAGGGGGTGCCCACCCCTGCTCAGTAGAAAAACTGCTTATAACTTTATAGTTGGTCCTTGTATTGGAGGTTCTGCATCCTCAGATTCAACCAACCTCAATACGTATTATTTGAAAAAAAAATCTGCTTATAGATAGACCCTCGCAGTTGTTCAAGGGTCAACTGCATTTACTATATTCTTAAGGAAATTTAAAATAGATTAAGAAAAATTAGGTTCATTCATATACAGCTCACACTACCCATTTTTGCTTAGAGAGCTAAGTTCTAGGTACTCAGTAAACATTGAAATATATTTGCAAAATTGATTGCATGAAACAGGCCTTACTTTTAAATATTCAAAAGTAAGGGCTTCGCAGTAAGGCAGAACTATTCTAGTTCCAGCTCAGCCGCACACCAGCTCTATGACCTAAGGATGCTAACTTAACCTCTCCAAATCATAGTTTCCTAACCGAAGTATTAGGGAACTAATGCCAAGCTAATGGAATGTTAAAAAAGTAAAGTAATGGCTATAAAACATTTATCACCAAACTAGGTACATAGTAAATGTTATTTTTATTACACATACTGTACTTTGAAAAAATCAACTCTTTTCTAAGCTTACAGGGAAAATATTCAACACCAATATTTATTTATAATACTGTCTGTGGCAAAGGACATGTATTATACTTTTATCTAAGATGTCAATAAAAAAATTCAATGTCTTGTGGGAAATGTCACTAAATGTATAACTGCATTAAATGTATAAAGCAAAACAAAGTAAAGATGGCATATAAAACATCTACATAGTATCACCATAACTTTCAAAATGTATGTCTGTCATCTTCATAGGCTTAGAACAAAGACTGGAAGGAAATGAGTCAAGATTTTATTAGCTAAATTACTGGTGGCAATTTTTTAGAATTTTACTTCTCTTTTATAAAATTCCTAAAACTGCACATATTACTTCCATTATCAAAAAAGGGCTGCATTTGAATAAGTTGACAATCATTTTCACATTTTAAACTAATTGACCCAATAACTTATAACAATAGAATAGATAATAATTGTTGCTAATTTCATACATATTATTTCTCTTTTTCCAAAGAGATTTTTTTTCTTTTTAACTAAGGCACACAAACACACTCATTGTGAGTTCTTCTATTCTAAGCTACAAGAGAAAGAACTTGCCAAATAAGGCTTGTAGTGCCATTGTCTTTTTGCTTTATTATATGCTTAAGGATTGACCCATACACAGCTGTAGAAAGGGTGGCAGAGAAAACTAAAGCCATAACACTATTTTAAAAGATCAAATTTAGAGACAGTACTATGCCAGACATAAAAGTTTAATGCCCTTAAACAGTAACCAATGCCATGCCATGGCTTCCAAACATTTTGCACTCTAAGGTTTTTGTCATTTTCTGCCTGCTTTATTATTGCAAATATTGTATTTGCACGAAATAAGAATCTTGGTGTTTAACAAAGTTATCTGTTCCCCATCGATTCAAAAGTCGTTCAGCCACGTGGTTGCAGAAGAAATTTTTCCATGATAATTATAAAAATGACTAGTAAGTCTCCAAGAAGAAAAGAACCAACTTTAAAAAAAAAAAAAAGAAGGAACAAAGTTATTTTCCATAAAACAGTGTTTGTTGATAAAAATAGAAGCATTTTTGGACTGGAAAATAATATATAATTTTAAAGGTATGCATCTAAATAGAATGACTTTTTAAAGACGTTTCTTAGAAAGCTTTTAATGCAACAGGCCTGCTAACATAGGATTGAATAGCTGTTTGAATATTTTCAACTCAGCTAGATTTCTTCAACCCAACACAGTGAAATAAATCAGAATATATTTGAAAGAGTGTATATAAAAATCCATTAAGACAGATTAGAATTCACAGTCCAGTTCACTAATAGCATTAGGTCCTATATCTGGCACTCTCATACATCACAACAAAAAAGGCTGTACCAAATTTAAGGAATATCAAATGCACCTAGAGAAATGTATACCTTCACACCACATATTATTCAACCAACACAGAATGCAAAACTCAAAGCACTATAAGAGAAGAGCAGTGAATCAGTACTACCTTTCTGTAAACACACTGTTTATGAGAAATAAAGGATATATATAATCCCCTTTTTAATTATGGGTAGTCTACATATCACATTCCAAGCAGATAGCTACTGTCTATGTAATACAATGCCAACACAAAATGCCTTTTTTTTGTCTCTGAGATATTGCTAAAAAGAGCCACAATTACACTTAACAGACAGCCCCCAAAAAACAGAAAACACAATAACTCACTGTTTTCCTTCAAGAAAGGACAATCCATCTTCAGTACTAGTAGAGTAATATGGAATTTAATAGTACTAGTATATGTTGCAGAGTCTAAAATCTTGATAAAACTATGAGTTATGACTGATAATAGATCAAAGTATCCATGTAGCCAAATGAAGCTGATATTAGATCTTTAATAGCCTGTATATAACCTTGAGTATTAGAACCCAATGATGTGGATACAAGTACTTAAGGAGATATGAATCTAGTTCAGGGTCTGTGAGAAAATATTACCAAAGTTTCAACTCCTAATGGAGAGTATTAAAACACTTCTTGGCTTCCCTGGTGGCGCAGTGGTTGCGCGTCCGCCTGCCGATGCAGGGGAACTGGGTTCGCGCCCGCCATGGCCGCTGGGCCTGCGCGTCCGGAGCCTGTGCCCCGCAAGGGGAGGGGCCGCAGCAGAGGGAGGCCCGCATACCACAAAAAAAAAAAAAAAAAAAAAAAAACACTTCTTGGCCCTGAATCACAAAAGGGTTCTGTTGGAGTTGATCCAAAAGAACTAACTGGAGTGTGATTGGCAAACCTAGGTGACTCGAACTTGGCCTGAAAAATCCAAGTTCCAGGGAAGAATTTGGTTATTAAATTGGTAGTTCCAAACTTCTGAAAGTTACTATAATTGTAACAGGTAACATTTTTTAAGCTTTTATTATAGGTCAAGCACTGGTCTAAGCACTTTACATGTATTCTCAAATTCTATAAAATTCGTACTATAATAATCTCCATTGCACAGGTGAGGGAACTAAAATAATTTAGTCAAGATCACACATTTGGCAAATAGCAGTGTCTGGGATTACTGAACCATTTGCCACTCTCCTCCCATCTCTACAGAAACTCAGGGGTGAAGTTGGGTGCAGGGGCAGGGGGAGTGAAGAGCTGAAATTGATGTTCAAGTGTATAAACCAATTCTACACTTTTCAGAGCAGCTTCAAACTACTAAGTTCACCTTTAAAAGGGGTTAAAATGACTGATACATGTTATACGTTTTTAAAAATGTTTTGAAAGAACTGTGTCAAAGGAGAAATAAAAGATAATAAGGCCCTCTCTGCATCTGAAATGGTGGACAAACAAGTTCATCTAATGATTTTGTTTTTATGAATAACACTGGTAGTCTTTTAAAAATAGAGACTGCTAAACAAGATAACTACACTGAATAGTTAACATTATTACCTTCACTAAATAGGATGGAAATACAGTGAATTTTCATTCACCAATGTTAAATGGAATCCCATACAAAATAATTTGTGAAAATGTGCTGCAAGCTATACAAAACATAAAATAAATGTATATATAACAGTGTTCGAGATAAATTTTATATCACAAATAAAAAACGGCAACCACATTTGGTTGGTCAACTGGAATACCACTTCAAAAGAACCATATTTAATCTGGAATTGTGTATTTTCCCCCACAGGATAATCAATGAAAAAGGCTTTGAGTTGCTTCCTTAGATTTCTCGGACTTTTATCAATGAATCTCAGAACTCATTTGTTATGTGAATACTCTGCAAGTCATTATTCATAATATAAATATTTTATTTTCTTTCACTTCTTCTAGCTCCAGAAGTGAAATATCCTGAATTCTAAGCATCTCTCAAATCATTTTATGACTTAAATTGGCTGTTTCCAACTTAAATACACTATTTTATGAGCATTTTTCATAATTTAAAGACAACCTGTATTATTTCTTCATAATCAAAGTAACGAACATTTTCAAGTCCACAAGTTTCTAGGGGAAAAAGAAAGACCAAAACTGTGAAAGATTCCAAAATTCAAGAACCTTAACTGCAGAACACTTATGCTTACACCTTCTCTAACAAAACTCACTAACCACTAAAAATCACTAAAAAAAGTCAAAAGTTCATTTCCTCTCATCTTCTGAAATGCTTGGAAATATATCTATGTTGAAATGATATAAATGTTTAAGGTCTGAAGTGTCAATAAAGGTCCTTTCCTTTGGGTGGCTTTTCTGACTATTGATCTTTTTACTGTGTAACAAATAATACTTTCATATAATTAAGAATAAAACATCTTATTAGATTTTTTATTGAAATATAATTGATTTATATTATTGTGTTAGTTTCAGGTGCACAGAAAAGTGATTCAGTTATATACATATTTTTTTCAGATTATTCTCCATTACAGGTTATTACAAGATATTGAATATAGTTGCCTGTGCTGTACAGTAAATCCTTGTTGCCTATCTATTTTATGTATAGTAGTTTGTATCTGTTAATCCCTAACTCCTAATTTATTCCTCCCCCCTTTCCCCTTTGGTAACCATAACCTTTTTTTTCTATGTCTGTGAGTCTGTTTCTGTTTTGTATATAGATTCATTTGTATTATTTTTTAGATTCCACATATAAGTGATATAATATTTGTCTTTCTCTAAGAAAATTCGATTTTTATCTACCACTTCAATGGACACTTTCTTTGCTTCTCTGTTGAAATGGTTTTCTTAAGAAAACCAGCACTATTCAAAAAGACAATCTAACACTAAGTGTGCTGTGTTTTGTCACCCTTACCTCCAAGGTTACTAGAATACACAAACAATGAGCAACTTCCAATCAATCTCACGCCTGTGCAAAGAGAGGTCCTTTCCACTTCCCCAGTCACAATAACGTGCAAAAAATTGCCTGGATCCCAAACAGTTAGTGAATTACTTAATAAATAAATACAATTAAAGCTGGGCTTATACATAGGCTGTCAATTCTACTCTCCCTAACACTACAGGCAAGTTTTCAATCTTCTTGTGTCTTGAGAAAGAAAAAACATTTGCCAAATGATGTTCCTGCTCCCATCCCAGATGGCTTTCCATTTGTCCACATAGCTCTCTAGTTGCGGCCCCCCTCACTTTATAAACGTCACTGAGAATTGTCCCCGCCCCGGTTCCCCATCCCCCAAGCCCCAGTGCTAGTCGGTGCAGTTCTTGAACTTGACCCACAGAACCGCCCCCCACCGCCCCCGCCTAAGTGCACTACAAAAAGCATTGCGCCAGATGCTTTCCAATCCACTCCCTCGTTCTCTCAGTTCAGAAAATCACTGCATTTATTCCCCCTGGGAAAGTGGATTCAATCCCTCATTCACACTGGAGGCGCCCAGAAAGGAAACACAATCACACACACGCGCGCGCGCGCGCACATACAGGCGCATACACACCACTTCCCTTCCTCTTGTCCAACTCTGACAGCACTCAGACCACCAAAGCCCGTTCCCTCCACCCTTCTCTGTCCAAAACCCCTAACAGTTACAGAAGACAACTGGCGCGAGAGAAATCTGAGGTTTCTATGGGTCAATGGAAACCTCTTTCCCCCCGGGCCCTTGAGGGGCTTTGGAGGCACAATCGCCACTTCTCTTGTTGCCCCTTTCCGAAACCATCCATAATTGAATGCTCCAGCGCCGACCCGCACCAACCGGAGGTAAACCCGGCGTGCGCCGCGGTACCTTGATGCCAACCCGCCCTCTGGAGGGACACCACTGGGACCCACATAAGTTGACCCCCGCGAGTCCCACGGAGATAGAGGGAAGGAAGGGGACCTACGCGCCCAGCCTTGTGCCCCTGTCTTTTCCCGGCCCTCGGTAGTAGAAGGGAGTCCAGAGGCTCCGAGAGCTGGGCGGGGCGAGAGGGCAAGATCAATAAAGTTAAGAAAGAGGACTGCTTGGGAATTGCGTGCCCCTGAGTCGCTGAAGAGAGGAGCCAAAAGGGAGATCGCAAGGCACGAAACCATAAATCGAGTCTGCCGCGATAGGGGAGGCACACAACGACACCAGACGCGCTGGAACCCGACGCGGGTCGGCGAGGGGGTGGGGAGAACTGGGAAATTCGGAGACCGCGAACTTACGGAAGAAGATGTACTCCGTGTAGCTGCTCCAGATCTTGTCTTCGCGGTACTGGTTGACGAAGGCGGCGGTGCCCGAGGAGTTACACGCCACCATGTGGAAGCCGGCCTCAGACAGGCGATCGAACGCCTGCTCCAAGTAGGTGAACTTGAGGTAGAAGCGGGACGTGTACTTCTCGGGCGGCCGGTCAGGGTCGCGGCTCTCGTTGAGCGTGTCTCCGAACACCTCCTTGGCCAGCGCGATGCGTCCGCACACCATGATGCGCGCCACGCGCCGGAACTTGGCGTCCGCCTGGTTGTCACGCACCGTGGTGTAGGAGCCTCGGTAGCCGAGCGTGAGGAAGCCGGAGCGCTTGTCCGGTGCGCCGCCACCCCCGTGCGCTCCGGGACCCGAGGGCGCTGCGGCCGCCGCCCCGCGCAGCAGCGCCTCGCTGCTGCCCTGAGAGACGTTGTCCTCCAGGTCGCTCTGGCAGCCCTCGTCGTTGAGCGAGTTCTGCTTGGTGACCTTGGGCGACAGCAGCTTGACCAGGTCGGTGAGCTGGAAGTACTCGGCCTCGCGCAGGAGCCGCTCCTTCTCGGGGAAGTGCTCCGGCAGCGCGAGCTGCTTGTCCCGCAGATAATCCAGCACGTACCTGAAGAGGAAGCCGTCCCGGTCGATGAAGAAGCGCGCCCGGCTGTCCCTGGGCAGCTCGCCCCGGCGTCGGGCGCCGCCCCGGGGGCTAGAGGGCGAGAACATACTGGCCAGAGTGCTATCCGGGACGCTGAGCAGCGTCGAGTGCTTGGTCACATAGACCTGGCCCCCTACGTTCAGCTCCACCACCTCGGGGAAGGGCGAGGGCGCGCAGGGCCCCGGGGCGGCGGCTGCCGACGCGCCGGGCGAGCTGGACGAGGAGACCATCTCGCTAATGGGCAGGATGGTGCCGCCGCCAGTGCCTGTGTCCTTCAAAGCCATGGTCCTCCCAGCCGCTGGCCAAGTGACCCTGGAGAGCAGCACTTTCTCCTTCCCGAAACCCGCGCCCTGCACCCCCGGTAGCGTGCCCCTGATGCGCCCTCGGGCCGGGCGGCACGTTTCTCCGGCCAAGGAGGCCCGGTTCAGGGCTCGGGGCAGCGGCGGCGGCGGCGGCGCCCGGGCTCCATCGGGGGAGCGATGTGCAGGAGAGGAGCTCTGCGGGCGCCGCGGCGGCGGCGGCGGCGGCGCGAGGAGGAGCGGCTGCTCCTTTGGGGGCGACGGCGGGGAAGTGTGAGAGACTTGCGAGAGGCTCTTAAGCTGCCGCTCGGCTCTCCGCGGGGAGGGCGGGAGGAGGGGCCGGAGCAAAGAAAACTCGCCGCCCCAGCCGCTTGCGAGCGCGCCGCGAGCCCCGAGCGCGGACGGTGGCGCAAACTACTCCTCGCAGCCGGGGAAGCGGCACTGACGTCAAGCCCGGGACTGGGACCCGAGCCACAGCTGTCATTTAAAGAGATAGGTGCCAGCCTCCGGCTGCGGGGCTCCGACGCTAGGGGGAAGGACCGAGGGCCGAGCCTGGAGGTGATGCAACTTGACAGCGAGCGGGGAGATGGGAAGAAGAGGGCAGGAAACCGAAAACAAACGGGAAAAAGGACAGCATGTCTCCTTCATCCATTTCATTCCCCCCTTCCGTTCGTCCGTCCCTCCCTTCCTACCTTGCCCTTGTTCGCCCAGTAAAACTATCTTTTTTTTAAAAAATTTTTTATCTTGCATTAAGGTGGGAAGTGGGGTAGGGGGTTGGGTTATAA
This sequence comes from Physeter macrocephalus, assembly GCF_002837175.3. Taxonomy (NCBI): domain Eukaryota; kingdom Metazoa; phylum Chordata; class Mammalia; order Artiodactyla; family Physeteridae; genus Physeter; species Physeter macrocephalus. The sequence continues at coordinate 75,225,271 of NC_041220.1, read as the reverse complement.
CAAAAATGCTAGGGTGCCAATCTGAAATTACTACAAATGTTGGCGTGAGGACTTTGATTGCCAAAACAAAACTACGTGGGGGGTGAATCTCTTGTAGTGGTTTTAGCATAGTTTTTGAAGTGAAGGGCGAAATGCCGGAACCTCAGTTACATTCAGATGTCGTGATTGCATATTTAACTGCATGTGCTACAAATAGTTGAAGAATTTTTAAAACTGAAATCTGTTTTTCAGTTCACAAAACTAATAACGGATTGTGGTAACGTGACGGTTCTCTCCTTTCATCCCTTCAGTATTTGATTCATAGTAGATGCTTAATAAATATTTTTGGAGGAAGGGACAAGGCCAGGGAGGGAACTTACTCTATTTGCTCCTAGTTTCCGATCCTGCTCTAGCCTCTGATTAATCTCTTCATTTCTTTTTCAGCTTTCAGGGCAAGAGAAATGGCTTATGTTTTATTAGTAATCTAACTGTAAGAGTCAGGTCACAAATGAAAATTATATGAATTTAAGCTCACTTTAATTTCCATTTGTTCACAACACAGGTACAGGCTGTAAGATCAGCATTATTTGTGATAGTGAGGATAGAGATGCAAATGAGGAATCTCCCTTCTTGTGGCTATTCATCCTGGGACATCCTTTTGTGTTCAGAAACATAAAGAATCATTGATTTATAAAGTACAAAGGTGAAAAGACTACACTGCTATACAAGTAGTTTGCTTCAAAAATTATCATAGTATTATAGATGAACCTTATCCATTAACAAATAAAATAATGTACAGATTTTCACATCTTTTTAAAAATTCTAAATGCTTACTTAGGATTCCTTCACTTTGAATCAACCACACACACACATACACACACACACATACACACAAAAGTACTGGATTTGAGATAACAGTTGTAACCTCTAATTTTTATAAATAATTAATAAATTGTTATTTGGAGTATTAAAAACTATATTTAATTCATTGATCCTTATAAGCCACATCCCCAGAAAATGTTATATCAGTTTTGAAGTTAGATTACCTGAGACTGAAAATGCACTAATGAAAGAATACAATATATTTACCAAAGTTCTAAGACTTAAAACCTGGTGTGCATTATGCATCTTCATGCAATCCTCGTATTCAAGCCTATTGCCTCCCCCCAAATTTATAAACTGATTAAGAAGTAGAATTGATTTTAGCCTTCTTCCCTTAAAAGCTACCATCAGAAAGCATCTGAAATGTAAAGTAATAGTTTCTGAAAAATGAATTAATAGAAGATTTATAATCTCTATAGATGAATAAATAATAAAGCCTTGAATCACTACTAATGAAGCCCGTTTATCATGAGGTAAGTGTCCCTAATGATAAGTATGTTATAGACCATAGAATCATAATGAAGTGGATGTATAATACATATGCATAAGTGTATATGAATATAAGGTCTCCAATGTTATCAGGTTGAAATCCATTTTATTCTTTTTAATTACATAAAGTATGCTCATGAGACAAAATGGTCTAAAACGTGTACTCTATATGAATCATCTTAGAAATTCTTAGTGAATTTCTCTGTGTGATGTATTGCTTTTTAAAATAATTCTTTCAACAATGATTGAATATTTTTCCTTAATCCCTTCCTTCCCCATACTCCTCTTACTCTCACCTCCTCCATCCACTATACCCTCCAACCAAACTCCAAACTAAAATTGCAGGTCCAGAATGTCTTTACCTGTTGTTCTCTCGGCTAGGAATGCCTTTCCTTTTCCACCAGTCCCCTAATCCTTTCTCCTTGTTTACTGCTTCCCTGATGTTTCAGCTTAAATAGTACTTCCTCTGGAAATCTTTCAGATTTTTACCAGTCCAGGTGTTCCCACAGCACCCTATGCTTACACAAGGGCAGGGTTTGTCACACTAGCATGTCATTGTTTCCCATCAGACTGTAAGTATGGCATACAACCATATGCACTATTCTATCCCCAGCATCGTGCCTAGCCCTTGAAAGATAGTCAGTTTCTATTTCTTGAATCTTTACTGCATAGAAATGTGTTCACATTACAAATGGATGACAAAGCATCAACTAACTGCTAGACACTGGGCTAAGCAATGATATTGCAGAGAGGAATAAGACTCAGTCCTTCACAATTAAAATCAGGAAAAGTGAGAACAGAATCTGTTTAAAACAAAATCAGATCTAAAGGAGAAGGGAAAGCAAGAAAGAGATAGACACTATTGGAGCAATCATTTTGGTGAACTGAGGAATTAACACCAAATACTATAATTAGAACCTTCTTGTTCTAAGCCACAGACACCATTAATGTTCCCTAGGCCAATGTGATCACAAAGGTGGGTCCTTAAACTCTTCTGTTGCTGTGCAAAGACAAGACATCAAACTTCTCTGCCTACAAACTACACTAGGTCACTTCACATTCCCAGAAGTTTTAAATAATACAGTCAAAACTGTGTCTCTAAAGGTACAGCAAACTAACCAAAAAGGATAAAGTCCAAGTTGTAATAAATAATTTGAAATTTAAAATAACAAATTAAATATTTCTTCACTAGTCTGAGAGTTACTTAAAGGCAGGAACTATTTCCTCTTTGACAGGGGAGGAAGAGCACAGAAGGTAACAGTGAGATTTAAAGTCAGGTAGAACTGGCTTAAAAAAATCTACCTTTGTTTCTTCCTGGCTTTGTGATTTGATCAAGTGACTTAACTGCTCTAAACCTTAGTGTCCTCATGGGTATAGCGGAAATAATAAAGACCAGAGACTTCTCACTGTGATCATGCGTCCAGTAACATGGCCATTCCAGTTTGATGGAGCTCACTGTATTTACTGTCTGTTTCACACTGTTGTTCTGAGGACTGAGAGCAGAGCCACACCCTAACTAGAAAGATCTGGGATTCCAAAGCAGATAACTGGTTACAGTAGCTCTCCCTACCTTTCTTCCAATGTCTCACCCCTAGGGTAACATGCAGTAGCACAGCCCCTCCATCATGAACATTCCCACACTACCCCCAGCATGTCCTTCCCTGTCTGTAGCCATGGTTGTTCCTCTCTTGTTGCACTTTATCATCCTAGACATTGATATAATTCCATTGATTTAATTTACCTAGGTCCTGTTCTTTTCTTTCGTTTTTTAACTTTATTCAGTCTTTTTACTGTGGTCTAATTATCCCTTTTAGCTTGTTTGTATACAAGACCAACTGCACTTCTAATTTTCAGGAACCCACCTGGTATCTGTTTATCTTGTTCAAGGCAATTGAAAGTTTTACACACACACACCCCCCCCAAAAAAAACTTCAAGTATTTGTAATTCTAAGCAAAAAGCCTGAGATTCTTTCCTGTAGAGAAAGAGCCTGGCAATTTTTAGAAAAGTGATGTCCTATAAAAATATGTGAACCACATTTCTAATTTTAAATGTTCTAATAACCACATTAAAAAAGTGAAAAATGAAATAGGTGAACTTATTTTAATAATATCATTTAGTTAGCCCAATGTATCCAAAATATTATCATTTCCATATGTAGTCAATACAAAAATGTATTAATGACATAATTTATATTTTTTTCCATCCTAGGTCTTCAAACTATGGCATGTATTTTACACTTATAGCACATCTCATTTTGAACTGTCCATATTTCATCTGCACAATAGCCACACGTGGCTAGTGGTTACTCTAATGTTCAGCACAGCTGTAGAGCATTTGCGACTAATATACCTACTTGTTTTGAGGATTAGGTAAGATAACATGTCTTTTTAAAGATTTTATTACAGGACCTGTAATGAGACGAGTCTGGAATTCAACACTTGAGTAGAATCATTAACACTTGGAATGAGGACCATGAAGCAAAAGCCAAAAAAAGAGGAAAATCTCTAAAAAAGAAGAAAGAAAATAATATATACTCTATCAGCGGAAGAATTTTGGTTTCCCTTTCACACCCATAACACTCCCATAAAGGTAAAATATGGGCAAGTTTTGCTACACACATCAATATTGTGAAAAGCAGGCCAACCCAAGGGCCGATGGCTTCTTGCAAGGTAAGAAGTATAAGCATTGCTGCCAGAACAGGGTCAACATGGGTAGGTACAAGACAATATAAGATGAGAAGGACCATCTTCAAATTCAACAATTGCTGGGAAAACTTAGAAAGCAGAGTATAAAAACTAGCTCACCCCAAAAATCTCACCTATCAGTTTTCAGAATTTCAATGATGCTGTGAAACAAAAAAACTTTGCAAATGAAGTATTTAGGAAACTCAGAAGATCAGTGTTTGATGCATTTGTTATATAGCATATTCCAGCAATTTAGATACCTTACTGTAAATTCATATGAGTTCTTGGTCTATATTATAAATTATAGGAGCACCACTAAAGGTTAGGGTGACAGTTGGTAAAACTCTGTTAAATTAATACCCAAAGAAATTAATGAAATTTTGTATAGATCATGATTCAGTATAACTAAGCACTTAATGTAATGCCAGTTAAATAAAAAGTGCTCAATAGATATTTATGAATAAAATAATTTGTCAGCCATTTTCATATTAACTTACATCATGTAAAGGTCATGTTTTTGGATGTGGCTATGTAATTTAATATATAGTATGTGTGTGGGAATGTATGTGTTGGGAGTAGTTTAGCAACAGATGGCCTTGTATTTCATCATGCCCAGTTGGCTGCCTCCTTGAAACACTGATTAGCTCCTCAAACCTTGGAGGGAAAAGGCAACATAGCCTTAGGACATTCTGGATAAAAATGTTAGGCTGGGCAGTGGGGTTAATATACTGATCCAGGATGGAATCTGAGCCTCTTCAGATAACATAAACCAGGAGCCTAAAACTGGTTATGCATATATATTATATGCATAATATAAGTTTTATCAATTCTGTGCTGCAATTTAAAAAAAAGTTTCACTGATTAGAAGAAGATTCTGAAACATATAACAGAGTAATGTTAACTTCTGATGTCAGATTTTCCCTTGGAAATACCCCCAAATTACAAACTTTCCTTAAATTATTATTTTAACCAATGACTGGCTATTCACTGATGAGTTTGACTCCATTACTTAAAAAAAAAAAAATCATAACAGGAATTCAAGTATTTCCTACACTTTTAAAGTTTTTGTCCTACCTCCTAGGTTTGTCAAGAGGATTATTTAAATAATGACTGTAAGGCACTTGATGCTCCTCAAAGAAAGTTACCATTGAAGCAAAATAGTGTTATTGTAAATTCTTTACCTCTCCTGTGAGGCTTTTCTCCAGTGGGGACACGGGCTGAGTTGCATTTGTGAACTTAATCCTTCATTCTAAGGTTCCCAGTTAGTAAAATACTTGATAACTATCTTAAATCTAAAAAGAAGCAATTAAAATTTTAAAATAAATGCCCCCAGGTAATCTACTATTAAAAATTATGAATGCAGTGTGGATGGGATTGCTGATAGTTTGATATACTACAATATAGTATATATTTTCTAGAAAATTGCTTCTCTTCTTATTGGGATTTTTTAAAAGGATGACTGGAAGATATGTCAAATGACTAAAGTCCTTGGCAGGGGCAAGGTGCCTGAGCCTGGGACAGTATCTTCACCAAACTGACAGATGAGGGTGAACCACATGAAATAGCCAATTTTGTAAAAACTGTCAAAAATCGGCAATTTAATATGGTTCAATTTAATAGTTTTCAGGAACAAGGACAATGAATCTAGCACCATGTCACTCAATGTTTAAATATTTAAAAATGTGTAATTCATAACTTGAGTTTTAAACATGCATATTTAAGTGTGCTAAATCTTTATAATTTTTCAGAAAAAAAGTTCTGTCTACCACTTTACTCTTGGTTCCCTCAGCACTTAAATATAGCTAGTACAAAAGACAGTTTGTTTATATTTGGCTTGAATGTATTCTGAATTATCCTTCATGTGTGTATGTTTAGCATCTCTACCTAGATAACAAACTCTTTGCAAACAGGGACTATTCTCCAGTTGTTTCATTTCCAATTCAGTGTTCTGCATGCAGGATGATTAAAATGATGATGGTGAGTTATTTGTCTACAGCATGACTAATTAGCAGTGAGACTACTCACAGATATTTGTGGTACTGTTTCATTTTTCTGTGTACTGCTAAACAGGAAAATATTGATATTTGTATATCTCCAGACTCTACTTTAAGAAGTACATCAGTCAAATTAGACTTTAAAAATACAATTAAAGCACAATGCTTCAATCTGGGAGAACATTCTAATATAAGGTGTAAATTGAACTAATGGACACCTATTATAGTACACTATGTTATTCAGCAAAGAGCTTTCTAAAAATCTAGCTTTAAAGTACATTAAGTGTTATAACTTTTCATGCCAGTGAATGTTAGGGTGTATTGTGTTTCCCTTCTCTCATAACTGAAGTGGACCAGAAGTCTGAATAGGAGCCAGAAATTTAATTTTAATCCCAGCCCTACCAATGACAGAGATTTACTAAGTGACCCAGAGCAAGTATCTTTCCTGTTCACTTTCCTAGATGGTCAGATATACACATCCTGATATATTTGGGGAAACTTTCTGATGATCTATTGCTGCACAAAACCACCCCAAAACTTAGTGGCATACACAATAATCACTTTATCCCTATCTTTATGATTCTGGACTCAGCTGGGTGGTTCTTGCTCAGGCCTCTACAGGTTGCAGTCAGACAAGTGGCTGGGACTGGAATCACCCAGAGCCTGAGCTCTGAAGGCTCAACCATCCGAGGGCTGGAATAGGTGGGGCTTTTTGTTCTCTCTCTTTCTCTCTCTCTCCATTTCTTTCTATGTGTTCTGTGCATATAGTCTCTCCATCATGGTGGCTCAGGGCTCCAAAGTTGCACAACCCAAGAAGAGGGTGCCAAGCAGAAGCTGTATCATGTTTTATAACCTAACCTAAGAAGTCACAAAGTCTCACTTCTATCATATTTTATTAAGCAAGGCAGCCACAAAGGCCTTTCCAGTTTTAAGAGGAGAAAATATGGACTCTACTGCTTGAAGGGAGAGTGAAAACATTCTGGAAGAGCATGTGGGACCAGAAATATCATGGCCATTTCTGCAAAGCAAAATCTGCCACAAAGCTCTAAAAACCATGTATCATTATACCCTTTATGTTATTTATATAGAGAAAGCTCTGTAAATAGAGCCCTAGCATTTCACTGTAGCACACATTTTACAGACTTTGCATACCTAATTGTGATGTATGGGGACCCACAAACACGAAGAGGTATACACACAGGCCCAAGCAGCCAACTCAGTAGTATGGTTGTCTGAAATCTGAAGCCAATATTTAAAAGCATGAAAGGTCAGCCAGGCATTTCCTTCACTTTTAATAAGAATCTCCATTTTTTTCATTTTGGTCATTTATTCTTCTCTAATAAATTGCTTCAGGCAATTTGCCTTTGCTCTAATTAATCCAGAACCCACCCCCCCGCCTCTTTCTTTTAACATCCTTTACAACATCTGCAAGTCTTCATTCTCCCTCAGTGAATCATCTCTTTTCATCTTTTAGATACTGACCTAGTAAACACAAATACATCTGTGAACACTTAAAAATTTACTTCTTACCCAGTTTTTCAACAGTTTTCTCTACTCTGATCATTATACAATGGATACAGCTCCACAGTCTCAATTTCAGTCTCTGTGTTCCAAAGTTTACTCTGCTCCCTACAAAAGTACTGGCTCTTTGTCTGGCTATGCTCACTTTGCTCACAATGCTCATTTTTTCTATCACCCGTGTTACTCTCACTTTATTCCATACTAATCATGTTATTTATTTATTCAAAGATTAGAAAGGCAGTAAATATAATATGGCTTGGTACATGGCCATCTATGAAACCAGAATTTAACATTTTTCTGCCTAAACTTGGGGAAATTAATAAAAGGAAAACATTATTTTGGGGTCCAAATATCCAAAAATAGATGGTATTTATGTTTCGGTTATACACATAGTTTGAATAAATTTTGAGGTAGCTTTAAAGTCTAAGTTCACATCAAATTAATTTCAATAAAATTCAGTGAGTATTTGTTGAATATCATTTACATGCTCTGCTAAGTGCACTGTGGGTTATAAAAATGACTAGAACATGTACCCTTGTCATTAAAAACTTACAACATGGGACAGGAGAATTAGAAAAGACCCAGAATAACCAGAGATTGAATTACGCGGAAGAGTAAGATTAATGTTGCCACAGAAGAACACACAAAGTGATGTGAGGGTCAGCAGAAAGTGAGCACTTCTAGTCCAAGGATTAGAAAATGTTAAAAAGAGTAGGTAGAGGGTAGAATGGACTGGCTGTGCAAGATAGACATAATTTTCATAGGCTTGGATGACAGAGGGTAGTATTTCAAGTCTAAATGATAGTATGAACAAAACCAGGACTAGTTAGTAGCAATACTTGTCTCACTGATCTACCTATCTACTCACCTACCTATTCAATTTTTCATCTACAAATCCTTACCCTGACATGTTTCACCAGGTGGCTTGTAGAAAAATATGAATAGAAGAAATCAGGGTAGGGAAAATATAGCATACAATATTGAGACCAATAAGAAAATTAGAACATAATTACCTATTCCATAGTATCCTAGGTTAGTAAAGTTGACCCAAATTTGGCTCATAAGGAATGAGAGCTTCCTAGAGGGAGCAAAAGTGATCAGTTATATGACTGAAAAAAAAAGAAAAAAAACCCTTGGGACAACATATTGATTTGTTAAACTTTTCTGTTTGTAAGGCAGCTTGAGTATATAATAATGGTCAATATCACAAATAACATACCTGATATAAATATAATAGCAAATTAAGGTTAATAGCAAATTTACTTAACCTCAGTAAGAGCTAAGGATGAAACATTAATGTATAACTTAGTAAAAGCAATTCTATAGGAAATGTTGGTAATATTATTCCTGTTTTACAAAATAAGAAATAGAGATTCATGCATAGTAAGTTAGTCACCCAAGACACATAGCTAATAGCTATTAGAGTTTGGATTTGGATTTGAATCCAGGTCTTGTGTTACTTTGGTGTTAAGATTAAAAGCTGATTAGAAAAGGATATAAAGTTGGTCAAGAGAAAGACTATAGGCAGAAATCACAAGATTTCTTGGCTACAAGAAAGCAGCTTGTGGGAAAAAGTGAGAATGTTAAAGAGAGACTGCTTAGTGGAACAGAGCCTAAAGAAAGATGGAATCAAGAGAAGTGATGAAGGGTTGAACCTTGGCAGAGAGGTAGAACTAGTCTTCCTTGAACGAAATGTGAATAAAAGGAATGATATCACCCAAAGAACCCAAGAAATGATCCAAGCAGTCTTCCAGAAGGTTTGGAAGCAAACTAGAGTTTGTTTAGATTTCTAGACTAAATTCCAAGTAAAATATCTTATGTTGCCCTTTGACCCCTAAAGGAACCAGCATTCAGGAGCAAAATAATAGGATATACTGTAGCCATTTTTCTTATTTCACTCCATTTCCTGCCTATCTGAAATCAGTCATGTCTGGAAATGAGCATTGTAAGCACTGTGTCATGTGGGGTCTAAGCACAAAACTGATGGTACACATTCTTGTGTAACTTATAAGAGTTGGTGTGCATAGAGTTTAAGAAATGTAACAAAGGAAGCACTTGGACCATTAAGAACAGAAGGTCATTGCCATGTCTAAGTCTGAAGGGCAAGAGGAAGGAGCAGTTACTGGAACCTCAGAGACAGAGCTATCTGGAGAGGGCTATTTGACTGGGGTTATGACCTTTGGTAGAGAGACATCAACCCAGAGCAATTCAGCAGGAAGGAAGCAAGGGAAAAATAAACACTCCAATCTTATACTTTTTATTATTTGACTTTTTGTTTGTTTGTTGCCAGTGATTATCACCTAGTTAAACCCAACCAAAAGCAAAAGAGCAAGGGAACCCACTGTTTATTCCATATGGGTCAACATTCTGGAGCCACACAGCAGACTATAGAAGGATGAAAAGTGGACCTGGAAGGACAAAAGGGATCTATCCAGAGTAGACAAATAATCCAATGTGAAAGTTCTAGAATAGCAATGTAAACAAAATGCTAAGGGAACAACAAGCCAAGAAAGAGAACTCTGGCCAGATTTTGATGACAGGGAAGGCCAAAGTAGAAGACAAATGGAGGATTTGGGGCAAAAAAAAAAGTAATATTCCCAGATGAGGGGTTAGTAAGAAAAGAAATACTTGCTCTTTTTAAAAGAATGTGAGTCAACCCATAGAAATGCGAGGAGGTGAATGGAAATAATGGGGCCAAAGATAGGCTGGGATGCCAAATTAAGTAGTTTTGTGTTTATTGTGCAAATTATGGGGATGTATCAGAGTATTTTATGGAAAAGAGTTATGTAATCATCCTAATGGTAAAAAGAAGATAGGGGAAGAAACAGGAGGACTTTTCAAGACCATTTAAGAAATTTGAAATGATCCAGGCAAGCAAAGAGAAAGACATGAACTAGTTCTGTGCAGAGAGATCTGAGTGTAAGAGACAGATTTGGAAGAACTTCATCAACAAAATCAATAGTCCTTAATGATTCACTGGAGGTAAGGCCTGAGTTAAAGAAGAGAATTGGTGATGATCAGGTAGATTGTGACACCATTTATGCAAGTCTTCCTATACCTGACAGCAACAATTCCCGAACACTTATTCCTGCATACTATGGGCCAGCAATGTTGTAAGCCCTGTTTTATAGTAAACCATTTAGTCCTCATAAGAATCCCATGAGATAGGTACTGTATTACCTCTACCATTATTTAGAATTAAATTGAGGCAAAGGAAGATTAGATAAGTTGCCTACTTTCACATATCTGGCAAATGGTGGAGGTGAGGTTAATAACCAGGCAGTTTAGCTGCAATGACAAATAATCACTTCTTTATACTAACCCTAATTTCTGGCTCATTTGAAAAGTTGGTTTGTTTATTTTGTATAATTTTGTATTTTGTTTATAAACAGAAAGAAAGATTTTTATAAAGTTACAACAGCCTCTTTGACTACTTTCCTTGCAACTCACTCAAGTTTTTTTCTGAACGTTTTCATGGCTCAAACTCACTACATCTATAACACTCTGTTTCACCCAGATGATTAGAATCCAAACAAATGTGTGTACTTAAATAACTAACCGCCATTTAAATAATTGTTCCCTACATTTAGCTATGGTACCCCATGCTGTCTTATTCCACCTTTCCTGCTAGACACCAATTCTATCCCAGCCCTGTCCAAAAGAAATACAATGCAAGCCACAAATGTGAGACGTGTATACTTTTAAAAGTTCTAGTAGCCACAGTAAACAAAGTAAAGAGGTACAGGTACAAAGTTCAGGGGCAGTCCAGAAGTTCATCCTTCTGACACCGACTGCAAGGGGGGTCTTCAAGACCACCACACCTCTGACACCAATTGCAATTTCAGGATCTATAAGACCACTCTCAGTTTTGGTAATTTGCTAAAAGTGCTCATAGACCTCACTGAAAGCCTTTATACTCATGGTTAGGGTTTCTTACGGGGAAAGAATATGAGTTAAAATCAGCCAAGGAAAGAGTTGCAAGGGCAGAGACCAGGAAAGTTCCACCCATGGAGCTTCCGGTTGTCTTCTCCCAGGAGAGTCATGGACAGTGCTAACTTTCCCAGCATCGATGTGGGCAACATGCATGGAGTATTGCCAACCAGGGACGCTCACCCAAGACACGGTATCCAGAGTCTTTATTGGAGCTCCATCACGTAGACATACATGGTTGACTGCCCACATGGTTAACCTCAGTCTCCAGCTCCTCCCAAGTTTAAGCTGATACCATTTGACTCAAAGCCCCTTCATACATACAGACCATTATATGGTCTGCTGGTGCCCAAGACTTCTAGATAAACAGACATCCTTATCAAGAGGACATTCCAAGGGCTGAAAGATTACCTCCCAGGTAATGGGAGTTGCTGGCAAACACAAGACTTTTTGTTAAGTAAGGTTAAATTCTCTACTACACAAGTGAAATTAATTTTAATAGTATATTTTATTTAGCTCGGTTTATCGAAAAATTTTCATTTTAACACATAATCAATATAAAATATTACTGAGCTATTTTACATTTTTTCCATATTAAGTCTTTGAAATCTCGTGTGTATTTTACATTTGCAGCACATCTCAGTTTGGACGAGCCACATTTCAAGGCCCTTAAAGCCACATGTGGCTAGTGCAGCTGAATCTAACAAAAGTATTATATATTCTGTGGGCACAATTATCTGTGTGCTCTAATATTTTTAACCTATTGTTATAAATGTATTCATTATTACAGAAGTTTTCCTATCACACAAAGGTGATGCTTAAGATACATTTTTTTTTTCAAGTACAAAAACAAAAGCAACGTCAACCAATAACCTCCTTACCTTCCCATCTGAAATCTCAATTGTTATTCCTTATGTAGGTAGTCACTCCTCCGGTGTACTTTGATTATTTTTAGATTGGTTTTCAACTGGGTCAAAAAGTGACACTGTAGATGGTTAATGACCTACCTCTTGTCACTTATAATTCAAATTTTTATTTGCAGTGTGCCTGATTTTTGCAAGCATTTAATGTCCCTTCTCTTTCAATAGCATCTTTGATAATCAGTGCAGTAAGGGCAAGAGTTTAGAGAATCCCAAACTATTACTTTTTGTGTGCAAACCCTCCCCTTCCTAAAAGGGATGTTTGATATAATTTATTTTTATCTTAGACTGAAACTATTTCAAGAAGTCTGCAAAAGCCTTAAAAATATCTAAAGCCTACCTAAGTTATCATCAAAACTAATAGGAAGCACTATTAGCTATTAGAGAAATTATTTTTCAGCATTCTCTATTCCAGTTGCAGTCCAACACTTTAAAACTTATATTTGGGCTTCCCTGGTGGCGCAGTGGTTGAGAATCCGCCTTCCGATGCAGGGGACACGGGTTCGTGCCCCGGTCCGGGAAGATCCCACATGCCGCGGAGCGGCTGGGCTCGTGAGCCATGGCCGCTGAGCCTGCGCGTCCGGAGCCTGTGCTCCGCAAGGGGAGAGGCCACAGCAGTGAGAGGCCCGCGTACACCAAAAAAAAAAACAAAAAAACAAAAAAAAAAACTTACATTTAAACTACGGGGGAAAAATAAACACTTTATAGAATAATATGTGTTATTTAGTTCGGCTTCTTTTCCTTATTTATAAACATACTAAAAAGAGGATGTTAAACGGTAGTGCTAATGGTGGCTATTGAAATGCTAAACTGTAAATTCAAAGTCAGCCCACAAGTGCCTTCACTTTCCTTCTTGGACTCCTTCCTTTCTTCCTGTGTTGCACGACCCCCTGTGGTGGCAGGGCACGTTGTGGGCTGGTAGTTAGTCCAGGTGTGCCTTGAGGATTTTAAATTCATTCCTTCTGCATTAACACTGTACAATATTATTAGTCTCATGTAGTTCCTTTGTTTTTTCCCTTCAAGAATCTTAGAATCATACTATCTTCCACCCTCCATACTGGGCTCCTTTCCATCATAGCTACCATTTTATGTGCAGTTGTCTCTGTACATTTTCTGTTGTTTGCTGCTTTTATGCCCTTTTGTCTGTAATCTTGGCCCTTGTTTGTATTGACTATCTGTGAGATAGAAAGGTCTGATGTATTCAAGTGTTCTACAATGAGAGCACGCTTCCTACCTAAATATGGGAGGTAATTTTCATTTTGGGATGGGGATCATCTGGATATTAGCACCTTTTGCCTAGAAAATTAGCACTTTGGGGGGGTCACATTTCCTCTTGCACACATACTCACGTATGTATGTGTGTGTTTATCAAGAGATATCCCAAGACTATTGTGACCTTTAAAATCCCTTTCCCATTTTCTTAACTGTTGACACATCTCTTGCCTCTTTAGTTAAAATGCTTAATCCCTTTCTCCTCTTATGAGCTGAAAATGCTGTGTCCTCTTCTCTTTGGTCCCTTGCCCTTGTAACATTTATGAACAGATAATTAGTGCTACTTGATATAGTTGGAACTCTTGTTCTTTCCTACTAAGATGGTTCTTTCTTTTTTAAATGTTACCTTAATATCTCCTCTCCTTTCTTCCTTTAAAGCATTATATCATTTATTGAACTGGAAATATTATTTCAAAATAAGCTGTGTTTTACTGTAAATTTGTGACCTATCAAAAGCCCTTACTACCAACTGAATCAATACCCTGACCACACGTATATGAAGCAGAGCTAGATGAATTTATAACTGATGCATCTTGTCTTAGTCAATCTGGGCTGCTATAGCAGAAAACCACAGACTGAGTGGCTTAAACAACATTTATTTCTCAGAGTCTGGGGGCTGGGAAGTCCAAAATCAAGGTGCTGGTAGATTCTGTGTCTGGTGAGAACCCACTTCCCGGTTCAAAGACAATCTTCTCTCTGTGTCCTCTGTGGTGGATGGAGCAAGAGAGCTCTCTGGGGTCTCTTATAATCCCAATCATGAGGGCTCCAATCTCAGGACTTAATCTCCTCTCAAAAGCCCCACCTCCTAAGATGATCACATTGGGGATTAGCATCTCAACATATGAATTTGGGGGCCACAAACATCCAGTCCACAAAACATCTCTAGGTACAAATATCCCTGGAAAACACACCTAATGTTATTGCACAATGTATTAATAATATATTCATTCAAAGAAATGAAAAGTGAATAAACAAAAAGGATCAATTAGTAACTAGATGATGTAGCCAAAATAAAAACTTTAAAACAAAAAAAATAGGAATTCTGTGTTGATGACTACTATGGTGATGTTGCTTTTATATCTCCCTGAGTCTATCCACAGGGATTTAAAAAAAAAACAAAAACAAAAAACCTGAGCTAGGTTGCCAGATAAAATATAAGACATTTCTTTAAACTTGAGTAACTTTTTAGTACAAGTGTGTCCAAAATATTACATGAGACATAATTATACTAAAAACTCTACATTGTTAGTCTAAAATTCAAAATTAACTGGGTGTCCTGAATTCTTATTGGCTAAACCTGCAACTCTTTCTGGTTGCTAAATCTGGTGACAAACTCTACAGCTGTACCACATGTGTAGCATCAACATTTGTGACAGAGGACAGTAGTGAGGCAGCTCACAGATGTAAGAACAGGAAAAGCCCTGAATTCCAGCCAGTGCTCCTCAGAAAGAGCAGCAAACTTCAGGAGAACAACTGAAATCAGGCAGGTTTCCATATTCTCCAACTTTCAGATGAGTGCACGGGGCCTGCAGTGAGGTTTAGAGAACTAGAGTAGGCTGGTGGACCAGGGTAGGCTCGCTTCAGGATGAAAGGAGACCCCACTTGAAATAGAATCCAAAATTAGCAAAACAGGGACAATTGATATTGGGTGGGCCAAAAAGTTCATTCGGGTTTTTGGTAAGATGTTACGGAAAAACCCGAATGAACTTTTTGGCCAATACAATGCAATGAAAAGGAAGGTCCAGAGTGTTAGGAAGGGCCACAAACTAGGATATCCCTAGGCCTTATGTTTGAACAATTCACAAAGACAATGGAAGAGGGAGCTGTAATGCCTGGAAGTTAGGAAATGTATACTGACCACTTTTCCCTTCTAAATGTCCATTATTTGGGGACAGGTTGAATAAATAATAGTACATTCACATAATTAATTACAATGTGGTTGTACAAAGGAAAAGAGAATATCTCCATGTACAACTATGGAAAGATTTCCATTATTACCTGAAAAAAGTATATGTAAACAATAAACTAGATTAAGAACTACATTTTGTATTTGAATAAAATTTAGACATTATACTAGAAGGAAGTTATATAAGTTAAAGAATAAAAATCAATGTTGAGGGAATTTTTTTTGCTCATTTCTTAACTTTATCTCACTGTAGTAATAGAATAGGAGGGCCAGTACTTTCAAGGAGAACTCTTCAGTTGTGTAAGCTTTTGCATATAAAAATGAAGCTGCATGGTAATGATAAATTAAATAATAGTTTGAAACTAAGAATAATGTTAAATCTGACAAGTTTCACAGAGAGGGGAAATGAAAAAGGAGCACAAGTTCAAATTTCAGCAGTATCTACAAAAATTATTTTCAGTTATTCTTCACAGACAAGGATACTATAAATAATGCCAAATTGTATTTTAAAAGACAATCAAGCATTAGAAACTGGATGGAATATATAATAACAAACTCTCCCTAGCATTTTTAAACGGATGATTTTAGTCTAGGAGAAGTAAATTTTAAATTAAGAAGCTGACAACGTAAAAAATGGCATAAAATAATATGCTGGTAATGTGAGTTTCGGAAATGCTGTTATATGCGACACTAATTCTCATACTGATGTGATAAAATTATTTTAAAAGCTCCTACGTCTTATTTAGATATGTATCTTATATTCTTTAATTGAGCCCAGTCATCTACCAAAGGTCAATGATTTTGTCATCATCAAATCATTTAAATTATTGTTACCGACATCAGTAACCAACAGTGCTTGATGTGATGTTAAGGTCTGGTGTATTTTCTCTCATAATTGCCACAACGTGGTACTAGTATCCCCCCAGTTATCTATGGATGAGAGAATAAGCCCAGAGAAGTTAAGTAATCTGCCCAAACTCAAACAGCTAGTGAAAGGAGAAGCTGGGGTTTGAATTAAAAAAAAAAAAAAAAAAATTACTACTTTGATAATTACTTTCATGTTACTTTGAAAGCTCAAAAATATTTGTTGAATTATTAAATGATTTTGATAATTATTAACATAAATGTTGCCATTTTAAAAGCTAACAACATAACAAATGGTTTTATTTATACCTTACAACTTTGCTGCTGGTGGTCATGATGGTGGTTGGTTGGTTGGTTGGTTGGTGTTGTGCTTTGACTGAGGTGTTGCTGAGATTGTTTTTGACCCTCTAGAACTAAATTGATCTTCTCAGCTTATAACAAAATATCAACATATTATGTTCTGCATATTTAAAATTTATTATTATTTACTTGTTTTTCCTCTTTACCCTTTGTCCGAGTTAACCCCACCCCTGAAGCATCAGAGTTTGTATTTAATGAATGGTGTTTAGATCAATTTCTATATGTTTATTTATTTCTATGTATATTTGTAAAAAAACAGTATTGTTTTTCATATATACTTTTAATAGTATATAAATGGCATGGTGGTGTAAATTGTGTTCTGTTTCTTAGTTTTTCCATTCAACATTGTTTTTGACATGCAGTATATGTTGCTATAAGCAAATCTAGGTTTTTACTTCTGATTAATATTCTATGATATGCATAGCTACATGTCATTTACCCATTCATATATGATAAACATGTGGGTTGCCTCCAACTTCTTACTCATACATTACTACCATAAATAGCCTCCTTAATGTCTCTTTGTGTACCTGAAGGCAAGTCTCTTGGGTATATATGTCCCAGAGTGAGTAGGTACTTACTCAGTTTTACTAAAATACTGCCAGTTTGCTCTCTAAAATGGACTTTACTAAATTACACTCTCAAAAATAGAGTACAAGATTCCCAAATCCTGCCATCTTTAACAGCCATGAGCTACCCAATTTTCTCATTTTTGCCAATTAAATGAGTATAAAATGACATCCACAGGTTTTTAATTTATATTTTTATTATGAATTAATGTAAGAATAATTTTCAGTATTCTGGAACATAAAAATGCTAATAGATTAAGGAAATGTGAATAAAGAAAATGAAAATTTACTATAAATTTTAATAAATGATATTATATCAGTGTGGATTCATTAGTTGTGACAAAGGAATCATACAAATATAAGATGTTAACAATAAGGGGGATTGTCTAGAGAGTATGTATAAAATCTTGGTACTATCATTGCAACTTTCTGGTAAATACAAAACTTTTCTAAAATTGAAAGTTGACTTTTTTAATGTTGCAAATATTTTCTCCCAGTCTATCAGCTGTTAATTTTGTCTCCAGTGACTTCACTGAACAGAAATCTAAATGATGGTTGCTTGAACATAAGTGATAGTATAGAGGTGAAGAGAAGCAGAGAGATTTGGGAACTATTTCAGACAATGGTGAATTAGATGTAGGAAGCAAAAGGAAAGAAGACATTGGGAATGAATTCTGAACTTTTTTACTTCAGGAATTGAGTGCTTCATTTCTAAAAGCTTCATAGTCTTTATTGTGATTGTAAATAGTATCCTATTTTCTATTTCAATTTCTGCATGTTTATTGCTATTGCAAAGAAATGCTAAAGATTTTGGCATATTGATCTTGTTATCTAAATAGGTCTAACAGTTTGCTAATTATATGGGGTTTTCTTTGCAAATAGTCAATTAATTACAAATACTGAACATTTGTCTTCTTCCTTTTAATTCACAAACATGTTTTTTTCCTTTATATTTAATTGGACAGAACTTCCAGTACTATGTTGAGCAGTAGTATATCAGAGTTTTTGCCTAATTCCTGATATTAAAAGGAAGCCTCTGAAATTCCATCATTAAATATAACATTTGGTATTGGTTTGTGTTTGTTATTTTGTTCATTTTGCTTTATATTGCAATTGGGGATGGGTATCAGGAGAGGTGAGGAAAGATAGATTTTACCTGATTAAGGAGATTTCCTTTTATTCCTACTTTTTAAAGAACATTTTTTTTTAAATCTGAAATGAATTATGAGCATTATCAGAAGTTTTTTCTATGTATATTGAGATGATCATATAATGTTTCCCCTCCATCCATTAGTGTGATAAATTATGTTTTTACATGTTCTGATGTTGACTGTGCTTGCATTCCTGAGATAAATCCTCTTTAATTCATGGTGTATTTTTTAAAATGTGCTGCTTATTTTGTTGTCTAATTAATACTTAGAAAAGTATAGTGTATGCTCAAAAAAGAAATCGACTTACACATTCAGTTTCTCAGTGTCTTCATCTAGTTTTGACATTCTGCTACATATTTTTTCATTTGTCCTTCTGAACTTATTCTCTATTCTTCTCCCTGCTTTGTATCATGGAACATGACTGAATCTTTTCCATCAATGGGCTCCTTTGCCCTCTGGCTTCTGATATCTTTGTCAATGACCTCCTTCTGGCAGGAGATTCAAGGGCAGGATATGAGTGAAGTCTGGGTATTTACTCCCCCAATGTTCTTTCTGTTCGATTGCAGTTCGATGCATCCTTCTACCAAAGGTCCCAGCTCCACTCTGGATTTTGTAAATAATTCTCTCAAATTACTGCTTTAGGTCAAAGAGTGATATTGGCTTCTTTTATTATAAGCCTGAATGCAAAACTATTCTCCGTTGGTTTTCCTCAAGTCAGCCCAAACCATTATAAAGAGTCCCTTCATTAAAATCTCTTCCATTCCCCAGTGTGAGTGTGCCAACCACTTCCTGCCGGGACCCTGACTGATACAGATATCAAAGTTACACTCACATCAAAATATGAGTTGTATGCCTTTTCTGCTACAAGAAATAAATTGTGTAAAATAGACATATATTTTTTGGAAGTGTGGTAGAATTCATTTATAAAACCATCTTTTTCAGGGCAAGGATTTAGTGTAGTTATTAATCTATACAAATTTTCTGTTTCAGTGTCAATTTTGGAGTATTATATTGTTAAAAATACCTATTAAATTAAGATTTCAAATTATCAGCATTTAGCAGTTCATAATATTCTTGAATAACTTTTAGATATCTTTCACACTGCAACTATTTTTCCTTTTGTTTAATTACAAATTAAATTGGAATCCTTGTGCATTGTTTTTGGGAATATAAAATGGTGCATCCACTGTGGAAAATGGTTTGGTGATTCCTCAATAAGTTAAACATACAATTACCACATAACCCAGCAGTTCCACTCCTGGATAGAACTGAAATCAGGTGTTTGAGCAAAAATGTGTGCCAGAATATTCATAACAGCACTACTCACAAGGGCTGAAAGGTGGAAACAACTCAAATGTCCATCAGCTGATGAATGGATAAACAAAATATGGTGTATCTATACAAGAGAATATTTTTCCTGCACAAAAAGGAATGAAATACTGATACATGCTACAATATGGATGAATCTTCAAACAGTAGGCTAAGTGAAAGAAAACAGTCACAAGAGGCCACATATGCTTCAATTATATGAAATATCAAGAACAGGCAACTCCATAGGGACAGAAAAGAGATTAATGATTGCCACAAGCTAGGAGGAGAGGGGTATGAAGAGTGCTTAATTTTGCAAAAACTTCCTTCAGAATTGCAAAACATTCATTTGCTACTAATTTTCTATAATGAAGTTTTATTTGTTAAATCTTCAAAGCATGAGTATTATATTTCTTATCCACCATGGTGTTTTTGAAGAATATAAGAATATCATTCTGTCATGATGAACCAGATGATACATGATGATAAAATGGAATTTGTTCAAGGTGATTAAACTTTTTTTGATAGAAGGAAGATTTATTTGGTGCTTAGAAATAATTTTATTAGAGGATTGAAGATTCAGAAAAAGGTGATAAAAAACTAGCTAAAAAGAAATCTCTAATAGAGTTCCAATAAAACAAATTAAGTTAGAAGTTCTTGACATTAAATAAAGGAATGTAAGCTCAATAATGGGAGGATGTGAAAAATATCTAGCCAGAATTAGAGAGTTCTTCATATGAAGCAAAAAAGTATGCTGCAGTCATAACTATAAGCTAGAATGAAAAGTGGAATAACTAGCATATATGTAATAAAGGATATCAATAGTGATGAGCTGGAAAAAAAATGAAAGAGTCTGGTAATATCTGACTACAAAATGTTAGTAGTTATAAAGAAATTGACAAACTAAAAATTGTAATAATCATAATATTAATTCCTTCAGCAATCCTATTTTGAAAACCTGCCTTGTGCTGACCCTCTCTGTTAAATTCTGGGAATGCACAACTGAAGAGATGATTTTGCAGACCTCTAGGAGTTGACATTATAAAGATAGAGAAGGATATGTATGAGAAAAATATAATGTAATGCAATCTTTAAGTGCTTTTCTAGAGGCATGAATAAACTGTTTTAACTGCATAAAGGCAGGCAACTCTTGCTTCTCTCTGATAGAGTTGCCAAATACCTCTCTGAGAGGTGGTGGGTAAGCAGGATGTCATGAGCTATTGACAGGGGAAGTGCTGGTGGGTCACAGGTGACGAGAGATGACTGTAGGTAAGAACATTGCAAACACAGGAGAGAAAGGGACTGAAACTAATGCCAGGTATTTTAAAGCCAGATTCTCACCACTGTTAGTCATGGTTAAGGCAGCTGGCAAAGAAAGGAAGTGCGTATGAACAACACAACTTTGCGTCTCTGATTTTATCCCTATCATCTCCTATATTATGACATCCAAAGTTATACAAAGAATTTTTGCATATCTTGGCATAGACTGTAATGCTTCCTTTTCCTCCTCTGCTCTGGCTTAATTACAGAGTTGATTTGGCCATTTTCTCTAATGCTTTACTAATTACCCCTTTCCAACTTCCACCACAGGGGTGTATGTGTGTGTGTGTGTGTGTGTGTGTGTGTGTGTGTGTGTGTGTATGTGTGTGCTGATCACTGAATTAACAAAGAGACCAAGTTTGAAGTAGGCAAAATTTGTCTTTTTGTAGGTCACATTGAAGGTCTTTTCACCCCTTAAGGTACTCTTTCTTGGCCCTGGCATCCCCAGGTATGAAATATTAATAATAGTTTAGGTACAAAGCATTCCCCCTCCCAAGAAGTATTTGCATTCTAAAGGAGGTTAGAATAAAAAATTCCCTATAATGATATGATTTTCACATCTGTAGCAGGTGAGAGAGAAAAATACTTGAGGAGAGTGTGACTCTTCAACATATATTCCATACTGTGCCATGTTTCTCCCTTGTGTAATGCAAACTTCAAATATAAATTCTCTCTAATTTATAAAAAAAACTTTAATTTATCACCATCTTAGAAAGGAATAATATCACATTATTTTAATAATCAAGAATTTTACTCTTACAAAGCATTTTTACATGTCTGATTTTATTTAGACACTAATAGAGCCATTGGTGTTGTTTTTGTTACTACCCTCAATTTTAGAGATACAGCAACTGAAACTCAGTAAGGAATTAAGAGGCTTGCTTCAGGTTATACAGCTAATAAGTGATGAATCCTGGTCTCAATTCAGGCATTCCTTCTTTCAGTTTACTGCTTTTTGTCACTATACGACTTTTTCTCACTATGTTACTCTGTCCCCTGCTCCCCTGCAAATTTCCCACCTAAGAGTTCAGGGCTCATCCACAGAGATGATAATTTTGTAGGTGTGGGCTCACAAATATGCATTCTTCATATCTCAGGTATTTCAGATGCAGGTAGGTCAAGTATCATAACTTGAGAAACACAGCTCTAGAAACTATTTTGGGTGATTACACAAGTGAGAGTAGTACAGAAGGGTTAACACTCCCATTAATCAGTCAACCCAAGGTAGAGGCAGGTCTTAGATAAAACAGATCTTTAGCCCTTCAACTAGCTCTTTCACCTCTAGCACCTTCACTTGCTACCCTCCAGTCCAAGGAACCTTACAGGGAAAGCCTCTCTTGCTCTGTAGCACCCAACCCAGCTTGGCCCTGAAGTGTTCTATGCTGCCTGCATTCGTATTTCCTCAGATTAGAAGGAACATTGCTATTTGAACTACCTAGTGTTTTATCACCCCGGTGGTTTGTATTAGAAGAGAAACAGGAAGGTTTTTACCCCATGCAATGAATTTCACATCATAGAATTTCAAAGTAAAAAAGAAGACTGTGGAATGAAAGCAATCAGGATGGCAAAGGAATTTTTAAGTCATTCCAAAATTATTGCACAGAAATAGCCACGTATTCTGAAAATACATAGGACTACTCTAGCATTGCTGAAGAGCTATTATTTTAGAGTCTTACTGTTTTATTCTGGTGGGGTTGGTTTGTTTTATAGAATCATACGCGGCTCAGAACTTCTACAAACTGTTTAAGATATATAGATTAGTACCCTTATTCAGAAGTTTTAACAAAGTGGATTAATGACCAGCCTTTGTGCCACAATAGTAAAGAGAGCCAGCTCTGCAGACAACCTGATTCAAATATCATACAATCAGCCAGTAGCAGAGTGCCAATCATACCTCAATGTCTCATCTGTAGCTTGACTTGGAGGAAAATGAAACTAAACGATGAATGTAAACTACTGAGTCTTCAATAAAGAGTAATTATTGTTGAAGGGCAGTACAGTTGACTCTCACTATTCATGATAATTTTGTTCTATACAGTTGCTGTGAACAATACATTAACCAATACTGAACAGTTGTTCCCAAAAGAAATACAGGGTTAAATTCCTGTGAACCTCTTGTCACATTTTTGTCAACTGATCAATAATACATAATCATGTTTTATGTGTGTGTTGTTTAAAGACACTTTATTTCATATATATGGTTCATTCATTGACATTGAACTCACAGACAACAGCACTATAACTCATGCCTAAACGATGCTTATCTAAACACACATATTTTCTCTATAATGCTTATGACAGCCTTTTTGCCTTTTGGAAAGCAAGACAGCACTTCAGCTCTTCTGCTTGAGTGTCATTTTAAACAGAGAAATCCCCAACAAAAATTACCAAAATGCAAAAAATGTGGCACTAAGTGGACTATGAGAAGAATACTTGCTTACAGTATGAAAGCCCCAACGATGACGGAGTATTGCCTTTTTGGACATCAGCTGGGAATGTGCATGTCTACTGACTCAAATTTTTGGCTGCTCTGCGCATGTCTGCAAATGACCACAAAAGTGCAGCAGGTATTGGTTAGGGAGTTAGAAATAAATTTTAGCAAGTAGGTGAATTCAAGAACATAGAATACAGGAATATTGCAGATCAACTGTATAATGTTGTAGTGAAAGGCCTGTAGTCTGCCACCATCAGTCTGCCCTAACTGCTCATCATCTGTGTAGTTTGGGGCAAGTGTCAGTTTCTTCACTTGTGAAATAAAAATAACCACAACTCCAACCTCTTGTATATGTAATGAGAATTAAATGAGAAACTGCATGTAAGGTGGCACATGACCAGTTATCAAAAATATAAATTACTAATGCAAGGAACACTAAATAAGGCAGCAAGAATTAACTTTAACATAGGTGGAATTTTCTTACTAACACTTCTCAAAATGCTGGTGAAAAAAGATTTGACTGAATAATTTACTTTTTCCTCTTATTTCCTATGTATGAGCAGAACCAATTTTTGTGACAGATATAATGGTGTTATATTCGAATACAAAAATCATTTTGGTGAAGTATTATAAATCAATAGTGTCGTTTTAAGGATCTTAACTAAAGTATGCAGATGCTAAGTTTTAAATGGAGCCTTGTGCTAGAATTTCAATTAATGTAAATGGAAAGAAAGTTGAACTGTAAGTACTAATTTTATTTGCCTAGATTAAGCCAGGAAAAAATGAGCTCATGTCTCTAAGGATCTGATCTCAATGCTGAAAGATAAATGCACAGAAACATAGTCACATGACCTAAAATTTCATCTCTTTTGATATGTTTTAAATAGTTTCTATTTTTTAATTATTTATTTATTATTTTTTTAAACATCTTTATTGGAGTACAATTGCTTTACAATGGTGTGTTAGTTTCTGCTTTATAACAAAGTGAATCAGCTATACATATACATATATCCCCATATCTCCTCCCTCTTGCATCTCCCTCCCTCCCACCCTCCCTACCCAACCCCTCTAGTTGGTCACAAAGCACCAAGCTGATCTCCCTGTGCTATGCGGCTGCTTCCCACTAGCTATCTACCCTATGTTTGGTAGTGTATATATGTCCATGCCACTCTCTTACTTTGTCACAGCTTACCCTTCCCCTTCCCCATATCCTCAAGTCCATGCTCTGGTAGGTCTGTGTTTTATTCCCGGCCTACCCCTAGTCTCTTCATGAC
>NC_041220.1:75190094-75200141 GCF_002837175.3 Physeter macrocephalus | reverse complement strand
ATGTAAGTCCAGACACTATCAAACTCTTAGAGGAAAACATAGGCAGAACACTCTATGACATAAATCACAGCAAGATCCTTTTTGACCCATCTCCTAGAGAAATGGAAATAAAAACAAAAATAAACAAATGGGACCTAATGAAACTTAAAAGCTTTTGCACAGCAAAGGATACCATAAACAAGACCAAAAGACAACCCTCAGAATGGGAGAAAATAGTTGCAAATGAAGCAACTGACAAAGGATTAATCTCCAAAATTTATAAGCAACACATGCAGCTCAATAACAAAAAAACAAACAACCCAATCCAAAAATGGGCAGAAGACCTAAATAGACATTTCTCCAAAGAAGATATACAGATTGCCAACAAACACATAAGTAGTTTCTATTTTAAATAAACACTAGCTTTTGCTGGAAATCCTAATATTTCCAAACTTTACCATCCATCCGTACAACATCAGTGATAACCCAATCCAAAAATGGGCAGAAGACCTAAATAGACATTTCTCCAAAGAAGATATACAGATTGCCAACAAACACATAAGTAGTTTCTATTTTAAATAAACACTAGCTTTTGCTGGAAATCCTAATATTTCCAAACTTTACCATCCATCCGTACAACATCTGTGATAACAAAAATTTTAAAATGAAAAACTGCCTTATTAGTTATTAAGCCAAGAATTCCTGCTCAAAAACAGTGACCACTTAATTCACTGAAAGGATACTTGAATTATGTCTCACTTTATTTCTATTAGGTGTATGCAATACTCAAAATTTCACCAGATAGATAGTGCAAAACAGAATAATGAATGATGAAAACTGATGAAATCATAAGGAGAGCAAATGAGTGGGAAGTGGTTTCTTCGTGTGGAACGTTGTGATTATAGACTGCCAGGTAGAGGTGAAATGACAAACTTTTCAGGATGACCATACTTCATTCAATTTATAACGTCACCAAAATGATTTTTAAAAATATACTAAATAAGTATGGTTCTCAATCATATTTGGACTGCTTCAAAAATCTAAATAAATAAATAAATAAACTAAAACTACGGAACTTTCTCCCCAGGAAAGTTCATGATACATATACACATTTAAAAAATACACATATGCATTTTTTATAATGTTAGTGTGCTTAAGGATGTACCCCAAGTTAATAATCTTCTCCAAAGTGATGGGAAAAAGTCACATTTAATTGCATATAAATTGATTTTCACAGATGAAGCTTTTGAAAATAATCAAAGATAATAATTTAAACCACTTTTAGGGAAGTCAAAATATATTTTTCTATTTCTATAGGATTTTGTAATTTCATTTCCCTCAACACTCTCCCATAGATATTAACTGAAAATGCTGCTTAGAAAAAACAAAGCAACTTTACCTCTTTTTAGCCTTTTTTGTACTGATAGAACTTTGTGGATTTTCCATTAAATTGGTATAGACCCTTCAGGGTCTTGTCCAGTGGAAAATCTGTACATACCATTGATTTCAATAAGGAAGGCAAAATCAGCAAATTGTGAAGGAAAACAACTCTAAAAACAAGAACTAAGAATACATCATTCCATTCTGTGATGTTTGATGGGTACTATTTGAAGAAATTATTCACTTCCTCCATAAGCCCATGGCCAGAAGCAAAATAATATCATCATTTGGGTCAACAAGTGCTCCATATTGCCATTACCTATATTCTTGCATATTTCACATTTCACTATGCTCCATAGACATATCATAAGGATTCATCTCAATCATATTACAAAAACATTCAAAGACTGGAAGCAATTCATTTTTCAAAGATCCTTTGGTCACATCACTTGGCTTTAACAGAAATATACAATTGTGGCTGATAATGCTATTTTACACACTATGATCCAGCGGTTCAACCTGACACCCTTTGGTGCTTATCTTTGGCATCATCCAGAAGCTGCATCAGATGCCAAGCTTGGTCATGCAGAGAATGTAAATTTAAAGGCCATTTTCATTTATAACAAACAGACCCAGCTGGGAGCACAGCTGTTAAATGGGAAGTCAAAGCAAAATTTCCTGCTACCTGGAAGGGTCTAATTATAAAACCACCTAGACAAGTTTTCAAAAGCCATAGATGAACTAGCCCACCCTCAATGTGGGTTTAACTTAAAAAGAGAAAAAAAAAAAAAAGAGAGAAATTATCGGAATTACATATTACAGAAGTAATCAGGAGTATTTTATAAAGTCCTAAAATCTATATATGTCTAAATTGAACCTGCCTTTGATTCTTAACATAGTTTCTCAGCTTTTCTATATTCAGACTTAAAATCTAA
The DNA here is from genome assembly GCF_002837175.3 of Physeter macrocephalus. NCBI lineage: Eukaryota > Metazoa > Chordata > Mammalia > Artiodactyla > Physeteridae > Physeter > Physeter macrocephalus. The sequence continues at coordinate 75,197,847 of NC_041220.1, read as the reverse complement.
AGTTTGGAATAACCCAGACAGAAAGAAATGTGAATTATAGCTTTTTAAAATTCTATCTCTCCCGTGTCCTTCACTAAATAAACAAGAAAAGATCAGCAAGTACAGTACATGAAAACAAAATCTAGAAATTTGAATACAATAGCTAGGTTCTTAATAGTCAAGGGAGTTAAATGCATTTACATATAAAGTATCTGTCATACCCTAACATTTTAGCAAGTTTCAGCAATCAAAAAATTTCATTGTCACTGTGGTATGTTGTTCACGCTTGTCTTTTTTGTAAGCTGACCTTGGAAAATAAAGTGAGGTGTTTTTTTTTTCTTTTTTAACATCTTTATTGGAGTATAATTGCTTTACAATGGTGTGTTAGTTTCTGCTTTATAACGAAGTGAATCAGCTATACATATACATATATCCTCAGAGTTTTTAAGCATGATTTGATCCAACATCTTCACTGCTCAGTATCTATTCCTTGGGCATCAGAGACCTCCCAATAGGGCAATCTGGGACCCCCAGATGGCACAGAGGTCCTAAGGGGAGAAGAACTGCAAAGAGTGTTATTCCCTCCACCCATTGTCCCCTTTAGTCTCATTAACTTTCTGAAACACACCCAGTATTACTGAGATACATGTATAACACATGTTAAGTATCTGTCCAGTAGTTACTAGTTAATAGATGATAAATTCGAAAGGGTTCCACATGTTGGTCTCTGTGTACAGTATCAGTACTTCACAGTAAATAAGCAGATGTTTCACAGATGTTACTTTTAAATTAAACTTTGGATTCATTTCATTTATGATTTATCCCATACTAGGTTACCCATGAAGATTCATCTACCCTGTAATGAAACCCCAGCAGCAATTATGAATAGACTTGAGAAGCCATAGTTTTTAAGAGCATAAATTGAATTTGAGTTTTTAATTTTTAATCTATATAACTTCTTTTTTGCTTGTCTAACACTTTGCTCCTTTGCATGGAAAAAAAAGATTTCATATTAACAATAAACTCTCACAAGATTTTTTTTTAATGGAAATGTACTTTATGTAACAATATTGGATCTGCTATACCTTTTTTTTTTTTTTTTTTTTCCTGTACGCGGGCCTCTCACTGGTGTGGCCTCTCCTGTTTTTTTTTTTTTTTCCTGTACGCGGGCCTCTCACTGTTGTGGCCTCTCCTGTTGCGGAGCACAGGCTCTGGACGCACAGGCTCAGCATCCATGGCTCACGGGCCCAGCCACTCCACGGCATGTGGGATCTTCCCGGACCGGGGCACGAACCCGCGTCCCCTGCATCGGCAGGCAGACTCTCAACCACTGCGCCACCAGGGAAGCCCACAATATTGGATCTGGATTTTACCTAACAGATATCTGAGAAAATGAGACACATTTAAAAAATTATAGAAGTCAAACTTGTATAACCTTGCCTCCAGTTGTACAGCATTTTGTCACATTATTCTTAATTATTTACTTTTTCACATTTCTGCATTTATGTTTAGACTTGGCACCTTTCCAACTGAGGCCATCCTGTGGTTAAATAACCCTTCCTGCTTTATAGTGGTGATGAATGTTCAAATACTTCCTCCAACAAAATAATGTTAATATGTTAGTAAATTATATATTTCCAAAAGACCCTAAAAATTTGAGCACAAATGTGGTGCCCTTCAAAGAAACTTCCTCATGGAAGTAAGGAAGGAATAAGAGAAGGAAAAGAGGGAGAAGGGAATAACGTTAGTAATGCTTAGAATTTATGAAGTGTTTATTGTGTCGGGTATTACTCTAAGCCATAATATATTCATTTTCTCATGCGATCTTCACAACAATCTTAGGAAGTATTATTTTCCAGATAAGGACATTGGCAGGCACTAAAATTGAATTTATCTATTAAATGTACCTACTAAATTTGATACTTAGGTGATGTTTCTGGAATTATCTGTCCTGGGGTTCTCTGTAGTAGGGTTTGATGTCAGCTCAGGAAGAAGAGACTCTATAACAGGGATTCTTAACCTCAAAATTTTCTGGTGAGGGATCCGTGGTAGGACTCAGTGTATTAATGAACCCAGTAGTATGCTGTTCAAAGCAGTATGAGTGCATACATGGATTTTTTTTCACTATTGTATTCATAGCTTTTACGAGATCCACACACAAAAAAACTCCAGAATAACACCACCAACAACAACCAAAAGTTTAAGAAGCAATGTTCTAAGGGGTGACATCAGTGAAAATGGTGGAGTGAAGATGTCTGAAACTTTCCCCCTCCATAAAAGCAATAAAATAACTGGAAAAGAATATCAGAATCAATTTTTCACAACTCTGGAAATTAACCAAAAGCTTGAAAAAGTCCAGCTGAATCTCAATAAGAACAATGAGATTTGTGATATTTTCTCCTACCCTAGTCCTATTCCCTCCCATCACTCCCCGGCATTACAGCAACCTTCAAAATAACATCCAGCATTCCCAGTATCAGGCTGAGAAGAAAAGTGTTGGAACTATTTCAAGGCCTCATTCCCAAATAGGATTCATTATTTATCCCAATTAGTGGTTCCCTAGAAGACACCCCTTGAAAGGCTTGCCTTTATTGACCTCAGCTGAACTTGCTCTGTGCTGAAAGCTTTTTCCCAGAGGCCATTTGTTGAATATTTTAACATCACTATTGCTTGAGGCAACAGATAAGAGTTGGAGCAACCGATATGCTAACCAAAAAGTTTACAAGGAAAAGTTGAGAAATGAGATAGCTATAGGGGCTTTTAAAAAGCTCCAACATATTCCTGTGAGTTTAGAATGCCACATTCAAGTGTAGAGCCTTGTGCATGCTTAGGAAAGATCTGAGAAGTCCCTACACTCTTACCTCTGATTGATATTGAGGCTCTGAAAGCAGGAAATAAAGGCTAAGACAGAGTTGTAATCTAACTGACTTGAGTGTAGAAGGCAGATCCCAATACACACATAGAACCCTCAGAAAAATGGGAGATTTATTGATTCCAGACCTGTAAAGAAATCTCTGTCCAATCATTAGCTGACCCTAAACTAAATGACTAAAGACTTCAGTGACAACATACAACAAAGATACAGAATTTACAACATTAGGTCAGAAAAGTCAATAAACAAATGACAACCAAAGCAGAAAGCAGCAACAACAAACCCTGGGAAGGGGGAGAATCTGATTTTCAGAGTTTCAAAATTATATTATTTGAAATCAGTTTTCAACATAAAATTAGAAAACATGCAAAGAAATAACATAGTATGACCTATACACGCTATTGTAAAGTTCAGATCTCAGAATTACTAGAAAAAAATTTTAAATTGGATATTTTAAATATGTTCAAAGACCTAAAGTAGCCACATCTAAAGGGAACTATTATAACTAAGGGGAAATATTATAATTATGTCTCATTCTAATATTTAATGAATAGACTATTAATAAAGAGATAGAAATTATAAAAAGAAACCAAATAGAAATTCTAAAGTTGAAAAGTACAACTTAAATAAAAAATTTACTATAGAGGATAAACAGCAAATTCAATTAGATTTAAAAAAAGAAGCAGCAAACTTAAAGACAGGTCAATTGATATTATCCAATCTGAGGAACAGAACTATAAAAAAGTAAAGAAAAATGAACAGATCTTAAGAGATTTGTGGGACGCTATCAAGTTTACCAGCATACAAATAATGGGAGTTTCAGAAGGAGAGGAGAGAGAGAGAGAGAGAAAGGATCAGAAAGAATATCTGAAGAAATAATGGCTAAAAACTTCTCAAATTAAGTTTAAAAATTCATCTATTGAAAGAAAATGAAGTTGGAGGGCTGATGCTACCCAACTTCAGGACTTAGTATTAAGCTACAGTAACCAAGACTGCATGGTATTGACAAAAGAATAGACAAATATCAATGGGACAGAATAGAGAGCCCAGTAATAGACCCACATATAGTCAACTGATCTTTGACCGAGGAACAAAAGTAATACAATGGAGCAAAGATTGTCTTTCCAGCAAATTCTGGAACCGAATATCCACATGCAAAAAAATGAATCTAGATGCAGAATTACACCTCACAAAAATTAACTCAAAATAGATTATAGACTTAAATGAAATTGCAAAACTGTAAAACTCTTAGAAGATAACAGGGTAGATAACCTATATGACCTTGCTATTGTGATTACTTCTTAGATACAACACTGAATGCACAATTCATGAAAGAAAAAATTAATAAGCTGGACTTCATTAAAATTAAAAACTTCTGCTCTCTGAAAGACAATGTAAAGAGAATATGAGAACAAGTCACAAACAGGGAAAAAATATTTGCAAAACACACATATGATATAGGACTGTTATCCAAAATAACAAAGAACTCTTAAAACTCAATAATAAGAAAACAAACAACCTAATTTTAAAATGGGTCAAAGATTTTAACAGACACTCACCAAAGGACATATGCAGATGGCAAACAAGCATATGAAAAGATGTCCTACATGACATATCATCAAGGAAATGCAAATTACAACAGCATGAGGTACCACTGTACACCTATTAGAATGGCCAAAGTCTGAAAGCCTGACAAGGATGTGGAGCAACAGAACTCTCATTCATTGCTGGTGAGAATACAAAATGGTACAGCTACTTAGAAGACAGATTGGCAATCTCTTACAAAACTAAGTATACTCTTACCATATGATGCAGCAATTGTGCTCCTTGGTATTTACCCAAAGGAGTTGAAGATTTATGTCCATACAAAAACCTGCACATGGATATTTGTCACAGCTTTATTCATAATTGCCAAAACTTGGAAGCAACCAAATGCCTTTCAGTAGATGAATGGATAAATAAACTGTGTAACATCCAAACAATGAAATACTATTCAACACTACAAGAAATGTGCTATCAAGCCATGAAAAGACATGGAGTAAACTTAAATGTGCATTACTAAGTAAAAGAAGACAACTTGAAAAGGCTACATCCTATATATTTCCAACTATATGGCATTCGGGAAAAGGCAAAACTATGGAGGTAGTAAAAAGATCAGAGGTCAGGTTAGAAGATGGAATGGGATGAAGAGTGGGAAAACACAGGATTTTTTTTTTAACATCTTTATTGGACTATTATTTCTTTAAAATGTTGTGTTAGTTTCTGCTATATAACAAAGTGAATCAGCTATATATATTCATATATCCCCATATCCCCTCCTTCTTGCATCTCCCTCCCACCCTCCCTATCCCACCCTTCTAAATGGTCACAAAGCACCGAGCTGATCTCCCTGTGCTCTGCGGCTGCTTCTCACTAGCTATTTATTTTACATTTGGTAGTGTATCTATACCAATGCTACTATCTCACTTAGCCCCAACTTACACTTCCCCTCCCCATGTCCTCAAGTCCATTCTCTAGATCTGCATCTTTATTCCTGTCCTGCCCCTAGGTTCATGAGAACCTTTTTTTTTTAGATTCCATGTATGTGCGTTAGAACATGGTATCTGTTTTTCTCTTTCTGACTTGCTTCACTCTGTCTGACAGACTCTAGGTCCATCCACCTTACTACAAATAACTCGATTTCATCTCTTTTTATGGCTGAGTAATATTCCATTGTATATATCTACCACATCTTCTTTATCGATTCATCTGTCGATGGACACTTAAGCTGATTCCATGTCCTGGCTATTGAAAATAGAGCATCATGAACATTGTGGTACATGACTCTTTTTGAATTATAGTTTTCTCAGGGTATAGGCCCAGTAGTGGGATTGCTGGGTCATATGGTAGTTCTAGTTTTAGTTTTTTAAGGAAACCTCCATACTGTTCTCCATAGTGGATGCAAATGGGTGTTGAATTTTGTCAAAAGCTTTTTCTGCATCTATTAATATGATCATATGTTTTTTATCCTTCAATTTGTTAATATGGTGCATCACATTGATTTATTTGCATATATGAAGAATCTTTTCATTCCTGGGATAAACCCCACTTGATCATGGTGTATGATCCTTTTAATGTGTTGTTGGATTCTGTTTGCTAATATTGTGTTGAGATTTTTTGCATGTATGTTCACCAGTGATATTGGCCTGTAGTTTTCTTTGTGACATCATTGTCCGGTTTTGGTATCAGGGAGATGGTGACCTCATAGAATGAGTTTGGGAGTGTTCTTCCCTCTGGTATATTTTGGAAGATTTGAGAAGGATAGGTGTTAGCTCCTCTCTAAATGTTTGCTAGAATTCACCTATGAAGCCATCTGGTCCTGGGCTTTTGTTTTTTGTTGATTGTAGTAGTCTCTCATGATCCTTTGTATTTCTGCAGTGTCAGTTGTCACTTCTCCTTTTTTGTTTCTAATTCTGTTGATCTGAGTCTTCTCTCTTTTTTTCTTGATGAGTCTGGCTAGGTGTTTATCAATTTTGTTTATCTTCTCAAAGAAACAGCTTTTAGTTTTATTGATCTTTGCTATCATTTCCTTCATTTCTTTTTCATTTATTTCTGATATGGTCTTTATGATTTCTTTCCTTCTGCTAACTTTGGGGTTTTTTGTTCTTCTTTTGCTAATTGCTTTAGGTGTAAGGTTTGGTTGTTTATTTGAGATTTTTCTTGCTTTTTGAGGTAAGATTGTATTGCTATAAACTTCCCTCTTAGAACTACTTTTGCTGCATCCAATAAGTTTTGGGTCATCGTGTTTTCATTTTCATTTGCTTCTAGGTATTTTTTGATTTCCTCTTCGATTTCTTCAGTGATCTCTTGGTTATTTAGTAGCATATTGTTTAGCCTCCATATGTTTGCATTTTTTACAGTTTTTTCTTGTAATTGATATCTAGTCTCATAGCATTGTGGTCGGAAAAGATACTTGATAAGTTTCAATTTTCTTAAATTTACCAAGGCTTGTTTTGGTAATATCAAAGTGACCCAAGATATGATCTATCCTGGAGAATGTTTCATGAGCATTAGAGAAGAAAGTGCATTCTGTTGTTTTTGGATGGAATGTCCTATAAATATCAATTAAATCCATCTTGTTTAATGTGTCATTTAAAGCTTGTGTTTCCTTATTTATTTTCATTTTGGATGATCTGTCCATTGGTGAAAGTGGGGTGTTAAAGTCCCCTACTATTATTGTGTTACTGCCAATTTCCCCTTTTATGGCTGTTAGCATTTGCCTTATGTGTTGAGGTGTTTCTATGTGGGGTGCAGAAATATTTACAATTGTTATATCTTCTTCTTGGATTGATCCCTTGATCATTATGTAGTGTCCTTCCTTGTCTCTTGTAATAGTCTTTATTTTAAAGTCTTTTCTCTGATATGAGACTTGCTACTTCAGCTTTCTTTTGATTTCCATTTGCATGGAATATTTTTTCCATCCCCTCACTTTCAGTCTTTACATGTCCCTAGGTCTGAAGTGCATCTCTTGTAGACAGCATATATACAGGTCTTGTTATTGTATCCATTCAGCCAGTCTATGCCTTTTGGTTGGAGGATTTAATCTATTTACATTTAAGGTAATTATCGATATGTATGTTCCTATTACTGTTTGCTTAATTGTTTTGAGTTTGTTTTTGTAGGTCTTTTCCTTCTCTTGTGTTTCCTGCCTAGAGAAGTTCCTTTAGCATTTGTTGTAAAGCTGGTTTGGTGGTGTTGAATTCTCTTAACTTTTGCTTGTTTGTAAAGGTTTTAATTTATCCATCAAATCTGAGTGCGATCCTTTCTGGGAAAAGTAATCTTGGTTGTAGGTTCTTCCCTTTCATCACTTTAAATATGTCCTGCCACTCCCTTCTGGCTTGTAGAGTTTCTGCTGAAAGATCA
>NC_041220.1:75161497-75189847 GCF_002837175.3 Physeter macrocephalus | reverse complement strand
GTGTTGTTAATCATTGTTTGTTTGCTCTTTAGTTCTTCTTGGTCCTTGTTAAACGTTTCTTGTATTTTCTCCATTCTATTTCCAAGATTTTGGATCATCTTTACTATCATTACTCTGAATTCTTTTTCATGTAGACTGCCTATTTCCTCTTCGTTTGTTTGGTCTGGTGGGTTTTTACCTTGCTCATTCATCTGCTGTGTGTTTCTCTGTCTTCTGATTTTTTTTAACTGTGTTTAGTGTCTCCTTTTTGCAGGCTTCAGGTCCGTAGTTCCAGTTGTTTCTGGTATCTGACCCCAGTGGGTAAGATTGGTTCAATGGCTTGTGTAGGCTTCCTGGTGGAGGGGACTGGTTGCCTGTGTTCTGGTGGGTGGGGCTGGATCTTTTCTTTCTGGTGGGCAGGGCCACATCCGGTGGTGTGTTTTGGGGTGTCTGTGACCTTATTATGGTTTTAGCCAGCCTGTCTGCTAATGAGTGGGGTTGTGCTCCTGTCTTGCTAGTTGTTTGGCATGGGGCATCCAGCACTGGAGCTTGCTGGCCATTGGGTGGAGCTGGGTCTTAGCTTGAGATGGAGATCTCTGGGAGAGCTCTTGCCAATTGATATTACAGGGGCTGGGAGGTCTCTGGTGGTCCAATGTCCTGAACTTGGCTCTCCCAACTCAGAGGCTCAGACGTGACATCAGGCTGGAGCACCAAGACCCTGTCAGCCACACGGATCAGAAGAAAAGGGAGAAAAAAATTATAATAAAAAAAATAAATAAAATTGTTAAAATAAAGAAATTTTTTAAATTATTAAAATAAAAAAATTTTAAGGTAATAAAAAAAGAAGAGAGCAACCAAGCCAATAAACAAATCCACTAATGATAACAAGCACTAAAAACTATACTAAGATAAACATAAAAATCAGAAACAAGTCAGTTGCAGACAGCAAATCTCAAGTCTACAGTTGCCCCCAACATCCATCGCCTCAATTTTGGGATGATTCATTGTCTATTCAGGTATTCCACAGATGCAGGGTACAGCAAGTTCATTGTGGGGATTTAATCCGCTGCTCCTGAGGCAGGAGAAATTTACCTTTCTCTTCTTTGTTTGCACAGCTCCTGTTGTTCACCTTTGGTTTTGGCCCCACTGCTGCATGTAGGTCACCCTCAGGCATCTGTTCCTGCCCATACAAGATGGGGTTAAAGCAGCAGTTGATTAGGGGGCTCTATTCACTCATGCCAGTGGGGAGGGAGGGTTATAGTAGTTATAATTGGAATTCAGGGTGAGCCAGCTGTGGCAGAGGCCGGACTGACTTTGCAACAGCCTGAGGCATGCCATGTATTCTCCCAGGGAAGTTGTCCCTGGATCATGGGACCCTGGCAGTTGTGTGCTGCATAGGCTCTGGGTGGGGGTGGGGGGAAGGCAGGGTGGGTGTGTGGATAGTGACCTGTGCTTGCACACAGGATTCTTGGTGGCTGTAGCAGCAGCATTAGTGTTTCATGTCCATCTCTGTGTTCTGAGTTGATAGCCATGGCTCGCGTCCATCTCTTGAGCTCGTTTAGGCAGTGCTCTGCCTTCTGTGGGCAGACAGGGAAGACATCCCCTCTCCTTGCACACCCTGAAACTGTGGTCTCTTTCCTCTTAGGCAGGTCCAGACTTTTTCCCAGACTCCCTCCCAGCTAGCTGTGGTGCACTAGCCCCCTTGAGGCTGTGTTCACATAGCCAACCCAGTCCTCTCCCTGGGATTTGACTTCTTAAGCCTGAGCCTCAGCTCCCAGGCCCCACCAGCCCCAGAAGGTGAGCAGACAAGCCTCTCAGGCTGGTAAGTGCTGGTCAGCACCAATCTTCTGTGCAGGAATCTCTCTGCTTTGCCCTCTGCACTCCTGTTGCTGTGCTCTCCTCTGTGGCTCCAAAGCTTCTCCACCACCACCCCCCATCTCCACCAGTGAAGGGGCTTCCTAGTGTGTGGAAACTTTTCCTCCTTCACTTTTAATATGTTTTCTTTGTATTTAATTTTTGATAGTTTGATTAATATGTGTCTTGGCATGTTTCTCCTTGGATATATCCTGTATGGGACTCTCTGCACTTCCTGGACTTGATTTACTATTTCCTTTCCCATGTTAAGGAAGTATTCAACTATAATCTCTTCAAATATTTTCTCAGACCCTTTCTTTTTCTCTTCTTCTTCTGGGACCCCTATAATTTGAATGTCGGGGCATTTAATGTTGTCCCAGAAGTCTCTGATACTGTCCTACATTCTTTTTATTCTTTTTTCTTTATTCTTCTCTGCAGTAGTTATTTCAACTATTTTATCTTCCAGGTCACTTATCCATTCTTCTGTCTCAGTATTCTGCTTTTGATTCCTTTTAGAGAATTTTAAATTTCATTTATTGTGTTGTTAATCATTGTTTGTTTGCTCTTTAGTTCTTCTTGGTCCGGTGGAGGGGACTGGTTGCCTGTGTTCTGGTGGGTGGGGCTGGATCTTTTCTTTCTGGTGGGCAGGGCCACATCCGGTGGTGTGTTTTGGGGTGTCTGTGACCTTATTATGGTTTTAGCCAGCCTGTCTGCTAATGAGTGGGGTTGTGCTCCTGTCTTGCTAGTTGTTTGGCATGGGGCATCCAGCACTGGAGCTTGCTGGCCATTGGGTGGAGCTGGGTCTTAGCTTGAGATGGAGATCTCTGGGAGAGCTCTTGCCAATTGATATTACAGGGGCTGGGAGGTCTCTGGTGGTCCAATGTCCTGAACTTGGCTCTCCCAACTCAGAGGCTCAGACGTGACATCAGGCTGGAGCACCAAGACCCTGTCAGCCACACGGATCAGAAGAAAAGGGAGAAAAAAATTATAATAAAAAAAATAAATAAAATTGTTAAAATAAAGAAATTTTTTAAATTATTAAAATAAAAAAATTTTAAGGTAATAAAAAAAGAAGAGAGCAACCAAGCCAATAAACAAATCCACTAATGATAACAAGCACTAAAAACTATACTAAGATAAACATAAAAATCAGAAACAAGTCAGTTGCAGACAGCAAATCTCAAGTCTACAGTTGCCCCCAACATCCATCGCCTCAATTTTGGGATGATTCATTGTCTATTCAGGTATTCCACAGATGCAGGGTACAGCAAGTTCATTGTGGGGATTTAATCCGCTGCTCCTGAGGCAGGAGAAATTTACCTTTCTCTTCTTTGTTTGCACAGCTCCTGTTGTTCACCTTTGGTTTTGGCCCCACTGCTGCATGTAGGTCACCCTCAGGCATCTGTTCCTGCCCATACAAGATGGGGTTAAAGCAGCAGCTGATTAGGGGGCTCTATTCACTCATGCCAGTGGGGAGGGAGGGTTATAGTAGTTATAATTGGAATTCAGGGTGAGCCAGCTGTGGCAGAGGCCGGACTGACTTTGCAACAGCCTGAGGCATGCCATGTATTCTCCCAGGGAAGTTGTCCCTGGATCATGGGACCCTGGCAGTTGTGTGCTGCATAGGCTCTGGGTGGGGGTGGGGGGAAGGCAGGGTGGGTGTGTGGATAGTGACCTGTGCTTGCACACAGGATTCTTGGTGGCTGTAGCAGCAGCATTAGTGTTTCATGTCCATCTCTGTGTTCTGAGTTGATAGCCATGGCTCGCGTCCATCTCTTGAGCTCGTTTAGGCAGTGCTCTGCCTTCTGTGGGCAGACAGGGAAGACATCCCCTCTCCTTGCACACCCTGAAACTGTGGTCTCTTTCCTCTTAGGCAGGTCCAGACTTTTTCCCAGACTCCCTCCCAGCTAGCTGTGGTGCACTAGCCCCCTTGAGGCTGTGTTCACATAGCCAACCCAGTCCTCTCCCTGGGATTTGACTTCTTAAGCCTGAGCCTCAGCTCCCAGGCCCCACCAGCCCCAGAAGGTGAGCAGACAAGCCTCTCAGGCTGGTAAGTGCTGGTCAGCACCAATCTTCTGTGCAGGAATCTCTCTGCTTTGCCCTCTGCACTCCTGTTGCTGTGCTCTCCTCTGTGGCTCCAAAGCTTCTCCACCACCACCCCCCATCTCCACCAGTGAAGGGGCTTCCTAGTGTGTGGAAACTTTTCCTCCTTCATAGCTCCCTCCCAGAGGTGCAGGTCGTGTCCCTATTCTTTTGTCTCTGTTTTTTTCTTTTTTCTTTTGTTCTACCCATGTATGTGGGGACTTTCTTGCCTTTTGGGAAGTCTGAAGTCTTCTGCCAGCATTCAGTAGGTGTTCTGTCGGAATTGTTCCAGATGTAGTTGTATTCTTGATGTACTTGTGGGGAGAAAGGTGATCTCCATGTCTTAGTCTTCCACCATCTTGAAGAGCCCCCAGACAGAGGATTTTTACAGCAGAGAAAATATTCTGTATGACCCCACAATGAAGGATACATGACAGACATTTGTCCCAACTCATAGAATGTACAATACCAAGAATGAACTGTAATGTAAACTCTGGACTTTGGATGATAGTGATGTGTCAATGTAGGTCATCAGTTGTAACAAACATACTACTCTGGTGGGGGATTTTGATAATGGGGGATGCTATGCTTGTGTGGGGACAGGAAGTATATGGGAAATCTCTATACTTCCTCTTAATTTAGGTGAACTTAAAACCCCTCTAACAAAATAAAGTCTTAATAAAAACAAATAGCAGCAGCAAAAAATACACTGGATTCAACCTCGGCATTAAATCAATCCAGAGATTTTATTAATTAATCAGGTTAAAAAATTTATCTATACATCCAAGATGCTCAACAAACCATGCATGGTAAACTAAAAGAGATTCATATCTAGACACATCATAAACCAGCTTTTGAAACCAGACAATGAGAGAATCTTGAAAGCAGCAAGCAAGGTGACTTATCACATACAAGATATCCTAAAGAGGCTGATTTCTTGCCAAAAACTATGGAGGCCAGAAGACAATAGCATGATATATTCAAAATCCTTGAAGGAAAAAACTGTCAATCAAAGCAACCTTTAAAAAAGGAATGAGAATTTAAGATATTTCCAGATTATTAAATATTGAGATAATTTATTGTTATTTGATTTGCCTTAAAAGAAATAATAAAGGTGGTCCTTCAAGCTGAAATGAAAGGATTTTAAGCAATAACTCACATCCAAATGAAGAAATAGAGAGTACTACTAAAGGTAACTACATTGGTAAGACATAGGCAAATTTATAAAACAGTATTAATGTATTTTTTGTTTTTTTATCCTACATTATTTAAAATACAATTGCATAATGCAATCATTGTAAATCTCAGTTGATGGACACACAACATATGCAAATATAATTTGTGAAAATAGCAGCATAAAGGAGACAGGAAAACAAAGTTATATATAAGAGAAGAGTTTTATATATCATTCATACTAGGCTGCTATTAATCAGGACTAGATTGTTATAAATAAAGTGGTTAATGGTAATTCCAAGCCCAACCACTAAGAAAATAATTCAAAAAATTATAGTGAAAGACATGACAAAGCAAATAAAATCATATACTGGAACACCAAAAAAGGGCAGGAATGTAATAAATGAGAAACAAAAGGATATAAGACATATAGAAAACAAATAGCAAAATAGCAAGTATAAATCCTACCTAATCAGTAATCACATTAGATGTAACTAGATGAAACTATTCAATTAAAAGGCAGAGATTGATAGGATAGAAAAAGAACACAGCATGATTCAACTTTATGCTGTATAAAACAGAAACACTTTGGATTCAAAGACACAAAAATATTGAAAATGTAAGATAGAAAAAGTTATTCCATGCAAATAAGAACCAAAAGAGAGCTGGAGTAGCTATACTAATATCAGACAAAATAGACTTTAAGGCAAAAGTTATTAGTAGAGATGAAGAACATTTTACAGTGATAAAATGCTCAATTTATGCTCAATTTATGAATAATTTATACCAGTTATAAACATATATGCATCTAACAGCAGATCCTCAAAATACATGAAGCAAAGCTGAAAAAGAATTGAAAGTAGGAATAGATGATTCAAAAATAATAGTTGGAGACTTCAATACCCCACTGTCAATAATGGATAGAACAACTAGACAGAAGATCAGCAAAGAAACAGAATACTTGAACAACACTATAAACCAAATAGACCTAACAGACACATATAGAACACATCATCCAACAACTTATTCTCAGGCACACAATAAACATGTTCATAGCAGCATTATTCATAGTGATCAAAATATAGAAATGAATGTCCATCAACTGATGAGTGGATAAACAAAATATGCTATATATTGGGTTAGCCAAAAAATTTGTTCAGGTTTTTCCATAATATCTTAGGGAAGAACCCAAATGAACTTTTTGGCCAACCCAATATAAACAATGGAATATTACTCAACCATATAAAGGAATGAAGTACTAATATGTATGACAACATGGATAAACCATGAAAGCCTTATGTTTAGGGAAAGGAGCCAGACATATTGGGTAATCCTGGTTCCTACCATGGCTTCTACTGCAGGGAGGACTCAGCACTGCTCCACATGTTTTGGCTCTTGCCATGTGAGAACCCTAGGAGAGCCTAAAAGTAGAGCCAGGAAATTGATAGAGTGGTCAGGGACACTACTGTGGTGTTCACAGGAAAATGATTAAAGTTTGGGTTGGGAGTCCAACCAGGTACAGATCCCTATTTTGATGCTGTTTAATAGCATGAGACCTTGGGCAAGTTACTTAATTTGTCTCAAATTTTTCACCTGCAAAACATGGATGGGATCTACCTCATAGGATTTTTGTAAGGATTCTATAATAAAATACCCAAATTTCTTAGCAAAAATCTTTGATAATAATAAATGCTCAAGCATTGTTAACAAGTTTCATTATCACTCCAATGGAAAAGGGCAGTAAAAGAAAAACAGAGAAAATAGATGACTGTATCCCTTTTACTAATTATGGCTGATTCACCAATTTTTTAAAACTGCTTTCAGTTTAATCAAAAATAAACAGACTTGTGAAAATATGGATTTACTATTTCCACTATGTAAGTTGATGCTGTTGTTTAAAAGGTTTGCAAATTGTTTTTCAAGTTTTTAAAGCTCATCTTGATCTCTGAATAGGATATTCTTCCATTCACAGGGTGCTAGTTTCTGCAGGGAGCTCTCAGGTGGACTGCTAGCCATGTCTTAGTCTTACCATCCTGGGGATTTATCAGTTAAGTCAGGTCCATGATGGAATTCTCTGTGTAGTTTTCTAGAATGGAAATTACATACAAACTGCTTGAGTTTGCCAGCATTAGTACATAGCCGAAGTCACCAGACACATACATATACCTTAAGCTGTCAGTAGTTAATAGTGGAATCTGGAGGAAAAGTGAGTAGGATATTTTGAAATGAATGTAAGAGGTCAGTTTGTGAGCTTGCTATTTTGTTTGCTGGAGGGAACAGGGCTGACTCCTAGCTGTAAACAAAGTTAACTAAGGTGTGGAATAGGGGGTGGTGCTCCAAATATACAGAAGAGCCGGAGAGGACTGAGAATTTTCCTCAGTGGGATATATTTGCCTCCTCTGTACTCCTTGAAGAAGAACCAGTGCCTGAGCTAAGGAAGAAATTTTTATAATGACCTACTAAATGTATCAGATTGTAGGAAAAATAAGAACGTAGTTATAGGAGCTGCCTACAATCCTCAAAGAAATTTGGATTCTAGGGCAGCAAAATATCCACTGAGTCAGCCAGCAGTCATTAAGAAGTGCTGCTGATTTTTCTGCACTTTGTAATACAGTCAGTGCCATTGATTGCCTGGTGTGCTACTGAGTTCTAGATTCTGTAATTCAGTGACTCTCAAAGTGAAGTTTTTGACCAGTAACATAACATCACCTGGGAGCTTTTTAGAAATTTAAATTTTCAACCCATACCTACTGATTTAGAAACTCTTTCATAACAAACCCTCTAGGTGAGTCTGATGGAACCTCAAGTTTGAGAACCACAGATATAACAATATAGTTTATGGAGGGATTGTGGAGAATGACCATGAAGACCTCCAGGTCAGGTTAACCCAAGAACCCCAGAAGCAAAATGTGTGACAGAGGCAGGATTTGTAGTGGAATTTCAAGAGAAAGTTAGAAAAAACTATAGTTCAAACTAAGACACCAAAAGTTCATGTGTGACCTTCCTGAGAGTAATGTGTTTGACTACTTGCTTAAAGAAGTCACTAGTTCTGTTTCTTACTGATGCAAGTTGATGTCTGAATTACAAAAAAACATAAATGATGGAAGAATTCTTGCATAGGCTCTGCCTTTCTGGAAACAATAGACAAGATTCTAGACAGAAAAAAGATCTGGGAAGGAAGCCAGAAAGTCAAATAAATTTAAGGTGGTGAAGGGGAATTAAAGCTGGAGTCAAGAGGCTGAAAGCAGGACAATATGATAAAAAGAGAAAAAGAAGAAAATACATTCAGGACCATCTTAGCTAAACAGAAGTTATGACCTGCTCTCAGAGAGTACAAATCCAGTCCTTCTGGTCCCACATCTAATACAACAATAAAGAAGATTCATATACACAATCAACTGTAATGCATCTTTTTAATAATCTTGAGAGGAGGACATGGGATGCTAAGAGTCATGCAAGCCAGCAAAAGATGCTGCATTCTGAGTGTGACCAGAGACATATGGAAAGACTACCAAAACTCAAATCTCCTGACATTACTCTGTTCCTTTTAGTTCATGAAGGATTGGATAATTCAGCCAAAATAAACATGAACTCCATCTCCATTGATGTTGAAGCCTTCATATGAAAGAGAATAATACAAAAGTTTTTTTTCTTTTCTTCTCAATTGAATACTGTCAGTTTGGAAGAGAATTTGGCAGAATGTATGAATATCAAATTAAGAACAACTTGTTGAAGGACACTAGTTTCTTTATCATGATTGATATAAGAAAATTAGGTCAATGATGATATCATGAAGACTGAATGTAACATTTTCACTTAGGGCATCATAATTTGGCCCAGTGAATTCCAAACAAATGGTTGAGGGAGGAAAAGTTCCAAATAAACTTCCAAACAAACAAACAAAAAACCTCTGTAATGAAAAATAGATGTGATTACAGGAAAAAAAGAACAATAGTGGTAGTGACTAAAAATCCTTAAAAGAACACAGGAAAGAGGGAAATATAGAGCTCCAGATTTCTTTAGTTATAATCAATTTTAATAAAAACAAGCAGTTTTGGTCCCACAAAAATAACCATGTCCTGGTGGTAAGACACATGATTGCCAGGGAAATGGAAAGATAGACCTATTTTTAAAAAAGCATAGTGGGATTTATAACTATGTGCCAAGGAGATACTTGTATAAAATTCACAAGGCTGAGGGCAAAGGGAGGTTGAGAGAAAGTGGATGAGTGTGAAAGGAAAGAGACACATTCTGGACTGTCTAGTCAGGGTCAGACAGGGTATGTTGGTTACTTGCCTAATATAGAGGGCAAAACTGGAGCAGAAGTTATTAGTGGTTGGGGACTTCAATTATCTGTATATGTGCTAGATGTTTCATTCATCTAAGACCAAAACAGCTGATAAAATATTGCAAAAAATGTCACTCAGAAGAGATAGAATTATATCATGTAAGTGCAGAAAAGATTTTCATGAAAGTCGAGTTCTATTCCCTCCCCTCAAATTTAAATCCAGGAAAGTCAAGACCTGGAGAAGTGACAGGGTTAATTATACATGAAACAGAAATAAAACACTAGTCCCATTTCATTCATTCATTCTTCAAATACTCACAGAGTGCCTGCTATATGCCAGACACTGTCCTAGGTACTTGATATATGTTAGTGAATAAACAGACAAAAGTCTATGTATTCAGGGCTCTTATATTCCTGTATAATGGGACAACAGACAATAAATAACATAACAAGTAGGTAGACTATCTAATAAAGCATTGTGTAATTTGGTAGCCACTAGTCACATGTGGCTATTTAAATTTAAATTAATTAAAAGATTAGCCTGTTCACAATTTATTTACTACAAATATTAACTGAATGCCTACCATAGTATGTGGCAGGCAGTGTTTGAGGTGTAAGAGGCACAGCAGTGAATAAAACAAACAGTGGAAAGACAGTGGAAAAGACAGAAGGCAATCAAATAAGCAAATTAAGATGTAATATGTTGGCTGATAGCAGTAAGCATTATGAAGTAAAGTAAGGTAGGGGTAGGGCAGGGATAAAATGAATGGTGTTAGGCTATTTTAGGTAGGGTGGTGCTGTTGGTTGGGAAGAAACCCAAAGGCAGTATCTCAGCAAGACCTATGGTTATCAGAAGGAAAATTATTCCATGCAAATTGAACAGCAATTACAAAGGTTCTAAAGAAGGTGTACGTGCGGCATGTTCGTAGAACATTAAGGAAGCCCAGGTGATTGGAGCATAGGAAAAAAAGAGCAGAAAAGTAGGAGAAAGGCTGGAGAGGGAGTTTCGGGACCAGATCACATAGAGCCTTGTAAGTCAAAGTCTGGATTTCGGAATTTACTCTATGTGTAAAGGAATGCCCTTGGGGGAGATTCAAGGAGGGCAGTAACAAGATCAGATGTACATTGTAAAAGAATACTAAAGCTGCTGTGTGGAAAACAGAATCTAAAAGGGTAGGCACGAAGGAGGGAGACCAGTTGTTCTGTGGATAACCACATCTGCCAAGTCTATTTGGCATGTAAGGTAACATATTCACAGTTTCTGGAGGTTAGCCCACCACAGAGTTCTTGGTTAACTACACATTTAAACAAAGTAAATAATGCAATTCAGCTATTAAAAGATTATATTCACAGAAATGACTAATTCTGTTTTAAGACCACAGGACTCTCATAAAATCACATTCTCTTAGGATGCAGCTCTCATATCAGATCAGCAAAAGTTCTTCCACTCAATTCATCTTTTTTGTTTATTACTCCCCCCTTTCAGGAATTTGGCATTAGTTTCCAGATGGGCCTAGTCAAGACACAGATTGATAGTCTCAGTGCTGTACACACCTCTGTATTGACTCTGCCACCCACCTCCCCTTGCTCTTCAGGGTTGCTAATCTCTGTCGCCCTGTCACTGTCAGGGATACAACATGAGAGATTAAAGGACTGTCATTGTTCCAAACTGCTTGGAAGTCTTAGCTCTGTAGATTAGCCATCAAACCCAATGTGTTTGGTCAGTTTCTTTCTCCCATGAGTCTCCTTCCATTCTACCAAAAAAAGAATGTCTACAATCCATATTTCTTACCTGCACCAACCTACCTAAGTGTACCTGAATTTACAGTGGATACATATAGAGATGAGACCTTCATTCACTAGGATCAATGAAGAGGAAGTTATTTTGAGCCTGGGCCTGGCAGAGAGAATTTTGACAGGCATCCTGGGCCAAGTTAAGAGGAAAGAAATCCAACACCAAACATGTAGTCACAAAAGTTAGAGGCATATTCAGGGAATAGCAAGAAATTCACTTAGGTTAGAACCTTATTCATATTTTCAGTGCTCCTGACATGAAATTAGACCATTTCATATTTGAATCTTAGCTAATAGGCTGTGATTTTTGTCACTGTGACTTTTGTATATTTATAAGCTTAACTGAAATACAAAGGTACTAAAATTATGCTTTATGCAGAAAGAAGCATAATACCATTATTGTTGGAAAACTTACCTGTTGTGCTTATAATGCTCTTGTTGACTACCCCTGGGAAGTCCATTATGATAAATTGATTAAGTTTGTGGACTCTTTGGTTCATAAATGAGAACCACTGCTGAATAAAAATATTCCATATGTTTTTCATAATGAAGCTATTTTTTTTTTCTCCCTATGTGCTGGTAACCCACTCATTAAAGAGAAGCTCATGACTTGTACAGGAAAGCATATTTTTCTCACTTTCTCTTACATCAGGTTTGAAGCCAGTTCTTTCTCTCGGGTGACTTCTCTAAATTATGAAACAAATTAAAAGATGTCTAACTATAGGGACTTCCCTGGCGGTTCAGTGGTTAAGACTACAAGCTTCCAATGCAGAGGGCGTGTGTTCCATCCCTGGTCGGGGAAATAATATTGGGGACCTAAGCTCCCACATGCCATGTGGCATGGCCAAAAAATTTGAAAAAAATCTTTTTAAAGATGTCTAACTATAATTGTACCTAGTAGATCATATTTCTCAAATGAGCCATTTAAAAGGGTTTTAAAAATGTGTCTGGGGTGTCTGGCTTGCTAACATCAGTAATTAACATTGGTATTTGGAAATCTGTGATCTTTGACACAGATTTAGAAATATCTCTATCAGAATTGGCAAACTGGAGGCCCATGGGCCTAACCATTGCTAACTTAATTAAAACAAGGATGTCATTAGACTGAGGTGGCCCCATGCCTTCACTAAGGAAAACCAATCACAATCAATGAGCCTTTAAGCAATAGCTAATCAAATCATTTTCTTGCTTAGCTTCCCCACTTTCTCTCTTTAAGTTTTTCTCCTGGCTCCTGTCGGAGGAGCCCTCCTATACACTTGGGTTTGGTGCTACCCCGTTTGAATTGACTTTTGCTCAAATGAACTCAAAAATTTTAATATGCCTCAGTTTATCTTTTAGCACCATGTTGGCTGACATGTTTGGTTTTGCCAATAAATGTTATAAAATGTTTATATTTCACAAAATTTTAGGCTGTCTTCTATTTGATAACAGGAGGATTTTGCAACACTGAGCTGGAATTCCTGTGTGCCATCAATTGGATTAAACCAATGAGTAACCTTCAGTTTGTACCAGGCTCCATGCTTCCTTCCACTATCTTCTGCTTGACCCTCTTCACTCCTTTATGTCTTGCTCCAGGCTTCTGTAAGCATTTGTGTTTGTTATCTAATTTCTTTGTCTGATACTTATTTTGGAATCTTATTGTTTAACATTTCTGTAACTTCAATCAGTCAAAATAAATGCCATATCCTTCATATTTTGCAAGGGAAGAAGTATCGAGTCAAGATCAATCCTTTGTAGACTTCTCAAAACCTTATAAGGATTTTCCACACCCTAGTCCATACATGGTGCTTAGCTGAACATTCCTCTCAGACTTCTCATGCAGTGGTAAGGAAATGTAGGAGGGCAAGATTTCCAGGAGTGCATATTTATTTGCTGATTGTATTCAGCTGAATAGAGAGAGCACCTGTCATGTTTCACTCAATTTCATAACACCCTTGGGGGGGAAAGAAAACCCTGTCTAATGAAAAGCAATATTTTTTTTTTGCTTTGAATCATAAAGATAAAGAAAAAAGAAAAACAAACAAAAATCCCCAATCTTCTCATTTTTTCCTTTAAAAAAAACTCCTTTCTTTATCATAATGGCATGACTGGTGGTGTGAGTTAAGAAGATCTTAATAAGTAGATCTTAATTTGACTCTTGGCATTATAATTTACTTAAGGTTAACTGAACCTTCTTTATATTCAGTTTCAGCAGTAAAGCGGGGCTGTTAATAGCTAAGCCATAGCATTGCTAATGAAGTTCCCAGGAAATGTATGCAAAACTGAGCACATTGGAAGTGAATAATTGGCACCATGTTATTATAATTTGAGCTAAATATCTTCATCTAACCTCTAACTTCTGTAGACAGAAACAGTTGCCAAGAACTGGATTTAGACACGTTGCAGTGTTAAAAGATGACTTCTGATTATTAACCCCAACCTTACGTGAACCTAACCATCTGCTTTCCCTACACCTGTGCCCATGAAGTGAGCACAGCTAGGAAAAAAAAATCATGTAATGGGGCAAATTTCACTGTATGCTTGGATTGCTAAATTTAAATAGGTACTGATCACTGTCTAGTTACCACTACCTGAAACCCCATCGTTGTTTTCTCTTTCAGCTTGTTCCTCTGCAGAGATTAGTTCATTAACTTCTCACTTTTCAAAGCCCTACCCTTGTTTTCCCCTTGTTTACAGCTGATGTTCATGCTTTATGCTTCATTGACAAAAGACAATTCATGTGCCAGAAACTGCTCATATTCTCATCAATAAATCCACAGGGCACACATCCTTTCCACCCTCCCTTTTGCTCCAGTACCGGAAGTGTCACTACTCCCATCACAGGCTAATTTTGTCATTTGCTTCCTTGCTTTGTCCTGCTTTCTCAAGGACCTTACCCTTAGAAAATCTCTCTGTATTCTCATCATCACTGTCCCTCTCATCTGGATGTCACCTTTATGTACACAAATGCACATCCTTCATCTTAAGCAACTTCTCTCTTGACCCTGTATTCCCTTTCAGCTACTGCCTCTATCTTCTGTTCTCATCTCATTCCAAATCAACTTCCATAATGAATTATTTACATGCTGTGTTCACTCCTTAATCCTAACCATTCTTCAGCCCATTCCCATCTGGTTTCTACCCCACTACACTGAAATAGCTTTTCTCAACTCAGCCAAAGACCTAAATTTGGCTTACTCAAAAGTTAATTTTACGTCTGTTTCTAAAATTAAATATGCATATGAATCACCTGGGCATCTTTTAAAAACGCAGATTGTGATTCAGTACATCTGAAGTGGTACCCAAGATTCTCCCTTGCTAACAAGGTCCCAGGTGATATAAATGCTGCTCATCTCTGGACCATCCTTGTGCAGCAAGTGCCTTCAGACTTTGTGTTTCCATTTTTATAATCATTTTTGGTTTTGTCTTTTTGTCTTCTTTTTCCCGTTTCCTCCTCCTCAAAAATTCTTCTTTCTTATGCTTTGCGTGTGGTATTCTTCTTATCTTTCAAATCTCAGGTAAAAATGGGCCTCCTCAGGGCTTCCCTGGTGGCGCAGTGGTTGAGAGTCCGCCTGCCGATGCAGGGGACACGGGTTCGTGTCCCGGTCCGGGAAGATCCCACACGCCGCGGAGCGGCTGGGCCCGTGAGCCATGGCCGCTGAGCCTGCGCGTCCGGAGCCTGTGCTCCGCAACGGGAGAGGCCACAACTGTGAGAGGCCCGCGTACCGCAAAAAAAAAATAAATAAATAACAGAATACACACAAAAAGATAAAAAGGAAAACGGGATATGCTTCATTACTTTTGTGTCCTCTGTGGCAGTGTCAAAGAGTTTTCTGTAAATGATCTAAATGTCTCAATGCTTGTTTCCAGTTCTGGTCTGCACCCCCTCCCAGCCCCCAAGCCTTTGGCTAAGTTTAATTCTTTTTATTTCCTTTTCCTTCTTCTGTTCAGTCTTCTTCCAAAATCAGTAACTATGGGGGGAAAAGTTTGGCAAAAAGCCAATACCAGCGTGTAGGAAAGTTACAAACTGAGTAATCCAAGAATGGGATAATTTGTCCTTTGCCAAATTTCCACTATGTTACTAAAAAAGGAGCGATATCAGGAACCAATTCTGAACAAGTTGATGATTGTTTTAATTGGGGACTCTCTCTCAATGTATTCAGGACACTAAAGGTCTCAAAATTCTATTGTTGAAGATGTTGTTGAAGATTATTGAAAGACTCTGGGTTGGGAAGAAGGAGATAAGGAGAAAGATAGAGGAGGTGAGAAAGAAGTGTGGGCAACTGGGCAGGTCATTGCTGACCTTGCTACATCTGGGGTCAGAGGGGCATAATGGAAATCTTTCTTTTTTTTTTCAAATTTTATTTTATTTATTTGTTTTTTATACAGCAGGTTCTTATCAGTTATCTATTTCATACATATTAGTGTATATATGTCAATCCCAATCTCCCAATTCATCACACCATCACCTTCTCACACCCTGCTTTCCCCCCTTGGTGCCCATACATTTGTTCTCTACACATAATGGAACTCTTGATCTCTGCTCAACATTTTTCTGACCCTGACACCCTGATATCTGATAATGTAGGTGTCCCCATGGCCTTCTCACCATCCCTGCCTGATGTACGATACAGAATATGTCAGGGTCAGCTTTTCCAATCCACATAGGCATGCTGTTTCTGATGAGGATGTGACCAACCTTCATCTCCGCTTAGAGAAACAGAGCACTAACCTGTAACTTGCCAAGACGTTTGCCAGCCACTTGAGGGATGAGTCAAGAAATCACGTTTTCCACATGAAGAGTGTTCAGTGAACTGACTCTGAGTTCTTTTGTAAAGATTACACTAGTTATGACAATGGCCAATGAGAGCATTCCATTTCCAACTGTGACTCTAAGTGTTAAACTTACATAGAAGCTCTATATTCTTTTCATCTAAAAAGATACAGGAAGCGCTTACCTCTAAATAGAATTCTGGTTCTGTCGGAAGCAGGAAAAATCACTTGCTTGAGCAGACTCTAAGTTCTAAACCGAAGAAAGTATTCCATGGACATCTACAGTTTGAACTACAAGTGGTTGGTTGATGGTGATTTAATATCAAGTTTGGAGATTTGACTTACTTCTGCTTGGACAAATATGGAGATTCCCAGGTCGTAAAGAATCAGCCTTCCGACTGTGCTCAAAAACTATTGAGTAAAGGCCCATAGTAAACCTCCTCTTGAATATGTCAGTAGACTTATTGCCCTGTACTCCTCCTGTTTTTCATACATGCTATTTCCTGTGATAGCTCAAGTTCCCACTTTTTACCACTTATTATTAAAGTTCCAACCATTTAGAATAACTCCCTGGATTTGTAAGATGTTTAATTTATCTATTTTAAATAGTTTGTCACAGTTCTTTGAATGTCAAGACTAAAGAGTTTTAAGGCTTGCTGGGGATCTAGAGAGAAGTATAACATTTCATACCTCATCTTAGTCATTGTTTTGAGATCTTATTTTCATTAATGTGCAAAGTACCAAAGAGACTAGAAAACATTAGCTTAGAAAAAACTGTAAAAATAATTTCTTCTTCCAGAGAGAAACACATGAAGCCCAAGCAGTTTGATTTTATAATGTCTCAGGTGGCAAAGCAGTAACTGCTTGCAAATGATTGCCAGAAAATTTGGGGGGTAAGCTTAACTTCCCTTATGAGTGACTTAAGAGATTTCATCTCTGAAAACCTTAGGCCCAGGATATTACATGTGTCAGCAAAGCAAGGGAAAATGCTCATGTGCCAGTAGCAGGGCTCAGCCCTTTGCAGAGTTCTGCATCTGTAAGAAGGTCACATCACAGGTGGAGAGGCAGAATAAGCATTTTTTCACAGGAGTGACTGATGTCGTTTAAGAAGGAGTACTACATCACTGAAATTAGCAGACAGTCATCTTTGATATTTGATACTTTCTTTTAAGTAGAATAAAACAAACCACTGTACAAGCCCAGCAATGAAGAAACAGAACAGATGGTAGTGGGACTTCCTGTTCACTAATTGATTCCTCTTCCTCAGCGCCACCCACCCCCAAATCCAAACCACAGAACATAAAGCAAATAATATGAAGCAGCCAGCATCATTAATTATAATGTAAATATCAACTGAGGTCACCTTATTTAAATAAAATGAGATTGAATTCCTAACCCTGTATCCTAGCCTGTCAAATGTCTCTATGAGTTTGGTGAGATGCTTAGATATTTATAGTTATCTCTAACTAAAAATTCCAATATCAATGGAAATCTTGAACCAGTTCATGTCTCATCCCCTTGGAGCTACTCATTTCACTCTGCTCTGTGCCAGTCTAAAGGAGGAAATCACCTCTTTTCTTTGATTTGTCCTCCAAAACACACAGACATGTATTTCACATGGTTAGCAGACTTCAGTGGAAATCTGGAATAACAAAGTGGAATGTATTACACAGTGAGGAAACACATTTAAAATGTATCCATGCAACAAATATGTAATGGGCACCTACTCTGTGCCAGCTATTTTTCTATGGTCTGGGACTATAGCATTCAATGAAATCAAAATCTCTGCTCTCGTGGAATTTAAATCCTTGTGGGGAGAGATAGATTATAAACAAATACATGCCTATGTAACATATACCAAACTGTATATAGGAAATTAAACAAAAGTAAAGTACAGAGAGGAGGATGAGAGTGAGGCGGGGTAGAAGGTTATTTAGATCAGGAGTCAAAGTAGACCTCTCTGGTCATATTTGAGCTGAGTCCTTAAGAAAGTAAAAGCCGGGCTTCCCTGATGGTGCAGTGGTTGGGAGTCCGCCTGCCGGACGGGAGAGGCCACAACAGTGAGAGGTCCGCGAACCGCAAAAAAAAAAAAAAAAGTAAGAGCAGAAGGGCCAGTACAGGGAAAGGAATAAATTTGGCTTTTGTCCAAGGAAGCAAAGGAGGCCAGTGAGCCTAGCAGAGAGTGTCCAAGAAGGTGAAAGACATCAGACAGAGATAACTCATGCTAGGTTAGTCTGGGATTGGATAGATTATAAAACATTGTCTGCGGGCAGAGCCTTCTGAGACTACTGTAGAATATAGGAATTTGACATTTTCTGATACTCAAAGTGCTGATAAATAGAATGCTTCCTGACTGGCAGCCTATTTTCTCTCTTCAGCATTCTGTGTGTCCCTCCCTTCTCCCCAGAGTTTCTCAATGATGGGGCCCATTCAGGCTTTGGAGCTGGTGCTTCCAGTGCAGAAGGCTGGCCTGGCTTCATTCGGCCCACCAATCTTAGCCTTGACTCATCTGTGCAAATTGGTATTGGTCTTAAGAAAACTGTAAATGTTTTGGGGCACTCAGGCCAAGGGCAAAACTAAAGGGCATCGTTTAGCATTGTTACAGCTACCTAACTCTGCATGTCGGCATCTTCTGCAAGCAGTGTTTTGGTCTTGCCAGAGATGGTTGCTTATATTTGCTTTAGAGATAATGGGTCTGTGCATCAGTATTACAATGATCTTGAGGTGAAACAATAAAAATGAGTGGCTTTTTCTGAACAGAGATTTGGTGCCAACCTCTCCCTCTGAGTGGCAAATAGTAATCATCTCACAAGTACTTTTTCAATGTGAAGGGTAACTGTAAATTATTTTCACCTTGTATTTTCAGCTTTTTAAAGCTTTTTTGGGGGGGGATATTCTCAAAATGACTGCTATGAAAGCTTTTTTAAACTTGGAAAAGCATTTATTCAATGCACTCACTTAGTGGGCACTTATATGAAAGTACTGTTCTGGGACTTCCCTGGTGGCACAGTGGTTAAGAATCCGCTTGCCAATGCAGGGGACGGGTTCAAGCCCTGGTCCAGGAAGATCCCACATGCCGTGGAGCAACTAAGCCCGTGTGCCAAAACTACTGAGCGCACATGCCACAACTACTGAAGCCCATGCCCCTAAAGCCTGCACTCCACAACAAGAGAAGCCACCGCAATGAGAAGCCCACACACAGAAACAAAGACCCAATGCAGCCAAAATTAAATAAATTTAAAAAATAAAAAAATTTAAAAATTTTTTAAAGTACCATTCTATATGCTAAGATTTAAAGTCACAAGAGTTTTGTTTGTCTGCCATAAAAGACCATGTTATTAGCTAATGGGTCTCAGAGAAGCAGCTAGAAGAGAAGCAGACTGATCCTCATCAAAGATGGTGGGGACAGAGAAACCAGGTGGGCCTGCAGGGGTGAACAAACCATCAGGGAAGTTCCAAAGATCAGAGAGTAGGAGAAGGTGCAGGTTTATACTTATAGTTGGTACAGTGTTTGGGAAAGGGGTAGATGGGGTGATGAAGAAGACCACTGACAGAAATCCTACTGGGAAATCTGGCTACAAGGAAAAGAATGTAATCAGAGTCTAGAGTTATGAGGTAGGACTCCTCTTAAAAAGACTGGAAGAACAAGTCCAAACTTTAGTTCCAGAGGAATCTGAGCTAGAGAACAGAGAATCAAGGTACGAATTCTGGCACTGTAAGAAAAGTCTGTTACATAAACAGAGGTATGGAAACATTATATACCTAGCTTTGTGTTATGTTATGAAAAGATCTATGAAGAGGATCTAATTTCTTTTACTGAGCTCTTTGCTTGATTTGAAAGATGGATTATTTAAAAATATTTCTTATATAAAGTGAAAACATGATGGTAAAAATAGGCCCCAGGGCATTATGGGAATATTGATAAGGAAAGGATTATCTTTGTTTAGGGAAACTGAGAAAAGCTTCCTGGCAAATATTGAAGTCTTCTATCTTAAGTCACATGGTATCAGGAAAACAGGTATTATATGACTAGTCCCTCTGTCAAAATAAACAACTATAAGTAGAATTGTTAAGGACTTTTAAGTATGGTTTGGAGAAAAAATAACTTCTTTATAGTCAAAAAAAGACAGACTATAGCATCAGATAAACACTGAGCAAGTTACAACCTCTCTGTGACTTAGAGGTTTGATTGTTTGTAAATCACACAGTATAGAGTTCCACGGCATTCAGTAAATGTCATCGCCCATCTTCCAAATCTTTAGGAAGTGGAAGTATTGGATTTTCATCCTGTTATGGTATATTGAGACTCTATTTATATATGTGTAGATGTAGCCAAAGGGATAACATGATCACAAATTTGAAACAATATTTTCTGGAGAGCTTAGTAATGTAATTTCTGTTTAATTATAATAGCTACAATTCCAGGAATGGCAAAGTCTCTTAATTTACTACTTAAAAAATACAAAAATATTTTAAGTAAAGACTTTAGGCTTTGCAGAAGAAAGGCACTTTACAAATCAATATGTGTATTAGTTTTGTTACTGTAATAGCTGAACATTAATGTCCAGTCCAAAATTTTATAGGAAAGCCAAATGAAAAAAACTAGTCAATTGGTTTCCTTAAAATTATATTGCTTAGCACAATAACGGTTTCTGTTTTATGCAGCACTTTCCAAAGAAATGTGGTAATATCCTAATGAGGAATAAGTAAGAAATATTGGAAACTCTTGTCCTTGTAAGCATTTTACAGATTAAATGGCTCCAATGGAAGAAATAAATGTTCTATCCAGGTGAAACATAGAATTAGTTATGTGCACCTACTCCCTATGCATACTGTGTTCCTCAGAAGTAAAACAAAGCCAAAATACAATGAACATACTGAGCCACCCATAAAGAAGGGAAGTATCTTATAGTGGCTGGAAAAAGAAGCTATTAAGAAAGACATTTTAATTATTCCAAAGATATTTATTGTGCCTCTAATATATGCCAGGTGATTTCCTATGTCGCAAAGACACAACAGTGAGGCTGGCAGATTAGATTGTACATTCAATAAATGGCTGCAGCAATGGCTCCCATTCTACATACTCTTCTTAAAATGTGACTTTGCCATTCTTCCCATAAAGAATTGGGTATCTATGTTTCCTCCTTTTGGATCTGGGCAAGCTTATATTTTGGTGAAAGTGAGACTGTATAACTTCTGATGTCAGGTTATGAAAGATATTACAGTTTCTGCCTGAATCTTTTGGACAGCTTGTTCTCAGAATCAATAACCTTCTGAAGAGACCCAAGTGGAGAGGAATGGACATCCAGCACCAATTTGCCTGAAACGTTCATGAGTCATCTTAAAATAGATTCTCGACTCTAGCTTGAGACAACCCATCCCAGCTGACATCACGTGGAACAGAAATAAACTTTCCCCACCAAGACTGCCTATACTGTAGATTTGTGAGCAAAATAAGTGATTAGGGTTGTATTAAGGTTCTATGTTTTGAAATGCTTTGTTACATAGCAGTAGCTAACTGGAACAGTGAGAAATAAGTCACATTTGTATCTTTCTGAAGCTTATAGTGAATGATGAATAAAATTAAGCAAGCAATAATGGTATAATGGAAATTGTTTAAATAATGGCAAAACATTCATATATATGGGTATATTTGGGAGATGGATTGTAGTTTTCAACAATAAAAACTTCCCTGAAGAAGTAACACCTAAGGTGACACCTGAAAGATGAGTGGGAAATGGAAGTTGCATGTTTTAGAGATGGAAAGAAAGTATGCCTTGATAATAGCCTGTGTGGAGATGGGAGTGGGGGACCACAGAAGAAAAAAATAGGGAAAAAAGAAATATTCAAAAGCTAAATGAGATCAGGATAAGAAGCTTGGACTTTATCTTGAAATAGTGATCCAAGGTAATATTTTAATTAGCTAAGGATGTGGTCAAGTTTACATTTTAGAAAGATTAAGAAAAAAGGGAGGTAACTAGAGATATACAGACTAGTTAGGTAGTAACAGTGATTTAATTTTTCTCTATCAGCAGAGTTTTTCACCTTAGTTAATGGAAGCTCCATCCTTTCAAACGCTCAGACCAACAACCCGGAAGCATCCTTCACTCATTTTATATCCTCCATCCTTGACTCGTTTTATTTGCAAATCCTGTTCTATCTATCTTTAAAATATATCTAGAATATGACCATTTTTACACCTGCAATGCTACCATCCTGACGACAACCATCATACCTCAGATGAATTACTGCAAAAGTCTTGTAGAAGGTGCTTCTGCTTTTACATTTGCCCCACCTACCATAAGGACTGTTCTTAACATGGCAGTCAGAGTAAATTTTCAAAAGCCAAAATCAGCTCACTCCTCTGCTCAAAACCCTACAGTTGTCCCCATTTTATTCAGAGTAAAAGCCAAAGTCTGCATGTAATCCGGAGGAGGAGGCTGCATGTAATCCGGTGCCCTGTTTTATCTCTGACTTTCTCTTCACCTCTTCTCTCTCTCTGTTCAAGCCACACCAGGACACATAAACACTCCAGGGACATTCCAGCCTTGGGATTTTGTTTCAGCTATTGTTTCAGCCTAGAAGGCCTTTCCATAGGCATCTATATGGCTGATTTCCTCAGCTCCTTTAAGTCTTTGATCAAATCTCACCTATTTAAAACTGCAATTAGCAGTCTCCTCATTTATCATCCCTTAAACTCTCTAACCCTGCTCTACATTTATTCTTTTCTCAAAGCCTATATCACCCTGTAACATGCCACATTATTTATTTATTTTTCATGTCTATTGTTCATTTTCTGTCTTTACTTCTACCTGCCCACACTCTTGATAGAATGTAAAGAGGGATAATGAGAGAAAAAATCATTTGTGCACTGATGTAGAAAATTCCCTTGAGAAGTGTCTGGCACATAATAGGCACTCAAATAGTTGTTGAGTGAATGAATTGTTATAGAGATGGGGGAACTCTCTCCATTTTTTCCACCACATACATTTCTCCTTTATAATTTAATGTAACTTTTGACATGCCTTTTTCTCTACTGAAATTCTACTACTGGGTTGTTTACATTCTCCTTTTCTTCTCTTCACTGTGACTATCATTGGAATTTAATCAAATATCAAAGTCATCTTGGCATCTTGGCCAGACCAAATTCCAGCTAGAGCATTTCAAATATTAATGCCATCCTAATGAAGAAAATAAGAGTGGCCTGCATAGGCATCAAAACCTTTAAATGGCTTATTCACCATCACTGTTTCAATCAATATGGAGAATAACCAGTACCTTAAGGGGCAGGATTCCAATTTAATATAGTTCAAGGAATGGGTAGGATAAAGAAGAGCACTTTCAATGGCACTAATTAGGAAAAAGTTTTGGGTACGGCAAAAAAGATAGCTAGCTAGCTAGCTAGATAACCAGATACATACATACATACATACGTACATATATACGTAGATACATAGGTACATAGATAGATTCCTTTCCCTTGTTATACCACAGCTATATTTCGGTCTACTCATTTTATATCTAAATCCCACTATTCTCTTCTGATACCAGGCAGTAAGGAACAGCTCCCTCAGATCCCCTTCAGAATCATGGGATGTTTCATAGTCATCTTATATCTTAAATAAAAGTTTCTCTTTCATTTCTGTTGAGTGTCTATTATATGTGTGTTGCACATGTGTTAGGTCCTGAGAATGTAGGAAGAAACAAAACACATATGATTTTTTTTGCTCATGGAACTTATAATCTAGGTCTTCTAATAAAATAGAAGCAACAGTACTGGACTAGAGTCCAGTTACTACATCTACCAGTTCCTACTGCTGTGCTTTGCAGAAAAAAAGACCTTGCTCTTCAACATCTTACCCTAGTCTTGGCCTCTTAGGGAAGTAAAAGTAATTAGAGAAGTCACAGATACTTTGATTTCTTTAATCTGAGAAAATTGTACTGATATTATTATTTCTAGGATATTCAGCATATTTTTCTTGAGCATTTGTTCTGGACCCTATTCTAAGGGTTGGAATCAGAGGTGAATAAGATACACATAGTGACTGCCCACATGAATATTCCAATCTATTGGAAGTAGAAGATATTTTGTAAACCCCAAATCAATGAAAGAAACTTCCACAAGAAATTGTATAAGTCTTGACAATTAAATATTTTCTCTACCTGCTTCCCATTTTTCATTGTCATTACAATCTACCAAAGATGGGGAATCAGGAGTTGGAAAAATTAAGGGTGAGGTCTCCACTGGGGCGTCTTTACTTTCCTGCTGTGCATGGTTTACTATTTGCATAAGTTGTTCTGGTTCTGAGTATCATCAACCATCCCACAGTTTTCAATACCTAATATATTAAGTCTGGCTTTTAATGCTCAGCCTCTATAAGTAAAAATCTTAGCATATGTAGATAGTATATACCAGAGAGAGAAAAGTCTATGTCCATATTACACGGGCAAGAAGTAAAAGAGTATGGGCAGGCATTCTAAGGCAAATAGCAGGGCAACAAGTTAAAGAAAAGGAATCATTTTAAAAACATAAACATTCAAAGCTAAAACACACTGAGACCATATTTTGCTTAGAACTGTAACAGTGTTTCAGAATTTGAAAAATATATGGACACCTTTTAAAGAGCAATGAAATTCTTCTCCCCCTCCTACTTCCATAGATAGCTTCAGTTATTATATTAGGTTTTCTCAAAAATATTAAAATTGTGTTACATTCTTTATGCACACAGGTATTTATGTAACTGTAAAATTAAAATTATAAGCTAAAGACAAACTAAACCATAATATCAATACAATTAAAACATTAGTGTCAGACTACTTATGCTTCTGGTTAAGATAAAGTAACAGGGAAAGGATTTAGCCTCTTGTCTGAAACATCTCAAGTCTTTAGAAATCAGACAGTGAAGGAGAGTGATCTCTGAGCAATAGGAAACAAAATGCAATGAACTTTGAAATTGCCCAAACTTGCCACACAGAGAAAGTTTCCAGGCTGTGATAAAAGGAGGAGGAAGCCAAGCAGAGCCTGTCTGTCTTCCTGAATTGAGGAGACAGAGCTGAGGGTCTGGGTAGACTAAAGTGGGCAGGAGTTTGCAGGAAAGCATGCCAGAGAGCAAAGAGCTGGTAAAGAAAGAACTATTGAGATATAGACAGTCTACTTCAAGTCTTCAGGTAAATTGTGATCAGCGAAATGTGTAAGGAAATATCCAAGGCTGAAGAAGAGAACCACCCAAAGGATTAGAGGAAATAACCTCTGGAATACACATAGGAACAGGGATAGTGCCTGTTTCTATCAACCATAGTGGAAAATGGTATAATTCATGGCGTAAAAGATAGCATACTCAGAAGTCTTTTGCTAAACTTGCTGTGGTCCAACACAAAAAATGTTTAAAAGCAAGATCCAAAAGGATCAGTTTCCCAATACCTAACTTGTCTCAGAACAGACTCAGAAATATTCCTAGAATACAAATATATCCAGCATCCAAGAGGTAAAATTTGCTGTGCCTGTCATCCAATCAATAATTATCAGTCACGCAAAGAAGAAGGAAAATAAGACCATAAAGGACAACATTTATAAAAACAACCCAGAAATTATACAAAAGATAGGATTAGTAGATAAGGATATTAAAACAGTCATATAACTGTATTCCATATGTTCAAGAAGCAAGAAGAAAGATTGAATACTTTTAGAAGAGACATCAAAATATAAAGAAAGACTCAAATTGAACTTCTAGAGATGAAAACTACAATATTTGAAATTAAAAACACACTTGATGGGATGGACGGATTATAAACTGCAGAAGAGACATTAGTGAACTTGAAGACACTAGTAGAAACCATCCACAATGAAACACAGAGAGTAAAAGACAGTTTAAAAAGAATAATCAGTGAACTGTAGGATAACATCAAACAGCTTAATATACAAATAAATGTAATTGCCAAAGGGAGAAAAAAATTTTGAATAATAACCATTTTCCAAATTTGATAAAAATTATAAACTCACAGATCCAAGAAGCTCAGTGAACCCCAAGCAAGAGAAACATAAAGAAAACTATGCCAAGTCACAGTATAATAAAATTGCTTAAAAAATAAAGTGGAAATCTTGAAAGCAGCCCGAGGAAAATGACACACAAAAGAAAAATAAGGACAACAGATTTCTTGATGGAAACAATGAAGCTAAAAAGCCATGGGGTGACATGTTTAAGGTACAGAAAGAAAAAAAAGTCAGCATAGAATTTTTACCTGCAGAAAATATCTGTCAGAAACAAACATGAAAGGAAAATGTCTTCAGACACACAAATCTGGAAGAATTCTTCAGCAGCTGACCTATACTTAAGAAATGTTAAAAGAGGAGGAAAAGGATATCAGATAAAAACCTATGTCTATGAAAAGGAATAAGGAACATAGGAAATGGTAATTATGTGGGTAGAAACTTATTTCCTACTTCTATTTTCTTTTCTGTTTCAATTTATTTAAATGATTATGTAATGACAATTTACCATGGACTTTATGATATACATAGAATAAAATTTATGACAATAATAATACAAAGGCCAGATAGAAATGAAAGTATACATTTACTGTATATGAAGTTGTATAATATCACATAATATTGGTTGTTGTATATTGAAGGTGTATACTATAAATTCTGAGGCTACCAGTAAACAAAGTTTAATTTAAAAAAAAACAGCTATATCTAATAAGGCCAGAAAATATATTAAAGTAAACCAGAATGATAAACAAGAAGGCAGAAAAAGAAAAGAAAGAAAAGAACAAAATGGACAAATAGAAAAAAGAAAAAGAAAAATGGTGCATTTAAATTTTACCATATCAATAATCACAATAAATGTACAGGTGATCCTCATTATTTGTGGATTCTGTATTTGCAAATTTGTCTACTTACTAATATTTGCTTGTAACCCAAAATCAATATTTGCTGCACCTTCCTGTTCATCAACGTACAAGTTCTCAGATGAAGTTAAACAAGGCAACGCTCTGCCTTCTTATTTCAGCTGTCATACTGTAAACAAATGTCCTTTTCTTGGTCTATTTAGTGCCACATTTTTGCATTTTGGGGCTTTTTGTTGGCGAATTCACTATGTTAATTGGCCCCGAAACATAGTGCTCACGTCTGTGTAGTATCCCTAAGCACAAGAAGGCTGTGCCTTACAATGACAACGAGTGTGTTGGATAAGCTGCATTCAGCCATGAGCAATATTACTGTTGCCAGGAGTTCAATGTGAATGAATCAATATATATTAAATAAGGTGCCTTTAAAAAGAAACACACATAAAATGAGGTTGTATATTGATTGGCTGACAAACCAATTATAGCCAGAGGCTCTAGGAGTCTACTTTGTATTTGCCCAAGGAACATGTTTAGGACACTACTTCAGTGACCATTGTGACTTTGTATAATATAACTATTGTGTACATCAAGAATCAACTGTAAAAGCTCTTAATAACCCAATTAATTGACAGAGATTGTCAGATTGAATAAAAAATCAAGACCCAACTAACTTGCCTACAAGAAACTAATTTTCTTTTATTTTTTTTACAGCAGTAATTATCAGAAATACAAATCAAAACTACAGTGAGGTATCACCTCACACCAGTCAGAACGGTCATCATCAAAAAATCTACAAACAATAAATGCTGGAGACGGTGTGGAGAAAAGGGAACCCTCCTACACTGTTGGTGGGAATGTAAATTGGTATAGTCACTATGGAGAACAGTATGGAGGTTCCTAAAAATACTAAAAATAGACATACAATATTTTCCAGCAATCCCATCCCTGGGCATATATCTGGAGAAAACCATAATTAGAAAAGATACATGTACCCCAATGTTCATTGCAGCACTATTTACAATAGCCAATACATGGAAGCAACCTAAATGTCCATCGATGGAGGAATGGATAAAGAAGATGTTATATATATATATATATATATATATATATATATACATATATATATATATATATATACAATGAAATATTACACAGACATAAAAAAGAATGAAATAATGCCATTTGCAGCAATGTGGATGGACTTAGAGATTGTCATACTGAGTGAAGTAAGTCAGATAGAGAAAGACAAATATCATATGATATCACTTATATGTGGAATCTTAAAAAATGGTACAAATGAACCTACTTACAAAACAGAAATAGAGTCACAGAAAACAAACTAGGGTTACCAAGGGAGAAGGGGTGAGGGATAAATTGGGAGAATGAGATTGACATATATGCACTACTGTGTATAAAATAGATAACTGGGCTTCCCTGGTGGCGCAGTGGTTGAGAGTCTGCCTGTCGATGCAGGGGATATGGGTTCATGCCCCTGTCCAGGAGGATCCCACATGCCGCGGAGCAGCTAGGCCCGTGAGCCATGGCCGCTGAGCCTGCACATCTGGAGCCTGTGCTCCACAACA
>NC_041220.1:75135088-75161405 GCF_002837175.3 Physeter macrocephalus | reverse complement strand
ACGTATTGCAAAAAAAAAAAAAAAAAAAAAAAAATAGATAACTAATGAAAACCTACTATACAGCACAGGGAACTCTACTCAATGATCTGTGGTGACCTAAATGGGAAGGAAATCTAAAAAAGAGTGAATATATGTATATATATATAACTGATTCACTTTGCTGCACAGCAGAAACTAATGCAACATTGTAAATCAACTATACTCCAATGAAAAATTTTAAAAAGAAAAAATTTTTATTTTTCATTATTATTTATTTATGGCTTTGTTGGGTCTTAGTTGCAGCACGTGGGATCTTTTGTTGTGGTGCATGGGCTCTCTAGTTGCAGTGCATGGGCTCAGTAGTTGTGGTGCACGGGCTTAGTTGCCCTGTGACATGTGGGATCTTTAGTTCCCCGACCAGGGATCAAACCTGCGTCCCCTGCATTGGAAGGCAGATTCTCAACACTGGACCACCAGGGAAGTCCCCAAAGAAACTTATTTTAAATGTAATGACACAAATAGGTTAAAAGAGGAGATGGGAAAGTTATATCATGCTATCACTAATCAAAAGAAAGTCGATTAATATCAAAGATTTCAGAGCAAGAATATTACAAGGGATAACGAGATTAATTTCATAATGATGATAAATGGATCAATTCGTCAAGAAGACGTAATAATTCTAAACATTTATGCAACTAACATCCAAGCTTCTAAATACATGAAGCAAAAACTGATATAACTGCAAAGAGAAATACACAAATCCACAATTATAGGTCAATATAGGTCAAATCCCTATAATAAATCCCTTATAAAACCACGCAGTGATTCTGCTTCTCTTATAGAGCTCTGAGGGATACATTTACCATATTAAAGGATTAAAAAAGAAAAAACATATCATCATTTCAGTACTGAGAGAAAAAGAATTTGACAAAATTGATCACTTATTTCTCACCAAAATAGGAATAGAATATGGAATTCCAAATTCCAAAATTTGGTAATTCTATTCTAAAATAGGAATAGAATAGTCCTCAATATGATAAAGGGCCTCTACAAAAAAATCTACAGCTAGTACCATACTTAATGACTAAAAACTGAACGCTTTCCCCTTATGATCAGGAGCAAAGTACACATGTCAGCTCTTAACACTTCTATTCAACTTTGCTCTGAACATTCCAGCTAGGGAAGTAAAATTTTTTAAAAGAAATAACAGGCAACCAGCTTGGAAAGAAAGAATCAAACTTTCTTTATTCACAGATGATATTATCAACATCTATGTAGAAAATACAGTATAATCTACACAAACGCTGCTAGAATTAATATGTGAATTTTGACAGGATGACAATATATAAGGTTGATATAAGAAAGATTAATATACAACAATAAATTGTGTCTCTATATTCTAGCAATGAAGAACCAAAAGCTGGAATTTGAAAAATAGACTATTTATAATAGCAACAAAAATGTAAAATACTTAAGGATTAATTGAGTTTGACAAAATATGTGAAAGACTTATATACTAAAACCTATATGGCATTACTGAAAAAAAACAGAAAGCCAAAATAAATTGAGGTGTCATATTCATGGATTGAAAAACTCATTACTGTTAAGATGATAATGCTCCCCAAAATGATCTATATATTTAATGCAGTCCAAATAAAACCCTAGTAAGCTTATTGTATAAACTGGTGAACTACTTCTAACATTTATATGGAAAAGGAGAGGACCTAGGATAACCCATACAGCTTTGAAAAAGGAAAGCAAAGTTGGAGGACTTATGCTACCTGACTTCAAGACCTATTATAAAGCCACAGTAAATGAGACAGTGTGGTATTGGAATAAAGATAAATAAATAGATCAATGCAATCCAATTGAAAGCTCAGAAATAGACCTACACATTCATGATTAATTAATTTGCTAATTGATGTGAAGGCAATTCAATGAGAAAAGAGAGTTTTATCAACAAATGGTGCTAGAACAACTGGATAGCCAGAAATAGGATGACATTTTATCATAACTCACACCATATAATGTGAAACCTAAAACCAGAAAACTTCTTGAAAAAGACTTAAGAGAAAATCTTTGTGTCTTTTCTTACATACAAAATCAACAGCATGATCCATACAAAAAATTGATAAATTGGACTTTATCAAAATTAAGAAATTCTGTAATTTGAAAAACTGTTAAGAGAATGGAAGCACAAAACACAGACTAAAAGAAAATATTTGTCAATCACATTTCTGATAAAAGACTTATACTCAGAATGCATTTTTTTAAACTGAAAATAAGGATGCAAAAAATCAGTAAAAACTGACAGAGATTTTAACAGACACTCCAACAAAGAAGGTATATAGATGACAATTAAGTACATGAAAAGATGCTCAACATCATTCACCATTAGGGAGATACAAAATAAAACCACAATAAGTTTTTATCACACTTATTAGAATGGCTAAAATGAAAGAGACTGGCCATATCAAAGACTGGCAAGATGTAGAGGCACTGGAACTCTCATATACTGATGGTGGGAAAGTGAAATTATACAATTTTGGAAAACAGTTTGGTATTTTTGTAAAATGTTAAACATCCATCTACTATATGATCCATTTATTGCACCCAAGAAAAATGAATTTATATATCCATGCAAAAACTTATATGCAAGTGTTCATAGAAGCTTCATTTTTGATAACCAAAAACTATAAACAATCCATATATTCATTGATAGGTAAATGAATAATCAAATCGTGGTGTATTCATTCAACTAAAAAGTACCTAGCAATAAAAAGATAACAACATGGATAATCTAAAATAATTATTCTGAGTGAAAAGGAAGCCAGACTAAAAGAGTGCGTACTCTATATTCCATTTATTAAAAATCCTAGAAAATGGAAACTAATCTATAGACTGAAAGAGTAGTGATTGTCTGCAAATGGCATGGTAAAAAGGAGGGGGTTTGTATTACAGAAGATCATGAGGAAACTTTTGGGGGTTATAGGTACATTCAAAATCAAGATGATATCTTGATTTTGGTGATGGTTCCATAGATGTATTCATAAGTCAAAACTTAGAAAATTGTTTAAGCGGTGTGTACATTTTACTCTATGTTAATTATACCTCGAGAAAAATGGTATTTAAAATTAGTGTAATTTAATTGTTTATAATAATTGCATTTAAACTTATAGTTTACTATAGTGAAGAAATTGTTCTATGTGCTTCATATATATTAATGTAAGCCTCATGAAGTGGGACAATTACAATTCCCATTTTCTGGGTGCTAAAACTGAGACACAGAGAGACCAACTAAGTTTCCCAAAGTCACACTTCCAGTAAGTAAAACAGCTGAGTTTTGATGCGAGGATATCCGGTTCCATAGTCTGTGGACTTGCCCACTTTGCTACACTGATCCCTAGGAAGGGTTGAGTTGCTGTGCTGAAATTAGTTCACCAGCCTAAAATGAATAAGGTCCTGGTTACCACTGCATTTTGCATTTGTTTTTTGAGTTCAACAAGCCTGTGCTACCATGTTTCTTGTGTTGGCTCAAATCTTCCACCATTTTCCCTACTGAACAATTTGTTTATCTAATGCAGGATGACATCATTTTATTTTTTATGGAATCAACTCAGTATTAAATTCAGTTGTTCTTTTCTAATTGGTATATAATATATACAATGGAATACTACTCAACTGCAAAAACGAACTAAATAATGCAGCAACATGGATGCAACTAGAGATTATCATACTAAGTGAAGTAAAATACCATATGATATCACTTATACGTGGAATCTAAAATATGACACAAATGAACTTATCTACAAAGCAGAAACAGACTCACAGACATAGAGAACAGGCTTGTGGTTGTCAAGGGACAGGGGGGTGGGGGAGGGATGGACTGGGAGTTTGGGGTTAGTAGATGCAAACTATTACATATAGAATGGATGGACAACAAGGTCCTATTGCATAGCACAGGGAACTATATTCAGGTTCCTGGGATAAACCCTAATGGAAAAGAATATAAAAAAGAATAGATAGATAGTTAGACTGATAGATAGATAGATAGATAGATAGATAGAGATATATATAACGGAATCACTTTGCTTTACAGCAGAAATTAACACAACATTGTAAATCAACTAAACTTTAATTTTAAAAAGTTAAAGAAAATAATAATAATTAGATTAGTAGTATATGGCACTCATGGCAATTATGAAAATATTGGCCATTACAAACACTGAAATGGCCAGTATTATTTGATTATAATGTAGTCATCCAGATGACCTGGAGTATGTTTAGGCTAATATTTTGTTATTACCATCAAACTGAAAACAAGATAACTTGAGAGCCTCCAGAAGTATGTCTACCAACATCCAGAAATCTATGAAACCCAACTGGAGAAACATTGTTCTAGAAGTAGGAAGAGCTAAGCAAATTTTTTAGTCTCTCACCCTATAACCTGACAGCCAAGAACAGTTTTCCACAGTTCTCGTTAAATAATCACATTTAAGCTTTCTACCTTGTAACCATGAACCATTTAGTTTCAGCTGAGGTTCAGCTTTTTCACTTATTAAATAGATATCATAGTTTCTTGCTCCATAGATGTTTCTCTTCAAAATAGAATATACATATAAAATGTTCTTTATATATATTTTTAAGGTTGTAGTATGATTGAAGAGAATTTCCTTCTTAAACTGACTTCATATTTTATAACACTTGCATTTGTGCTCTATGTATTGCCACTTCCACAGTTCACTAGCAGTGTCATCCTGGCTAAGTCACTGAACAGAGGCTACCTTGGACTCCTTATGTATAAAATGGGTATAATAACAGACCTACCTCACAGATTGTTAGGAGGATTCAATGAGTTAAATCTTAGCTGTTGGAACAATGCCTGGCCATGTAATTACTCAGTAAGTATTAGCTTCTAAGAGGGTAGGATATTTTATAAAGTTTACTCTATAAAAATGGAATGTTTCCCCCTGCTCTTTGACAAGCCATGTCTTGTCTTTCCTCTTTAAAATTTTGCATAGAGTCATCTTTCCCATAATCAAATGCAATAAAGTTTTCTACTTTTTTAGCAACAGATATTGGTTAAAATTTACAAAATTGAAGAAGGATATAGAATTTCTTTTTTCAAATCTAAACTTTTAAGAATAACTGATGGAATATTTTTTAAAATGCTTTTAGGATATGTAAAAAGAAATACTCATATCATGTCATGCTGAGCAAACTATAGACTTCAATCACCTAAGCAATAATATAGAATAGGAAAACTTTTAAATTTTTAGAAGTTTGAATAAATTTATCATGACATTACTGTACTTAAGAGGTCAGATCAAAAGTTTGGAGATATTCTTCAAATTTTTCCTTATATTTTAATCTTCTAAGGTTAAATTTACAGGTTTGAATTAAAAAATTTTTCTTTTGCTTTTTTCAGAACTTGGTAATGGGAGTAGTAGGAGGAGAAAGGGTCTTTCCCTTCTCCTCACTAGTAGTGTGAATCTTCAATACCTTCTCTTGGTTGATTAAATTTCTCCCTACAGCTGTCAAATTAGAGGATATGAACCATCACCATTCTGTAACATCAGGGCTATATTAAAAACAAGAATACTAAAGGTATGTTAGCTTATTTTACAGTAACCACAGTACATAAACACCCACACTCATTTAATCGTCACAACAATCTTTTTTTTTTACAGCAATCTTATAATGAAAATATATACTAAAAATCAAATATTTTGCAAATGAAGCAACCAAGGTTTCCTTCTAGGTTTATAGCCTAGACCAATATCAAGTCTTCAGATTGCATTTCCAGAATATCTTCTCAGGTTTTTACTTTGTTCTTAATTCCTTTTTTATAATACCTGGCACTGTATTGACTTTTCAGCACTGAAAGCACATAGGACCACTGTCTTAGGGTACCACCTATATCACTTCTTAAATGTTTCCTTGGTCTATACCAATTGCTCAGAATCCACTTTCATATAAATATGGTTTAAGATCGCTCTCATGCTCTGTCAATCAACCAGTACCTTACAAACCAAAAGAACCTAAAGTCAGCCCCAATATTGGAAAATTCGCTGCCATTTCCCTACCTACAATTGTTTTATGGTCTATACTGTGTCTTATTTATCTTTATTTTATTTCATTTTACAAATGTTAGTATAATACTTACTATGTGCCGAGTCATGTTCTAAATGTTTTACAAATATTATTTTTTCAATCCTTATAAGTTAAGTGCCATTATTACCCTCATTTTGGAGGTGGGGGATGGAGAGGCACTTGCCTAAGGGCACCAGGCTAGTATGTGGCAGAGCTTTACACAGTAACAATTATAAAAACAGAGTCGCAACAGCACCATAAGTCCAATTGGTGAAATTCTACAGTTTAGACTAAAATTTGAGCAGTCTCAGATGAAGACCTGTACATAAACAGTCTATCAGCTCTAACATTGAAATCAATAAATGACTGTGACTAATTCAGGGTCTAAAGTCAGCCAGGTAGATTCGAAGGCAGTGTAAAAACTCAATGAAAGAGGAGGAGCTAGATTCATAACATTACCCGAGGCACTCCTGGCCAGGCTGTACATATATATGTGTATATACACACACAAACATATGTGTAGATAGATAGGTAGATACACATGTTTATATGTATATATAACATTATATAACACACATATATATTACATTATATATATATATATATATATATATTCAGTTAACTAAACTAAACATGGAAATTTCATTGCCATCACATAACTAGCCATGGAGAATTTCCTTGAGAGAATAAATTTCTTTGCTATTAATCCTTTTGTAATCTTTGCTTAGAGTTAAAATAAATACTTCAGTTACTGTTAGGGAAAACTTTGATCTATGAGGTAGATCTAAATCACATTTACAGTCATTCTATTTTTGTCTAAAAAAATACTACACTTAAATAACAGCAACAAAATGACTAAATTTATTTTTCACTGATAAATTGTCCCTACTGTTTCAAATGAACAATTGCTGTGAAATTATTTGAGTAGTTTTTAAAAAGAAAAATAATATTTAATAATTTGAGCGCTTAATTTGTGCCAGGCCCTTTTCCAAGAGCTTTACATGCTTACCTCACTGAAACCCCATAATAACCCTATGAAATAAATACCATTATGATTCCCATTTTACACTTAAAGGAACTAAAACAGATCAAATTTACATAATTGGCCCAACGTGATATAGCTAGTAGATGAAGCAGATTTAAACTCCAAATGTCTGACTTCAGAACTTTTGCTCCTAACCACAATGATAGAAATGGTGGTCAGAATAACATGATTATAACTGAAGGCTTTAGATTCAGAAGCCTTGTCCCTATTCTTACTTTAATTTTTCAAAAGTCCCTAGAAAATTAGTGCATATCATCTGCAGTTAGGAAACCAAAGTGAGATGGTTCCCAAATTCTCCGAGAAAAGAAATATGACTATCTTGTAAAAACTCCACTAATAAACATAACACATTACTACCTGGGACTGAATGCCAATAGAAGTCATTTTAAAAGACTTGCCTTGTGACTTGTGATCACTGCCCAGGCAAAAGATGGGGTCTTCTGCTGGATTTGTAGACCCTAACAATAGGCTAAGTTTTTGACCAACGAGTCCACATTACTAATTTTATGTATTTTTAAAACTCTTAATGGAGGTACTAACCATCTGATGATGTATCTATTTCCAGTTTGCAATTAGTTCTGAAATATCCTTTTTGCTTACCATAAGTTTGATCTTTTAACTCTCTCATCACTGGCACATATTATACCATATCCATGAAAATAACAAATATAGTCAAAAATATTTATATAGCCTTATTATATGACAGACACAGTACTAAGCATGTCACATATTTTAACTCATTTAATCCACACAACTTTATTAAATAAACACAGTTATTATCACCATTTCACACATAAAGCAACTGTGTCAAAAATATTTATATAGCCTTATTATATGACAGACACAGTACTAAGCATGTCACATATTTTAACTCATTTAATCCACACTTTATTAAATAAACACAGTTATTATCACCATTTCACACATAAAGCAACTGTGGCACTGAGAGGTTAAGCATCTTCAAGGTCACTTACTAGTGCAAATGATAGAGACTGGATCCAAACCAGATAGGCTGGCCAAAGAGACTATGTTCATAACCTATATGTTGCACTATCATGAGATAATCCAACTATTCTAAAAATGCCATTAGAGCCACAGACCTATCTCCTGGGCAACCTATCCCCAAATACTAACTCATTCACTAAACATTTATTGAGTACCAGTTTTCCTGACCTTCCAAATCTGGGAACACAATGATAAATAAGGCAGAGGAACTTTTAAGGAGAAGAGGAAGGCATATAA
This sequence comes from Physeter macrocephalus, assembly GCF_002837175.3. Lineage (NCBI taxonomy): Eukaryota > Metazoa > Chordata > Mammalia > Artiodactyla > Physeteridae > Physeter > Physeter macrocephalus. The sequence goes on along the minus strand of NC_041220.1, from coordinate 75,153,046 downwards.
ATGATTAATTACAATAGGAGGGTTAAATGCCAGCATAGAGTATATAGAAAAGGCTGCAGAAGCATAAATGTGACTATACTTGGTCCAGAATCCCTAATGGCAGGGAGGGGGAAATGGAGAAGAGATATTTGTGGAGGAGAAAATGGAGTAAACTGCCTCCCCTAAAAAAAAAAACAAAAACTAACAGTGAATTTTTTTAAAAGGGAACCTATTACTTTTAGATTTACCTCAAGGAAAAAAAGGTGATTAATAATGCTACAAGAATATGAATCAATTTATAGTCAGGATCCTTGCAGGACACGTAAAAGTGATAACTGACACAGTTTAATGAAGGGACTGTTTACAGACTTGTGCGGAGAGTTAAAGGCACCAGCTAGAGAAAGAGAAGCATTAGAAACTCCAATAGCCAGAAGCTGTTGCCATCTCCAGTCCATAAGATCAAAGCGGTGCTGCCATCCCTGAAGCTGACAAGAGCTGCAATGGTGGGAGAGGGTCTGACCCAGTAGGAGCTGTGGCTCTGGGTAGAGGAACACAGCCACTACCAAACCACAGTCCAACAAATGGGTGGGGTAAATGCATACTGTGACCTCATTATCTCCCATCCACCAATCTCCAGCTGTTGTCTCCATTGGCTGAACAGAGGGCAAGGGAGTTTATGTGATGCAGTCCACAGAAGTCAGAATCCTGCCACCCAGAGCAGGATGAGGAGGGGAGAAGGGTCGGGTGCTGACCTGGTAGGACAAATAAATGGAGAATAACCAACACCCGTTTATTGTTCAAAAGACAGTACTTGGTACTTACTTCATCACCTCGGAAAAAAACGGATAGAAAGAGACACCTATATTGGGTGAAATGAAGACTTTTCTAGAAGAGCTACATAATTACTAAAATCAGCTACATCAACATGGACTTTGCAGAAATCTCATGAGAAGATTTTTAAATACAAAATTTGTGTCACTTTTTCTGGGCTCAGTTCTCTCTCATAGTACTAACTACTTTAAAAAAATTTTAAATTGAGACTTAGTCCACCTACACACCCCATGTTTCATGACTTCTCTTTTAGAGAAGACTTTGTTTTTGTTCATTTGACCAGAAAAGGTTATTAATTGTACCTCTAAACATCCCTGTATCTATTTCTTTTTCCCTTTTCCCACTGCTACTGTTTAGTTCAAGTTCTTATCAACCAAGGCTACTATTGGCCCTGACAGCAGTGAACTCCAAGTTCCTGAAATGACAGGCTGCTCTCTGCCCAGAGTCCTGACTATTCTCCCTAAATACAACATAAAATAAACTCAGACAAAGGCACCAGGAATTTCACAGAGAAAAATCCGTTACTGATTATGTTTTCCAATTTGCATGTAATCTGCAATAGTTTAACTGTGCAAAATTAGCATTTAATTACCATTTATTCTTCTTGGTTTCTTTTAGGGAGCCCCATTAATTAAGGTGCGAATTTAGATGAATCTGATTCTGCTGAATAAGCAAAATTACTTTGATCTTTATGTAAAACTTAGGCATTCTAAAAATTCCATTAATCATCATTAATGTTCCCTCTGGTCATGTTTAATTCTTGAGTGTTTAGTACTATTGTCCTTTACTAAACTTTCCTTTACAGTGCTCTCAACAAAGATTTAAATTGTGCAATATTTCTTATTTGTTAATCTTCTTCTTTGGTGAGCATGGAAAAATAGAACCAATTGTCAAAGCTGTCCTTGAGGGTAAAAAAGAAGGTAAGAGGGGCTTCCCTGGTGGCGCAGTGGTTAAGAATGCACCTGCCAATACAGGGGACACAGGTTCAATCCCTGGTCCAGGAAGATCCCACAAGCTGCAGAGCAACTAAGCCCGTGTGCCACAACTGTGAGCCTGCGCTCTAGAGACCGCGAGCCACAACTACTGAAGCCTGTGCACCTAGAGCCCGTGCTCTGCAACAAAGAGAAGCCACTGCAATGAGAAGCCTGTGCACTGCAATGAAGAGTAGCCCCTTCTCTCCACAACTACAGAAAGCCCACATGCAGAAACGAAGACCCAATGCAGCCAAAAATAAATAAATAAATTTATTTAAAAAAAAAGAGGGTAAGAAGTGATGGAAAAGTAACATCCCTGGTCCAGGAAGATCCCACAAGCTGCAGAGCAACTAAGCCCGTGTGCCACAATTGTGAGCCTGCGCTCTAGAGACCGCGAGCCACAACTACTGAAGCCTGTGCGCCTAGAGCCCGTGCTCCGCAACAAAGAGAAGCCACTGCAATGAGAAGCCTGTGCACTGCAATGAAGAGTAGCCCCTTCTCTCCACAACTACAGAAAGCCCACATGCAGAAACGAAGACCCAATGCAGCCAAAAATAAATAAATAAATTTATTTAAAAAAAAAGAGGGTAAGAAGTGATGGAAAAGTAACAAGTATAATCTCTTTCTTTTTCTCTTCCCATGATGCTGCAGAAAAAAAAAAAAGGATTTGGAATGTACTAATGGATCAGGAAAGTAAAAAATAAAGAATGGGAGAAAGGGAGTGGTAACTGTAAAACTCAATTCTCATTACTTTAATATATGTATATATTATATATATTTACATGTATGCTTGTAATACATATTTTATATAAATATTTATAATATATACTTTTTTCAGGTTTATATTAGGACAGCTGATGCCACATGAAACACATTCATCTGCTCTCTACACCACCTACAGAACTAAATTTAAGACCCTCATACACGTTATACTTAATCAAATGTACGTCAATAAATATTTGAATACTTAATCTCTGCCCAGTCCTCTTCTGAGTGTTCTTAGGAGAGCACAGACATTTAATATATGACGCTACAGCAAAAAAAATTGTTAATAAAACTAAAACTTTTAAAAAAATAACAGTGAACACTGCCAACCCTCTATGATTAAAGGCAGTATCATCATTATGAGAATTAAGAAATATAAAACTCAGACTAGTTAGAATAGCCTTTATGGAAGGGATAGATTTGGAGGAGGTGGAGGGTTTAGTTAAGTAGTCAGAAGATGAAAGAGGTAAAAGGGAAGAAGGCAACAGCTAAGGCTGTCTACAGAGTTTCATATCTTTTAAGCTTAATTAAGGCTAGACAAAAAAAAAAAAGGCTAACACATTTATTGACTACCATTTATTTCCTAATTGACACTCATAACAAAGTAAGGAGATAACATAATATTATGGTATAAGGGTAAGATATTGATCATAATATGGTGCAATGACCATAAGTATCTTATTTAAACTTGCCAAACTTAACAAAATTTAATTTCCTCATCTATGAATGGGGAAAACCATCAGCATCACCTATTTCATTTGTGAAGTTTAAGTAAGATAATAGTTATAAATTACTTTGAACAGAGTTCAATCTCTCAGAGCTAATAAATGGTAGAGCTCACAGCCTGACTCCTAGACAGAAACCTAACCCTGTGCTATGGGTGTGAAAGGGGCACAGAAAGATAGAGAAGATCCAGATCCACTTAGGCAATATTTCTCAAAGTGGTCCAATCCTACCTCCACTGAAATCATTTTGACAACTTTTAAAAAAAAGTTTCATTCCACTGTTTAAGATGACAAACCCCACCCATGGGTTTATCTTCTACTTTTCTCCCTTCTCTCTCTAAAATGAAAAGAAAGGAAAAAAGAAGCTTCTCTTTCCATACACAGTGAAGATAGAAATGAGGGAAGCTGACGATCAGTAAGAGATCTAGGCAGACTGATGGGAAAGCAAAGCGGGTGGAGCGATGTTGCTGCTTGCTGATACTCATGAAGCTGGGCAAAGTGACACAGGAAGAGCCTGCAGCAGGGAAGGTGGACTCTCCAGTTCAACGGAGGCTTGGAGTGAGTTGTAGTTTATTAGAAACAGGCTGTCTTTGAAAGTCCTTTTATGCAACAGTAGGCCTCCTCCACCCCTCTTCCCTATCCCAAAGCCCCCAAAACTTGGCAGTCCGGTGCTTTCACTCAAGGCAATAAAATTCCATACTTATCTAAAGAAGTTGAGCAAATCAGTGTGACATAACATAGTGAGTTCGTACTAGCATTGTGGGGGAGCCCCTGAGGATGGTGGAAGGGCGAAGGGGAACTGAGATTTTTGCCTTTTTTTTGCTTGTCAAACATTGTCATCCACACATAAAGGGCACCCACAGGAAGAGGGTGCACAGTGGATCTACCCAAAGGCCTTTTCTATTTTTATTAGTCTAAAGAAGTCTCCTTTTTCTATTTAATTTATCCAGAGCTGGTGCCTTTTTCTATCCTGTCTTCTCACAGAGGATGCCTTTTCTAGTTTCAACAGTGATGCAGTGCAGTTTAACAAATTTAACAATGATGGAATTAGTGAGCAGAGACCTCCACATGCTGGCATCTAAGGGCCCCCTAGCACTATCTTCTCTACTAACACAAAAGCAAGGCATGTCTTTATTTAGCTAAAAGCACTACCCATTTACCCAGACCTCCATATTCAAGAGAGGTGGCTGATAGGAAGCCATTCTACCTCTACATTGAATGAGCCAATAAAGAGGGCGTCAGCACTCTGTGTTCTTGGACTAAATCCCACTTGCTACTTATTTTTGTACAGCCTGTGAGCTAAAAATTTAATAATTTTTATGGTTGAATAAAGTCAAAAGTAAATTAATATTCTGTGCCTGTGTACATTGTATGAAATTCAAACTTCTGTGTCCATAAATAAAATTTTTGTGGAACCTAGCCATGCTCATTAATTTATTATTGATGACTGCTTTGGTACAACAATGGCAGAGTTCAGTAGCTGTGATAGAGAGCATAGGGCTTGGAAATCCTAAGATATTTGCTCTCTCGTCCTTTACAGAAAAAGTTTTTCAATCCCTACTCTAAAGTACTTATTTTAAAAATGTTCCTTTTCTTGATAGTTGGAGGGAATGGGTTGGAGGGTTGACATATTGTTATAGACTCTACACTTTCCTTCACTGCTTTTTTTTTTACTTGCTTTCTTTTGGGCTAGTCTATGCATAGCATCTTATATTTCACATTACTTGGTGCTTTCACCCTTGTTAAAAATCTGAAAGTGGAACCACATAAGCAAGATCCATGTCCACCCTCTTGTTGTTGGAGGGAACCAATGCAAAGGGCACATTCTGAAAAAGTCAGGCTGAATTTGGGTATGTGTGAGGGAGTGGGGAAGTCAGGCCAAATCTTTCACCCCCATCTTTAGGACCTAGAATTTCAAAGAGTTCTGTATAAACAGCCCCAGAGGACCAATGCTTAAGAACCGGTTGTTGTCCTTTTTAAAAATATTTTATTTATTTTTATTTATTTATTTTGGCTGCACCGTGTGGCATGTGGGTTCTTAGTTCCCTGACCAGGGATCAAATCCGTGCCCCCTGCATTGGGAGAGTGGAGTCTTAACCACTGGACCACCAGAGAAGTCCCTCGGTTGTTGTCCTTTTATAAGAACTCTCTTTTGCCCTCTTGAACCTATGCAATAGTATTTTATTTGTATCTTTTCTCTGGAAATGGGTTTAAATCAAAGTTTCACCACTGCCTGATTTCATGTTCCTACAGAATGGCCTTGTAATAGCTCTTTTCCTTAATACATGTGACTAGATGTTCTTTTATAGGTGCAGGAAATCAGCTGTCAGGTCCTGAAGAGGAGACAGGAGGTGAACCCGAATAAAGAAGAGAACTATTAGAGAACACAAATGGGTTTAAATCAAAGTTTCACCACTGCCTGATTTCATGTTCCTACAGAATGGCCTTTATAGGTGCAGGAAATCAGCTGTCAGGTCCTGAAGAGGAGACAGGAGCTGAACCCGAATAAAGAAGAGAACTATTAGAGAACCCCTCAGAGCCAACATGGGGTTTTCCAAAGGACAGCAGGTACGCCTTCATTTTCAGTTCCTGACACGTTATTGAGCTGCCCTGAAAGAAACACCACAAATCATTGACATTCTGAGAACTAGGCAGAATTTTTGCAGTGTTATAATGCTTTCCTTTTATGTCCTAGATATACCTGAAATAATGTGAATTTCCCTTTGGGAATTTGTGTTCTTTCAGTGTTTTGACATAAGCGTATGAAGAAGCCAGAGGCACCTACAACATTAAAAGTGAAATCCAAAGAAATAGAATGAAGAACAAATACAGGGTTTGTCTGTGGATTACTTACTCCAGAATTCCCCAACCCGATAGCTCCTAGACTACTTAGAAATGAGGTAACCTTAGAGGGCTTTGGGGTTGGAAACAGGAGATTTAAGTGTGCAAGTCTAATTGGGGACCTAGTTATGCTTATGGCATAATTCTAAAGCTAAAGGAAAATTAATATTTGATTTTGAAAATGTGTGCCCAATACCAATCACTGACTACAATACTGTTCTTTAAAAGGGCAGTAATCTTATTTGTATTCATACAAAGCACATACTGAAGAAACATGAAGAAAATCTACTTAGAATGGTTGCCATTTGTCTTCTGGACATTACTAGAAAGGCTGCCAGTCTATTTACCTTCAAAAAGACAAAGACAAAACTCTCAAAAGCAAACTGGTCCTTGTAATGCTTTGGGATTTATTACCTAAACTCCAGTAAAGAAGTTAATACACATACTCTGCAATGAATTTGTGAAAAGATAATGTGTCAAATTGAAATTATTATAATTATAATCATGTGCCATTAGGAAGACAGCCACTATATTTTACTCATGTACTGACTCTAGACAGAATTTAACATCAACATAACATTGTGCTATACAGCAATTATGGTAATAGTCATCTAATTCATTATTAGATGGATTCACAATTGGAATGAAGTAATTCCATGAATACTTAATAAAACACATTAACCCCCACAGCACTATCAAATTCTGTACACTTTCTTCCAGAAAAGAATATTTTTATATTTATAAATTATAAAATTTTAACTTTTAGGAAGATGGAGATATTTAGAATTTGTGGCACAAAAAAATGTCCATTATTTTAGAATATACCGTTACAGTAGACATTACAAGAACAGAATTTGATACTCATTATATATAACAACTAAATTATACTGAGAGATGCTTTAAAACATATATATATATATATATATATATATATATATATATATATATATTAGCCTGCTCAAGCTGCCATAAAAGAATACCAGAGACTAGGTGGCTTAAAAAATAGAAATTTTTTTTTCTCATAGCTGGAGGCTAAAAGTCCAAGATCAAGGTGCCATCAATGTTGATTTCTGGTGAGGCCTCTCTTCTTTTCCTTTGTGTGTACATAGAGGCAGAGAGAGATCTCTGGTGCCTCTTCCTCTTCTTATAAGTTCACCAGTCCTATCAGATAAGGCTCCACCTTTAAGATCTCATTTAACTTGAGTCACCTCCTTAACGGCCCTATCTCCAAATATAGTCACACTGAGGCTTAGGGCTTCAACATGTGAATTTTGAGGGGACACAATTCAGTCCATAAGTATATAGACACAGGAAGTGCATTCCCCTTTTCACTCATTGTTTTAATTATTACAGAAAAATATATTATATTTGGAGCTTAGATCTCCTATTCATACCCTGTTAATAAGCCAACAAAGAGCTAAAGGAAGTATGTTGATTCTTACCACAGGTGGTCTTTTTGGGGCACTGTGAAAATAATGGTAACCTAAAATGATATCTTTTAGTTGTGAGAAAATTCACCAATTTTTTTAATGGAAAGCAAGTTAATCTGCTCATTTGAACATTTATTGTATTTTATGTACACTATTTATGTGATACTCTTGTTTTAAATTATGGTATAATGAATGGAATTAAACATCTTGATTCTGATTTATTGAGACACCCAAGAACCTTTTTTAATCTTTGATATTCTTATTATTTTTAAACTTAAAAAAATCTCTCCTCCAAAATTCAAGAGCAGTAAGTAGCAACACTTGAATCCAGATCTTTTAGAAGAACTTATTTTTCCCTAATTCCTTGCTACACAGGGTGAGAATGCTGTATGACTTATGATTCCAAATAATGTTTGCTACCACTGTTATTGTTATTGTTTTTATGCCCTAAAGGCTGAAAGAAAGAAATAGTTTGGGTAATTCGTGGTAGATTAATGTTTACCTACTTTCATATTTTGGAATTGGAAAAAGTACCTTTAGTTCATATGAAGAAAGACCAAGCACCTTCATAGCCCAAGTGTGGGGAGAAGGATAACAAATATTAGGGAAAGTAGAGAGGTAGAACAGTGTGAATTAGCACTCCCCTCCTTAGGATATGTCAAACAGCAGAATGCAATATGCTACTGTTTATTAAACAATAGAATAGTAGTAGCCACCAGCCATCAAGTGGCAACTATGTGACAGCCAGTGTAACAGTGGACTTTTGATAATCTTTATTTCATTTAATCTTTATAACTCTATGCCTAGCTACCATAATTTTTTTTCTTATTTAACAGATGAGGAAGCTGAAGCTCAGAGAGGTTACTCAGCTAAGCCAAAGTTACATAGTAAGTGTCCAGGTCAAAATTCCTCCCTAGGACTGCCTTCTGTATCCATGTATGTTCTATTTATGCTACAATTCACACCCACATGTCCAAAAAAGTATAATCTCAGTTTACAGACTACTTTGTATTTCTAAATAGCATAAACATAGTAAGTTAAAGGGTATTTTCCCCTCCAAATGGTATGAATAGAAGGAAATCACATAAATGGATATGGTAATCAATACCATAAGCTATGAGTACACTTGGCAAAATCTGACTGCCTACATGTGATGTACGTTATCTTTTATCTTGAAATAGCCCCTCCACATGCACCACCCTCATTCCTGCTTTTTTGCTTTCTTCATGTTTTCCAACCATCTTGGAATTCTTTAAGCTACCCAATTCCATGAATTCTTTAAGGAACAACTAAAGTCTAACTCCTTCTAGGGAACTTTTGTCAGGTGTTTTAACCAAGTGTCCCACTGCTTTTATGGTCTTTACCCAGCTCTTAGCCCTTGATTATAAACTATAAGGTATTTTTCTCCACTTATATGTCCAAATTACAAGTGTTTTCAGTCCCTCTACAGCAAACTTTCAGCACATAACAAATGCTTAAAATCAGTTATTTGACTAATGAACTGTCAGATCAACTATATCTTTTAAATTATGTATGTAGTAATTGGTCCATTTATTAGAGTATGGAGTCAGAGGTACACATATATCCTGTCAAACCAATATGTTATTTTCCTGAAGCTAAACTCTGTTCCAACTCTGGAGACTATTCCCAAACTCTAAATAGCCATTTCAGAGTAGAGAATATAGATGCCTCATATACTCAAACAGAAATTTATTAACTTCTCTGTCCTGAGTTCAAAATAAGGAACTGAATGAGGTCCCCGTCCCTGCTTGTAACAAATGTAGCAGTCTAGTACAGAGGACACAATTGTATAGACATATAAGTTAAAATATTTAGTGAATTTGCTGTTTCATAGGGACTTAGAAAGAAATAGCTATGTCACCAGAGAAAAGCCAGCCAGCTGGACATCTGGAAGTCCCACAGATTAGCATCAACTTGGTAAAATAGAAACAATAAACTTCTTATTTAACTGGTCCAGAAATTTGGTCTTGATAACTCATAAAAAAGGTTATAGAGTCTTGAGGATCAATTTCCACGAAGGAAGTTCTCTGCAGAGTGATGTTAGTGTGTTCATTTATCATTAAAAATGAGGTATTTAAGATAACCAACAAGGACCTACTGTATAGAACAGGGAACTCGGTTCAATATTCTGTAATAACCCAAATGGGAAAAGAATTTGAAAAAGAATAGACACATGTATATGTATAACTGAATCACTTTGCTGTACAACCAAAACAAACACAATATTGTTAATCAACTATACTCTAATATGAAATAAAATTTTTTTTTAAAAAGTGGATAGATATCTTGTCCTATGACCCACTCATTCTTTCTCTGTAAGATATGGCAGCCAAACTGTAGCCAGGTTTTTTGTGAGCATTGAATCATAATAATTAGTTCTTTAATTACTATCATGTGACCTTGGAAAATTAACCATTTTTTGTCTTAATTTACACATCTGAAAAATAGTGATCGTGATGATACCTACCTCTAAGATTGTAGTAGGAGCCGAATGAGTTAATACATGTAAAATGTTTACAATAGTTTCTTGCACAAGTAGAAGCACAGTAATAAAATAATATTATTGAAATATTTAATGATGTGGTTTACAGCAGCCTGATGTACACAATACACAGCAGAGTTATAGAAGCCAAGAGAATGGATTTATTCATTCATTTAGTCATTCCTCGATATCTATTGAGCACCTAACATAAGTCATTCACTGTATTTGGTGTTCGTAATAGAATAGTCAACAAATCAAACTGATGTCTTCCCTTAACCAAACTTATATTCTAATAGTAAACATCAAATAATTACAATAAAATGTGATGGCCATTATTGTTGGGGGTGGGGACTTAAATTCCTATTCCCAATATATCCTTCCATGTGGAGGAAGATCCGTGGGCATAGCTTTCTGAATTGTCTCTGTGTCCTCACTCATTTGTGTCCCAGGTAGGAGGAGTAAATTCCCTAAAAGGTGAATTTTGGTTAAGAAAATTGGGCATGCATGGCTCCCTGTCCCTTTATGCTTCCTCACTTGCTCACCTACCTGTAAAGAGCATGTGCTCTCTTCTGCAACATAGTCCATTTTTGCTCTTCAAGATGTTTAGAAATGTCAAAATAGCCAACCTTCACCTTAGGTTATATTCTCACTTTTTTTTATTGGAATGCTTTCAATAATCCATTGAAATTATTGCTCTTTTAGAAGTTAATTCTCCATCATTTATTATAATAATAGCTACAATTATTGAGTACTTGTCTATCAGGGAGCATGCAAAGAACTTTATATACATGATCTCATTCGATCCTTGTAAAACCCTAACTGGGATGGTGTTACTATGCCCATATTCAGATAAGAAAATTAAGACAGAAGAGGCTTGTCCCCAGATCACATAGTTAGTAAGTGGCAGAGTCAGGGTAGAAACCAATTACATAATTTTAACTCCAGTGTCTATCTCCAGTAATTTTTTATCTAATTCTCATTTGATTCAGAACTTAAGAGGGTAAGAGAGTTAATTGTTGGATATCTTGAACTCCATCTCCTAACAATCACACTTTACCTTCTTAAAAGCTAAGGTTATTTCTAAATTTTGCATTATATGTTTTATCCCCTGACTAATTATGACAAGACCATGCGAACAAACTTCTATAGGACGTAAGCAAGGAAAAAGGCACTGCATTGCATCCAATCCCTTCCACTGGCAGACCAATCAAACTACAAGACCTTTAGATGCAGAGTAAAATGTGTGGTTTCTGGGTGGCAAACATGGTAATTTTTTTTCCTTTTGATTCACTAAAACCCAAGCAGAATTAGCTTTAATGAGGTGTCATGTGATTTTGGAAATATATTTGCATATATATCAATGTATACTGTGATGCTTAAATTAATATGTTTCTTCCTGAGACGTTCTCATGAACAATTTTTGGACTACAGAAATATATGTTTTGAATTAACTAAGTTAAATGCAACACAAATTTACTAAGCACTAGCAACATGCAAAGAATTTTGCCAGGAACAACAAAGAATACAAATTCTATCTTCAAGGATATCACAATGTCTGACATTGTGATTTCTTATTCTCATTTCTATTCACAGAGGTAATTTTATTATTTTCTAAGTGAACTTCCTGTTCTTCTTTTCCTATTTGTTTTGTTGCCCAATATAAATGAGAGATGGGTTCCTTCATAAACCATATTTTTATTGCTTTGCATCACAGCAAAGAAAAAAAACAGGTGAATAAGAATTTTCTGTTTCAAACTAAAATTTTAAATAGCACCTAGAACACTGTCATCATAAAAAATAATTGATTGTGGTGTCAATGCCAGCATTTATTTCCTTGGCACTTTATTTGACTGAAAACATTATAGTGAATGACAGGCTTTACCCATTCTAAGTATCACAAATGGCTGACAAATATCCCCCTATATTCTGAAACCATTCTGAGACACATACAGTTATCTGCTTCAAATTCACCACAGCTAGAAAACAATCGGCACAACACCTGCTCCCCAGGGGCAGAGAGTTTAGAAGGAAGGAGAGCCAACAGGAGCAATGAGAACCTGCTTAGGAAAAATGCTTCCTAGCAAAAAGCAGGATTAATGAAAGGCTGTCTCCCCTCTAATAACCACCTACCTTTTTACAGAGGCAACTTATTTTAAGTTTCTGGAATTCAGGCTAGAAGTTTGCCCTATACTTCCTGGTATGTCATATTATAATCAAGGTATATACCCTATAGATGTTAAATGAAAATCACTTTATACATTGATGGATTCTGTATGCCCTCACCGTGGCCTCAATCTTCCATGTTTCAATCTACACTGATAAGATGTTAATTTAAAGTGAAAATGTAAGTCTTTTAAGGATGGTGTGCAGAGAATGAGGAGGAGAAGGAGACAGTCTTTTCAGCAGCACAGAGAGTCTAGACTGGATAGAGAAAAATAAAGAATGGCTCTCTGTAACAGCTTGTCTTTCTGTAATTACAACAATCACTTTTAAGAACTGTCTGGATATAAAAATGGTAAAACTAAAATCAATCTAATTATCCACAGTAACCCTCCTTCCATCAATTTCCATTACAGAGGAAACAAAATTGGCCATTACTTACCACTTCAATATTAATGCTGGCTGCAGCCCCACTGAGAGGTATTTAGATGCACAGCATTTTTTAGAAATCTGAAAGCGATCCCTTTGACTATTAGCATATGCACAGCAAGAGAGAAGAGACAGGGAGAAATTACTAATTCTTTTTTTCTTTCAACAAATAGGCACTGGGCTTAGCTCCAGGACTATAAGCATATATAAGATGTTATTTCTTTATTCAAGATGTTATTTCTTTATTCTTTATTCAAGAATTCAGAGTCTGTTTGGGGAGTCAAATACATAAACAGATAATAATGAAACAATGAGGTAAGAGCAATGTTAGTTTCAGACAATACTGAGAATCACTAACTAGCCAAGTCAGGCTGTTTGTAAAAAAATAAGAAGAGGGAGTTAGGGATGTGACTGAGCCATTTCTTGGGAGAAGTTGGAAAGAGGAAGAGAGGACTTCCTCTAGAAGGAAAGGCCTCAACAAAAACATGGAGGTAAGAAATACTAAGAGCTTAATATGGAACCACAAGCAACTTGCATTTCTAGCATGATAAGCAAGGCAGAGACTGCCAGACAAAGAAGCAATGGGGCAATAAAAATATTTTGTGTTTTTTTTTTAACATCTTTATTGGAGTATAACTACTTTACAGTGGTGTGTTAGTTTCTGCTGTATAACAAAGTGAATCAGCTATACATATACACACATCCTCATATCTCCTCCCTCTTGCGTCTCCCTCCCACCCTCCCCAACCCACCCCTCTAGGTGGTCACAAAGTACCGAGCTGATCTCCCTGTGTTATGCAGCTGCTTCCCACTAGCTATCTATTTTACATTTGGTAGTGTATATATGTCCATGCCACTCTCTCACTTCATCCCAGCTTACCCTTCCCCCTCCCTGTGTTTCATTTTAAAGAACCAAAATTTAGCTAATAGGAGATGGGGGAGCCCAAATATTTATAAGCAATGGAGCTATGTTGTAAGATCTGTGTGCTGGATTGTTCCACTACACTTCAAGAGCCATTCTCCACTTGTTTCAATTCTGTGCTCTGCCTTGGAGACTAACTGGTACAGATTACATCAAGGGGTACTCATGCCTTCTGATATCTAGTTGGGTTTCCCAAGAGGGTCCCCAGTCAAAGATTAGAGGGAGGGTGGGAGTGAGGACAAGGTATTTATCTGGTGTGATATGAACAAACTTTGGTCTGGGATGTCCCTTGAGTAATCAAAGATCTCTGCTTTTTTGAAATCAGCCAGCTCTACCCACTTTATTTTTCTGTGCTCTAGTAGCCACTCCCTCACCTCATTCCATGGGATGTAGAAGTAGTAACAGCTTGGCCAGACTATTACACCATCCACTGTAGTTGTCCTACATCCAAACCTGTGGACATAATCTCTTTTTGAATAAAGCTTCCTTGAATTAATATTATTTTGAAGGTGCCCAGTGTTTCCTGCTGGGACTTGAGCCGATACACTTTGCATTTAGATAAGCCAAACTGAAGTCTGTAAGGAAGATGGTTTAACAAGAGGAGGAGAGAGCCCAGCAGAGATATGGTGAAGAACTTAATTGTATCTATGATATTTGTATCAGGGAAGCAGGAAAAAGTTTGGGAAATACTTGAAGATAAAATCTGTTTAATGCATTGATTGACTGGTTGAGGAGAGGGGGGAAGGAGAACGAGAAATAAAGTTTGTTTCCAATTTTCTAACTTTCAAGTTTTCAACTTCAGTGACTAGATGATAGATGACGGATGATGGTGCTACCGATGGAGACTACAGAAGAAGAAGCAGGTTTATGGAGTAAGATAATAAGTTCACTTTTACATGTATTGACTTTGAGGTGTCTGGGTCTGCTGGATATATGAAAACAAATGGTCAGGACTGAAAATGATACCTTTGAAAGTTGTCAGCATATCAGTAGGTGGTACTTAAACCATGAGATTGAGAACAGTGAACTGGAAATGAAACCCTGGAAAGGGCTGACATGTAAGGAAATGTTCTCAAATTTTAATATCTGTGAAGTTCTACTCAGAAAGCTGGTTAAAATGCATCATCCAGGGACCCTAGTTTAGTGACTGATTTAATAGATAGAGTGGTGGATTCAGAGATGGTGTATCCCAAACACATATCACAAGTGATTCTGATTACATAGTTTTCAGACCACACTTAGAGAGAAATACTCATTTAAAGAATGGAGGGAGGAAGGAATGCTCACAAAAGAGAAAAAATGGAATATCAAGGCTATATAGAGAACTCCTAACTCTCAACAACAACAAACAAACAACTCAATTCAAAAATGAGCAAGGGACTTAAACAGACCTTTCTTCAAAGAAGATATATAAATGGCTAAGGAGCATATAAAAAGTTGCTCAATATGACTAATCATTAGGGAAATGCAAATAAAAACCACAGTGAGACACCTCTTCACACATATTAGAAAATATCATAAAACAGAAAATAAGTTTTGTTGGGGATGTGGAGAAATTGGAACACTTACACACTGTTGGTGGGAAAGTAAAGTGGTACAGTCACATGGAAAACAATATGGCAGTTCTTCAAAAACTTAAAAATAAAATTACCATATGATCCAGCAATTCCATTTCTAGGTGTATATACAAAAGAACAGAAAGCAAAGTCCTAAAGAGACATTTGTCCACCCATGTTCTGCAGCATTATCCATAAGAGCTAAAATGTGGAAGCAACCTAAATGTCCACTGACAGGTGAATGGATTAGAATGTGGTATATACATACAATGGAATATTTTTTTAACTTATTATTTTATATTGGAGTATACTTGATTAGCAATGTTTTGATAGTTTCAGGTGTACAGAAAAGTGATTCAGTTATACCTATACATGTATCTATTCTTCAAATTATTTTCCCATTTAGGTTGTTAACATACTATTGAGCAGAGTTCCTGTGCTATACAGTAGGTCCTTGTTGGTTATCCATTTTAAATATAGCAGTGTGTACATGTCAATCCCAAACTCCCTAACTATCTGTTCCCCCAAGCTGTCTGTACAATGGAATATTATTTGGCCTTAAAAAGGAAGGAAATTCTGACATATGCTACAACATAGATAAACCTTGAGGATGTTATGCTAAGTGAAATAAGTCAGTCACATAGAGACAAATACTGTATGATTTCATCTACATGAGGTACGTAGAGTAGTCAAAATCATAGACACAGGAAGTAAATGGTGGTTGCCGAGGGCTGGGAGCAGGGAGAAACGGGGAGTTACTGTTTAACAGGTACAGCATTTCAGTCTTAAAAGATGAAAAGAGTTCTGGAGAGGAAGGGTAGTGATGGTTACACAACATTATATATGTACTTAATACCACTGAATTGTATGTACACTTAAAATGGTTAAGTTGGTAAATACTATGTTAAATGTATTTTATCAAAATACAATGTAAAATATAAAATAAAAATAAATTCACCACTTTATTCCAGAGAGGGAAAAGAGAGAGAAAAGACATCAAAGTATGAAAAAAAGGAGAATTTCAAGATGGAGAGAGCAATCAACAATGTCAAATGAAGCAGACGACTATATGTTGCAAGCAGCTTATTTCACCATAAATAGCAAGGAAATGTTGTCCCTAAACTTCAATTCATTTCCTGTATATCTCTCAGTAAAATCTGGTGCCCTCCTTTGAGTAAGAATATAATGTTAAATATTGCTTATGTTCTCTAGAATTAGATTTATCCACCAAGAAACTGAATCTCTCTTCTTTATGAATGAGGCATTCATTAATTTTAGAAATATGCATAGAAGAAACAATTTTTAATACAAAATAAAGCATTCAAACACAAGACAGCCTAAAGGTCACAGAATTCTGGCTGTTTGCTTACTCCACCAGGTCACATTTCCCCCAAGAAGAATATGAAAGTAACAAACAATAACCATAACATCAAAACCTTAGGCCTGTTTGCCAGAAACATACCAAGCTGGCATTAGGCAGATGTAGGTTTCCGTAGTCTCTGAATATCTGAGAAGAACAAGGTTTCTTGAGAAACTTTCTGAGCTCTCACATTTCATATTAAGCACCCCCTAAATCCGCGGATTGGACCTGCTATTTCTCAGAATCAACATGAAACATAGAAACACAATGTATCATTGGGAACATTTAGTTCTTTCAAAGGCACTTATCTTTCTGCATGTTCATAGATCCACTTCCTTTTGAGCCTTCAGGTGATAATTATCTGTGCTCTATACAGCTTCATTTTTCCATCCCTCAAACATTTGAAAGTGACCACTCTTTGAAAATACATCTTGCCATTGTCAGTTTAAGATCCCATGTACCCAAACAAATAGCAAATATTAATTTTTAAAGGAGAATAATGGTAAGGGTTATTCAAAAGTTTGGTTATATCACATTAATTTTATTTGGTTTATGGTTTCAGGAAAGTACAAATTTATTTCCCTAACTGTGCTTATCCTGGACTTAAGCTAATGCTTATGTTGATTTCCCTTCCTGAAAACAAATGACACTTTCCTAAATCCACGACTTTTTCTACTTCTTTATAGATCCTGAAGTTGGATTTCTCTCATTGTGTACTTTGGTCCATTTCACATTGCATATTTTCACAGTTTATCTGTCCATTCTGACCCTACTCACTTATTCTCCCCAATTCCTAAGGCTTGGACTGTCTCATTTTAAAGCTGTTTCCTAAGTAGCTTGACCACTTTGATATGCTATTCTGCTACCATGTCAGTTTTGCTTCTTGGGGTAATTGCTGTGAATAACATACGTTGGTTGGTTGCACTGCAAATTAAACTATATTTGTAATTTCAGAAGCAGTATAGATAGTGGTTAAGTGGACATGTGACATTTAAGCTGGGTTGTGGTAATCACCTGAACTCACCAAGTCTTGGTTGTCTCATCTATAAACTAGGGACAACAGAGGACCTCCAGGTAGCTTCACAATTGTCTAAGTCCAAATCTCTCTAGCTATCCTCCAAAACTATACAAATACATGAGTATTTGTATACTCCCTTTCTTTCCATATAACAAACTCAAAATTACCTGTAAATTTAATAAAGTAAGATAACATACCTATTCATCAAGCCCCTGATGCAAGTCTTTGCAGAGAGGCCCAGAGGTCCACAAAAACTGTGCTAGAGGCAAGATGGCGGAAGAGTAAGACGCGGAGATCACCTTCCTCCTCACAGATACATCAGAAATACAGCTACACGTGGAACTTCTCCTATAGAACACCCACCGAACGCTGGCAGAAGACCTCAGACCCCACAAAAGGCAAGAAACCCCCCACGTACCTGGGTAGGCAAAAGAAAAAAGAATAAACAGAGACAAAAAATAGGGA
>NC_041220.1:75074785-75128963 GCF_002837175.3 Physeter macrocephalus | reverse complement strand
CTTTTTATGGCTGAGTAATATTCCATTGTATATATGTGCCACATCTTCTTTATCCATTCATCTGTTCATTGCAGCTCTATTTACAATAGGCAGGACATGGAAGCAACCTAAGTGTCCATCAACAGATGAATGGATAAAGAAGATGTGGCACATATATACAATGGAATATTACTCAGCCATAAAAAGAAATGAAACTGAGTTATTTGTAATGAGGTGGATAGACCTGGAGTCTGTCATACAGAGTGAAGTAAGTCAGAAGGAGAAAAACAAATACTGTATGCTAACACATATATATGGAATCTAAGAAAAAAAATGTCATGAAGAGATTAGTGGTAGGATGGGAATAAAACACAGACCTACTAGAGCATGGACTTGAGGACATGGGGAGGGGGAAGGGTAAGCTGTGACGAAGTGAGAGAGTGGCAGGGACATATATGCACTACCAAATGTAAATTAGATAGCTAGTGGGAAGCTGCCGCATAGCACAGGGAGATCACCTCTGTGCTTTGTGACCATGAGAGGGGTGGGATAGGGAGGGTGGGAGACGCAAGAGGGAAGAGATATGGGAACATATGTATATGTATAACTGATTCAATTTGTTGTAAAGGAGAAACTAACACACTATTGTAAAACAGTTATACTCCAATAAAGATGTTAAAAAAATTTCAAAAATTAAAAAAAAAAAAAAAAAAGAAAAAGAAAATCTGTGCTAGAGAACAAAAGATTGAAATAAAATCTCCCAGAAAGGGAAAGTCTTCCTTACATGCAAAACTACTGAAGAAGAGTTCTGGTTCTTCAGAACACAGACTACAGAAAGGGGATTTTAAAACATACATGAGGAGGCAGTCTTGGGAAGGTGATACTTCTGGGGAACAAAGGTAAAAAGGAAGGGAGAGAAACTTTTGTGTGGTTAAGTGTAAAAGAAGCAAGAGGAGAAGTTTTACAATCCCTCAAAACAGAAGTAAAGCAGAAATTTCAAGGTAAACAAACTTCTCCTAATTGAACAAAAAAGAAAAAGTCATCCACTAAAGAGACTGTAATCATTTACTCTGACAGGAAGTGTCCTTGAATTATAATCACATAAGCATCCCAAACCACCACACCTGTCCAAGAAATATAGAGATGTAAACAGTATTTATTATACAAAGCTACTGAAAAGAATAAACTAAAAAATGGGAATTAAATATTTCTGCTACCATCCCCCCCAAAAAAGCAAAGAAGTAAATAAAACTGTAACAGAACACTCTACACTAAATCAAATAGCATTAAAAAAGCAAGTGGAGATATGAAACTAAAACACCTTGAATCATAAACTCAAAGTTTAAAAATAAATATATATATAAAAGCATGAATAAATGAAATGAGAAATGATTCAACTCAAGGAAGATGTGGAAGAAAAAGACAAAATGATATAATAAATGATGACAAAATTACAAGATTCCCAAAAGGAGAATAAACTCAAAGAAAATTTAATAAAAGTTATTTTTAAAAAGGAGGAAAGCAATCAAAAGGATGAAAGTGAAATAGTAAAATAAGTAAATAGAAATAAAGAAGAGAGAGAGAAAAAGCAGGAAGATAGCAAAGAAAATTCAACAGATATATAATTATTGACTCTAGGCAAACAAAATGAAACAATTGAGCAAAACTAATATTTAGAATATAATCCAAGAAATCTTTCCAGAAATAAAAGAAGAGCTCACTCTACATATTGAAAGGGCCTACCAAGTTGCTGGGAAAATTTGCCTGCAGCAATCAACTCAGTGAAGTATACTATTAAAATATTTGACATTAAAAGATGAAAAAATCCTCAATGCCTCTGGGCAATGTCATCAAAGAATTTACAAGGGATAAGGAATTAGACTGGCATCAAACTTTCAAAGCAACATTCAAAACATGGCAACAATGGAACAGCATTTTCAAGAAACTCAAGGATAAAAAGTGTGGACCAAGGATCTTATACCCAGCTAATCTCTCCTTCAAGTATCAAGGCTATTGAAAAATAATTTTAAACATTCAAGAGCTGGGAGATTTCTGTACCTCTGAGCTGTACCCATTCCTCTTGAGAAATATAGTAGAGAATGACCTGACCTTCATCCATCCAGGAGATAATTGGAGAAACTTTAACAAAAGGACTGGTTGTGAAGAAATTATATATTATTTAATCAGATCTAAGATGATAACAAAGGTTGGAGACAGTATTGAAAGAATAATATATAAATATTACATGTTTTGAAAAAGAAATATTGCAACTAAAAATGGAAAGAAAAGAAGAGGGAAACAGAAAAGTTGAATAAATTTATTGATTGTTGGATAGGCAATATATAGGTGTCACTAAAAACTGACACTAAATATCAATAACCCAGACACTTAATGGTCATATTAATAAAACTTGATAAAGGACATTAAAAAGTGTAAAACTCCTGGACAAAAATATAAAACTTCATTAAAGAGAAAATAATGTTTAAGGAAAGGAAACACATCATGTAGAGAAAGAAAAAAGGTAAACATGATATAGCAATGTATAATATAAAATGATATGAGAGTCAAGTTCAAAAATATCAGTCATATCAACAAATGAAAATGGACTTAACTTACCTAGTAAAAGAAAAACATCTCGATTTGTCTCACAAGGCAATAATTATATGTTGTGTGCAAGAGACATACCTAAAACAAAGTGATTCAGAGAGGTTGAAAATAAAGCAAAAATTAATGTTATACCAGTCGAATGGAAACAATAAGAAAACTGGAGTTTCAATATCTATATCAAATAAACCAAATCAGAATCCAAGCCAAAAAGCATTAAACCTGACAAGGAAACTTTTTAGTGCTGAAAACCACAATGCACTATGAATACCTAACGTTATAAATATCTGTCTATCACACTATATAGCAACCACTTTGTAAAGCAGAAACACAAGAGATTCAAAGAGACATTGGGAGAAAAACTTACACTAGGAGAATTTACACACTGCTTTCAGGCAAAACAGACCAAGTGGGCCAAAAATAATGAAAGATATGGACAATAACAGCATAATCAATAAAGTAGATTTTATATGAAATCTACTAGTAGATTTCATATTTCATACGAATGTGTATTGAAATTTACATTCTAATAATTAAGAGCATATCCTCATCTCAAGTGCATAAGGAGCATTCACTAAGATCAATCTCATATTAGATCACAAAGAAAACATTCATAAGTTCCATAAAGTAGAATTGCTACAAACAGCACTTTCTGAATACAATACAATAAAACTAGAAATTAATGAATGAATGAGTGAATGGACATATGGAAAATTTTTTACACAGGGATGATTAATACAAAATGATAGCAAGAAAGCTTATGGACTGTGTAAAAATTTTAACAAAGGATTTCCCTGGTGGCACAGTGGTTAAGAATCTGCCTGCCAATGCAGGGGACACGGGTTGGAGCCCTGGTCTGGGAAGATCCCACATGCCACAGAGCAATTAAGCCCGTACACCACAACTACTGAGTCTGGGCTCTAGAGCCCACAAGCCACAACTACTGAGCCCATGTGCTACCACTACTGAAGCCCACACGCTTAGAGCCTGTGCTCCACAACAAGAGAAGCCACCACAATGAGAAGCCTGAGCACTGAAATGAACAGTAGCCCCTGCTCACTGCAACTAGAGAAAGCCCATGCACAGCAACAAAGACCTAACACAGCCAAAAATAAAATTAATTAATTAATTTTAAAAAATTAACAAGGAAAGTGGCTATCAGATTTCAATTGTTTGGCAAATGAGAGAAGTGGGATAAGGGCTGAGCCAGGTGATTTCTTAAAGTCTCTCCTCTGATGCTTTAATAAATAGGTGATTTAAATAAAATAAAGTAGGCAGCTAGAAGACTAAACTATTTCTTTACACAGAATATATTCTAATTGTAAAACTTCTTTAAAGGAAAGAAAAAGGAGGGGGAAATATCTAGAGCTGAATTGAGGACAGAGCAAGAAGTAATGAGGTATTATAAGATCTGACAACTTCGAAGAAAGAGCTGAGCCTTCTCTTGATAACCCTGCCTAAAAGACAAAGTACCTCAAGAGAAAACAGTTAAGGATGATTGGCAAGCATTCTATTTAAAAAGGGATCGTATCTTATGTTCTGCAAACACCATCACATTCAGAATGATGGCAACAGCGTCTATATCATGAAACAGGAGAGATGGAGTAAATACAACAATAGCTGAGAGATATCATGTGTGCTTCCTTTTGGGATTGTTAAATTATTCTACACTGAGTGGAAAAAGGATCCTAAATCCAGCAGAAGGACAGTGAAGGACGGATGATAATAGCCTCAGTATTCTCCCTTTCAACAGTGTTGGCTACATCCTTCTAGTTGCACAAGAGAATATTATTTCGTGGAGATATACTTTTCATATGCTTCTGTAATAATTATTATAACTCTTCACATGTGTTTAATAACCTACTCACCCACAGCTCTTTGTGATGACTTAAGGTTTTTCTTAAATATCCCCAGGAAGTAGATTTTCCTTCCCTTTTTTTCATCAGCTATCAAAAGTTTACAAGCTACCAGGAAAATTTCATTAAGACTGCAAAATATTTCATACATCTGCTTCACAGTTTCTGCAAACCTGTAGTAATTGTTGAGCATGGTTACCTTTGATTCCAAAAGAAAGAAGGGCAGAGCAGATAGAACTTAGTGTATCTCTGTCAAAGAAGCTAAGATCACTAATCCTCTCCTTCTACTTTACCTCTGTCCTGTCCCTCATGGTGCTTTATACAGCTGTGCAGGTTGTTCACTGTACACAGGTATCTTGACAAACAGGTAAATGGAGGCTGAAATGTAAGTTACACTCCATTCACCAAGGCATGTGCTCCAACATAGGGCTGCATTTCCTCAGCACATCCACATTTTTCAAATTCTCAGAGATACCCTGTGAGCTCACAACAGCTTTGCCTGTCTGTAACTCTAGGGGCATGGATGGAAATATTGACATAATGCTAGGCAGTGACCTCTCCTGCATGAGCAGAAAGGTCCCAATAGAAAACTACTAGTGAGTATCAAACATCCTTTTCTCTTTCCTCCTGAGAAAACCTGCTTTTATTCATGATGGCAATATGCCAAGTTGAAAACATTCAACTCCTTAGACTCCCTTACAGCTAAGGAGTGTCCAAGCTACACAGTTGTGGCCATAAGATAGAAGTTGAGGCTTTCCAGGTAAGCTTTGCTCTTTCTGATATAAGTGCCAGCTCTTCCTGTTTCCTTTCCTTTTTCTTTTTGCTTGAAAAGCAGATGGTATGCTGAGGACACCTAAGCCATTTTGTGATTAGATGACAACATGAAGAAAAATATTCTTCCACGGAGAAGGGCACAAGACCAGGACGATAAAACAATCCAGAAGAGTAACAGCATCATGAAGACACTTCCCCAATACAAACTTCCCACCTCCAGGCTGCTTGTTGTGTGCAAAAAATAAACTTTTTTGTTAAGCCACTATATACTGTCCCACACAGCAGAAAGAACTCTTAACTGACACATCAATCTTGCCTCTACCTTGGAAGAGATGTGTGAAAAAGTTGTTGCTAGTTTTCATTTCCAGAATAGTTATTGTATATTAAATTCATCCAATTCAAAAGTCTCCTCATTAATTACCAAGAAGAACCTAACTTACTGTTTCTACCTCAGACAAGTAATTTAAGTAGGTTTTAGTTAAATGGCACAAATATATTGCTAAAGACGATTATGAAAAACCCCAAAGTTAGCAGAAGGAAAGAAATCATAAAGACCAGATCAGAAATAAATGAAAAAGAAATGAAGGAAACAATAGCAAAGATCAATAAAACTAAAAGCTGGTTCTTTGAGAAGATAAACAAAATTGATAAACCTTTAGCCAGTGACACTGAAGAAATACAAAGGATCATGAAAGATTACTACAAGCAACTATATGCCAATGAAATGGACAACCTGGAAGAAATGGACAAATTCTTAGAAATGCACAACCTTCCGAGACTGAACCAGGAAGAAATAGAAAATATGAACAGACCAATCACCAGCACTGAAATTGAAGCTGTGATTTAAAATCTTCCAAAAAACAAAAGCCCAGGACCAGACGGCTTCACAGGAGAATTCCATCAAACATTTAGAGAAGAACTAACACCCATCCTCAAACTCTTCCAAAATACAGCAGAGGGGGGAACACTCCCAAACTCATTCTATGAGGCCACCATCACCCTGATACCAAAACCAGACAAAGATGTCACAGAGAAACAAAACCACATGCCAATATCACCGATGAACATAGATGCAAAAATCCTCAACAAAATACTAGCAAACAGAATCCAACAGCACATTAAAAGGATCATACACCATGATCAAGTGGGGTTTATCCCAGGAATGCAAGGATTCTTCAATATACGCAAATCAATGAATGTGATACACCATATTAACAAATTGAAGGAGAAAAACCATATGATCATTTGACTAGATACAGAGAAAGCTTTAGACAAAGTTCAACACTCACTTATGATAAAAACTCTCCAGAAAGTAGGCATAGAGGGAACTTACCTCAACATACTAAAGGCTGTATATGACAAACCCACAGCCAACATTGTTCTCAATAGTGAAAAACTGAAACCATTTCCACTAAGATCAGGAACAAGACAAGGTTACCCACTCTCACTGCTATTATTCAACATAGTTTTGGAAGTTTTAGCCACAGCAATTAGAAAAGAAAAAGAAATAAAAGGAATCCAAATCAGAAACAGTGTGGAGGTTCCTTAAAAAACTAAAAATAAAACTACCATACAACCCAGCAATCCCACTACTGGGCATATACCCTGAGAAAATCATAATTCAAAAAGAGTCATGTACCACAATGTTCATTGCAGCTCTATTTACAATAGCCAGGACATGGAAGCAACCTAAGTGTCCCTTGACAAATGAATGGATAAAGAAGATGTAGCACATATATACAATGGAATATTCCTCAGCCATAAAAAGAAATGAAACTGAGTTATTTGTAGTGAGATGGATGGACCTAGAGTCTGTCATACAGAGTGAAGTAAGTCAGAAAGAGAAAAACAAATACAATATGCTAACACATATATATGGAATCTAAGAAAAAGAAAAAAAGTCATGACGAACCTAGGGGTAAGATGGAAATAAAGACACAGACTTACTAGAGAATGGACTTGAGGATATGGAGAGGGGGAAGGGTAATCTGTGACAAAGTGAGAGAGTGGCATGGACATATATACACTACCAAACGTAAAATAGATAGCTAGTGGGAAGCAGCCGCATAGCACAGGGAGATCAGCTCAGTGCTTTGTAACCACCTAGAGGGGTGGGATAGGGAGGGTAGGAGGGAGGGAGACACAAGAGGGAAGAGATATAGGAACATATGTATATGTATAACTGATTCACTTTGTTATAAAGCAGAAACTAACACACCATTGTAAAGCAATTATACTCCATAAAGATGTTAAAAAAATATATTAAACATCAAAACACATAGGTTGTAGTTAATGCTATTTACTGAAAAAATTATAACTTTAGAAAGTTTCATTAATAATTAAGAAAAAATAAAGATAAATTACTTAAACATTTATGAGTTAGCATAAAATCATAGAATTAAATAATTCTTTCTTTAGTTAGGTTATGAAACTTTTTTACCCAGATTTGATTACTGGATATCAGTTAAAGCAAAAATTCTTACCCTGGGGCCATAAATACTTTTTTTTGTGTTCCTATGGTATAAAAGGCTTTTTTCTTTTTTTTAACTTGATGAGGAAACATATAAAACAAAAAGCTTACAATAATTGTTTAATCAATCAAAGAAATTTCTCTGTAAGACTAGATTTAACTGTATCTTTACATGATATAGCAAGAGAAAAACTCCATGTGTGTATGTGTGTGTAATTTCCCTCCATTCAATATAAAGAGACAACTCTTGTATTTTCCATATGTTACTAACTAAGCTTGTGAAATTTTGAAGATGGCTACCATGTGTCATCATTTTCATTTTGGAAAAGAGTTAATCAACAATATTTTTAGAAACAAAGTGCTTCTGGTGCTCAAAAAAACCTGTGTGTAATATGGAACTTATTTATTTCTTATTTTAAAAAAAGGAGAATAAACCCAAGGAAGTGCAAGGGTAGAATTCAAATGATAACAGTGAATTAATAAATTAGAAAACCAAAAAGAAAGGAAAATTATTTGTTATAGTGGATTTGGGGATAGGGATAGAGATAAAACCCTACTTATACTAACTAGAAAATTAATGTTTAAGATATGAAAGGGCCAAGTGTAATAAGTACAGATTAAAAGAAACTTGAATTGCTTATATGAGAATTCTGCATAACAACACCATAATGATAAATTTCATGTTAATGATACCACGCAATGATAAAGTAGACTATGGACTAAATGTATAAAAAAATTGATCTAAGAATAGGGCTAACAGAATTTGCAAATAAAAATACAAGATGCATAGTTAATCTGAATCTCAAAAAACAAATAATTTTTAATTAAAAATTTCCCATTCAACATTTAGTCCATACTTGCACTAAAGCATTATTCACTGGTTATTCAAAATTCAAATTTAACTGGGCATTTTGTGTTTTATCAGACAACCCTACTTAAGAAGAATAATGGCTACCTTTGAAAATAGTACTGAAGGAAGTCTTTCAAACCTTTCAAAAGACATATTTACTTAGTATGTAAATGGTTCCTAATCATAGATATGTTTCCTTTTCCAAAAAAATCAATAAAGGCGATGTAACAAAGATAATACAATTTCACAAAAATAATACAAACAAAATTAACTATAAACCATTTAATTCTGTAAATAAAGATGCAAAAGTTTTAAATAAAACATTCATAAATAATTACAGCAATGTATTAAATTAATGGAACACCTTGAACTGTCCTTCATTCCAGTAAAAGAAAAATGGTTCAAATGGGAAAAGGTGCAATTATAACAACCACTTCTATCTATCCTCAATGTCACCCTCTAGTTTTCCCCTTCGATATTCTAACAAATTGCAGTCTTTCTGCATCCATTCTTACCCTTTCAAACTCATTTTCCAACCTGCTAACAGAGTAATACTGTATTTTGAAAGCACATATATTATCATTTCACACTCATTCTCAGAACACTTAAATAATCTATATATTATCTGTAGAACAAATCCCCAAACTCTTAACAAGGACATACAAAGCTCTCTCAAATCTACATCTGTATTATTTATTTTCTCTTTGTATATGCAAATATGTAAGATATATGTAAGTTATAATGCATAACAATGAAAGCTTAAGAACCCATTATTTAAATCAAGAACTAGAACATCACCAGTAATGTGTTCTTTCGTCAGCATATCCTTCTACCTACTCACCCCCAACCAAATAGCCACAATCCTGAGTTTTGTGATTATAATTCTTTTGTTCTGTCTTTTTCTTTTCATAAATTTATTTATTTATTTATTTGTTTTATTTTTTGGCTGCGTTGGGTCTTTGTTGTTGCGCGCGGGCTTTCTCTAGTTGCAGCGAGCGGGGGTTACTCTTCGTTGCAGTGCACAGGCTTCTCATTGCGGTGGCTTCTCTTGCTGTGGAGCACAGGCTCTAGGCACACAGGCTTCAGTAGTTGTAGCACTCGGGCTCAGTAGTTGTGGCTCGCAGGGTCATAGCACATGGGCCTAGTTGCTCCACGGTATGTGGGATCTTCCTGGACCGGGGCTCTAACCTGTGTCCCCTGTATTGGCAGGCAGATTCTTAACCACTGCACCACCAGGGAAGCCCTCTGTTTTTCTTTTTCTTTTAATGAATGAATTTTTAAGTAATAAAGTAATTGGTTTTGCTTGTTCTTGAGATTCACAAAAGTGGCCTCTTACTGCATAGTTTTCCAAGACTAGCATTTTCTTTCAACCTTGTTTTATTAATATTATCATTGCATGTATATGTGGAGATCTACTTTAAGCTGTTTTGGGGTTTTACCAGACTGGTATGATGGATGGAGAGAGACCAAGGAAGCCAAACATGTAAGCAAGGGTGTGATTATAATGATTGCCTATGGAATTTAAAGAAGATATTGATCACACAAGAGGGATGAGGAGCATGGAAAACATGACTTCATCAATGCTTTATAGGTCCTGGTGGGGATCAAAAGATTGTTAGAGTCAAACAGCTAGTGAAAGTAAGTTAGAAAGATAGAAAGTGATATTGCGAGAATATATTTCAAATATTAATGAATATGAAAAGATCAAGAGAGGAAAAAAAAAGATGTGAACTTTCAACTAGATGCCAAAAAAGCCTATTTTTAAAAAATTATAGATAATTCTATAAAAGATTATAAAAAGGTATATTTCAAACCAACACCTAGCACTATATTTAAGGGTGATATCATGTCTATTAAAGGTAGGATTACAACAGTCTTTTGACTTATCATCAATGTTATTTAGCATTGTTCTGGAGGAATTACTCCAAAAAACTGAATTTTAGCTCCTGACTGAAAATATTCCTCTTCACTCCAAATTTGTGGCACCATTTTCAGTGATATCAACATTCTGCTCAGATACAATGACCTTTCTCTTTACTTCAGCAGACCTTTGCATCACCAGAAACCAAACACCTCCAAAATCTCAATTGCTTACACTGCACACTCTGAACAATTCCTTTGAGTTTTCCCACTCTCTTGCTCAAGTATACTCCCTGTGACTATAAAGAGATTGAACAAATTTAAAAACAACAACAATAATACTCTGGGTTACTGGACTTAAAATTATTTCATTATTCTCAATTGTAATTTTGTTATTTTCATCACTTGTTTTACCATCAATGAACCACTTTTGACCACTGATCTGTTGTAATACAACGGAAACCAATGAAGCATGCAAACTTAATAAATGTAAACATTAATATGCAAATGCTATGAAAATAATTAGTCTAGGAATTACACTCTCAATTTAATGTAAGTTGAGACAGTGACCAACATAGTCCTTAAGTATATGCACAAAACTTGAGAACATTAATTTTTATTAAGAACATAATAAGATTACTATGAAAATTATAATCAGTCTTAGAGTTCAAATGTATAATATATTTGAAAACAAATTAATTACATTTATTTTTCTTCTGCAAATGCTAACCTGACCATGGAACCACAAGAGGTCCAAAGAACCCTCATTGTGTAACACTCCTATAGGTTTATCGATATGGAAATATATTCCACAATACATCATTTCCTTTAAAAAAAGGTTGTAAAATAGGATGTTTATGTAAGTACACTGATGTGCAATTATATAAGTGTATAGATAAATAAAGTGAACATATTTATATAAACAATAAGAAAAGAGAGAGATAGCTAATTCTAGAAGAATATTCTCCAAATGATATGAGAATATTTCTGAGTGATGGGATTTGGCTTTTCATTCTTTTTTCCCCTGTATTATAAACTTTTAGAGGTTATAGTCTATCATTTATATCTGCAATAAATACTTGTTAAAAGGATAAATTAATAAATAAATGGCAGCCTTCGAATTTTTTAAAATTTTATTTATCAGCAAATGGGTAGTAATTCTAACCACTACCAAATTTAAGTGATAGTAACTACCAGTGATGAATTGGTGGAAAATTCAGTTACTTATTCATACCTGATGGCCCCTGTGGTAGGTTGTCTCTGAATATGGCCAATATCAGTTCTGCTCCTCCTCGTATTTGCATGTCACACCTACGTCAAATAGTTGAATCTAATTCTCTTCTTCTTGAATCAGGCCAGATCCTATTGTCTGACTAACAAAATTCTGTGGGAGTGATATTCAGGAACTTCTGAAGTTAAGTTTGTTCCTGCACCTCAGAATGCTCATTCTTGAGACTTTCCCTCTTGGAACTCAGCTATTATACTGTGAGAAGGCCAAACTACAAGATGAGTCTACATGTAGGAGCTCTGGTCTTGAGCTCCCAGACAGCATTACCTGCCGGCTTTGTGAATTAAGCCAGCTGGAATATCCAGCTTAGTCAAGCCTTTAATGACTCCAGTCTTACCTGTGAGAGACCTAACTTAGAACTGCCCCACTGGGGCCCAGTCAACCCCACAGAACTGTGAGAGATAACATTTTATTTTAAGGCATTATGTTTTGGGGTGATTTTTTACACAACAATAGATAACTGGAAAACACTCCATATTTTTGTAAATTAAAAAAGTAGTATCTTTTAACGATTCTGGTATACACTTTTTGCTCAAGTATTTTTCTCAGATCCTTCAGATTTGTCTGTTGAAATTCATCTTTTTGACTAGAACTTAATCCCTCCAACACCTGAACAAAATAGCCCAGTAAACTTATTTTATCTTAGTATAAGTTAGTTTATAGGATTTTCTATAATGATATTTTTCAAGGTTTAATTAAAGAGACAATAGGAAAGAGGAGTGCAGGCTCTAGGGTCATTCTAGAAAGGTCCAGGCACGAAGATGCAGAAGGACACTGTGCTAACCTGTACTGGCAAGAAAGGGATGAGAAGGAATGTGACGTGTTATGTGTGTTGGGAAAAGGAAGTGCCCAAATTATAAATGAGATGACATTTTACCTCTCCACACAACTTGGAAATTTCTAATGTTTTCCATTGTGTGTCAGCGTATACATAGGAAATTTTCTGCCTTCTCCCACCAATCAAGGTTTCCAAAAGGTCCCTCATTCATTCATTCAACAAGTATTTATTAAACAGCTGCTCTTTTCAATGCCCTAAGCTCGGCAGTGATGATACAGTGACAAACAAGACAGACAACTAAAATACCTGGGAGGTACAGAGGAGGCATCCCAAAATTCAGTTTTAAAGAACTTAACAGTAGGATGCTGATGCTATTTATGCAATGATTGAAGAAGTTTGGGTGAGATACTAAGGCCTAGCCAGGACAATATACTTCAATAATATGATCAACATTCCTCAAAAATATTAAAAATAGAAATATTATTCAGCCATAAAAACAAGGAAATCTTGCCATTTGTGACAATCATGGATGGACCTTGAGGGCATTATGCTAAGTTAAATAAGTCAGAGAGAAAGACAAACACTGTATGATCTCACTTATATGTGGAATCCAAAAAACAAAACAAACTCAGAAAAAGAGATCAGATTTGTGGTTACAAATTATAAGATAAATAAGTACTGGGGATGGAATGTACAACATGATAACTATAATTAACACTGCTATATGATATATATGGAAGTTATTGGGAATGAATCCTAACAGTTCTCATCATAAGGAAAACAAATTTTTTCTTTTTTTTTCTTTTGTACCTATCTGAGATGATGAATGTTAACTAACTTACTGTGGTAATCGTTTCATGATAACTAAGTCAAATCATTACACTGTACATAATACAGTGCTTTATGTCAATACAGTGCTTAAAGATATACTGTGCTGTCTGTCAATTATATCGCAGTAAAACTGGGGGAAAATTGTGATCTATAGCCTGATCAATCCAGGCAGGTTGCTCCAAGCCTTGCTGCTGGAACTGACTCTCTGGGCAACGCTGTTTCTGGGTACTTGGCTGGAGCAACTTATAAGGAAACATTATCCCTCATCAGTTCTTCTCTGGCTCCAGAGGCTCCAGCATTTTTATGACCACCGTTCATGCCTATGGGACCACCATCCTTGTTCTGACGCAGGAACCATCTCAGTCTCCCAGTCCAGCATTCTTTTGCATTGTCCTTGCATTGTTCCTCATCCTTCTCCAAGTTGCCTTGCCTCTAACCTCTTCTTCCTTAAACACTTATAAACCCAAACTTTATTCAGCTCCTTTTATTTTAAAATAAAGACCATTAAAAAGTTGCTATCAGAAACAATCTCTAGATCCTAGCAACATAAAATTGTCCTTTTCATTGAGTTCTAATCGGAATTTTATCTCACAGAGTAAGAAAATATGTAATAAAAGTTGAGTAATTTAGTTGTAATACACTGGTTAAAAAAATTATGTGTTGGGGCTTCTCTGGTGGCGCAGTGGTTGCGAGTCCGCCTGCCGATGCAGGGGACACGGTTTCGTGCCCGGGTCCCGGAAGATCCCACACGCCGCGGAGCGGCTGGGCCCATGAGCCATGGCCGCTGAGCCTGCGCGTCCGGAGCCTGTGCTCCGCTACGGGAGAGGCCACAGCAGTGAGAGGCCCGCATACCGAAAAAAAAAAAAAAAATTATGTGTCAAGGTCTTTAGTTTTTGCAAAACACGAAGTTAAATAATTCTAGAAGAGGAAAACAACTACATAAAACTCAGAAGGAACACTGCTATAATAAAATATTTAAAACATTCATTCTTTTTGAAGTAAATACAATTACTTTCTCCCTTTGTACACAACCATGGCTAGTCCACAGAAGAGGCAATGAGAGAATTATAATTTAGACAATACAGTCAATAAAGCTAACCTTACTGTCACTGAAAACCTCCCAATCCATTTAAAGTAAGGAAATAAAACACTCAGAGCTTTTGGCTATAGCTACAAAGATAAATGAAGTAATGGAGTTACATTAAGTGGCTTAGGAAGAGAGCAAATCTAACCATAGGTGGGAAACTATAAAAATATATGAACAAAAAAGAATATATATATATATATATGAACAAATTTTTGTCCGCATACTTGCAGATAGGAAAACAAAGAGAAGTAGATCCAGACACTTTTATATGGAAAAATTATTTGCATAAATCTTCATCACTGAAGAAAGTCCCAATGACCATGGGACATTTTACCAAAATTTTTTAATATATTTATACTTAAGTTTAATGTACTTCCAAAGAATTACAAGAATCACAGACCAGTGCTAATCAAAGGAGATCTATATAGTACCAAAATAATTAAATTACAGTATTTCAAGAAATAGAACTTGGGTCCTTAAAAATGATTGGAAATAAAAGCAGTAGCCAAAATTCTGTTAGATTCTAATTTTTAAGTACCATAGAGGATTTCTTCTTCCACAGTGTTACTCAGGGAAAATTATTTTATCTGTTTAGAAACCCACAGAAAGCTGCAAAACTCTAAAACAGCTAAGGTTCTATCCCCTGTGTGCTGGCTACCAAAAGAGAGCAAAGAAAAGGAAAAAAAGAGTCCAGCAAAAGACAAACTGGGATTGAGAAATTTGTTGGGCAAACTCAAAGGTATGTTATATTATTTCTGGCTCACTAGCATTACAAAAATACCCAGGTTATAGAATTTTATTCAGATTCCCTTTTTTTTCTCTCTACCATGTCTGTTGTAAAGAGTGAGTTCAACTTGCTTTTGCAAATACATTATATGATATCAAGAATATATTTCCACACTTTTGAAGGCACATAATTATATTAAGAGGAGGTAAACATTTATAATTATTGAGCAATTGGTTTATTTTTTAAGGTTCTAATATCTCTGTTTTGCAAATATGTCTATTTCCAAAGCCTAACCAACAGTTTTACTTTTAAAAAAAATAGGCAATAAGACTTAAAAACATATACACTTTGATTGACAAAGATCTCTAGACATTACAATAAAACGGGCTAAGATATAAGAAGCACAACTTTTTAAAAAAAATAACAAAATTACAAAATAACAATATCACGTTTTACAACAATAAGAAAAACTCATTAAACTGGAATCTCAAACTTCAGGTGATTATATGACCAAATCATTACAAACCATTAGTATTACACTGAATCCAGGCTTCTAATGTATAAGAAATATCATGTTTTAAAAAAGCAAACACCTAATATTAGCAATTAATGACTTGAATCAAGATAAATAGCTACTCCTCATCTTTAAAAATTAAGAAGCAAGGCTTCCCTGGTGGCGCAGTGGTTGAGAGTCCGCCTGCCGATGCAGGGGACACGGGTTCGTGCCCCGGTCCGGGAAGATCCCACATGTCGCGGAGCGGCTGGGCCCGTGAGCCATGGCCGCTGATCCTGCGCGTCCGGAGCCTGTGCTCCACAAAGGGAGAGGCCACAACAGTGAGAGGCCCGCAAAAAAAAAAAAATTAAGAAGCAGTCACAGAAACCATGCAGTTTATCTGGTCCCTTCATTGAGAGCAGCAGGATCTTGGCATGCCTTTACTAATCCCATTCTCTGACTCCAGAATATTCCTCCACCTTCACCGTGCTCCAGTCCCAATCATGTCTACCTCTCCCACTTGCAGAATACACTCTTGCTCTTCTTCAATGTTCAGCTGTGTCATCACCTCCTGAGCAAGCCTCACCTGTCCCCCAGCCCTTGGTCCCTGCAACACTGAAGACTGGATAAAGTAACTTTATTTCGATATTATCTCATATCATGCTACTTACTTAACTTCCTTACGCTGTCTGGGTGCCTTCAGGTGTGAAGCAGCATCTTATTTGCCTTTCTCACTGAGTCCTATGCCTGACGTTTATTAAGCCCTTAAGAAATATTTGCTCTACTAAACTGAATGGAATTTAATTTCTTCCTAGTCAGCTTAACAATCTCTAAAGCTCTATTAATTTGGGCCAAAAAAAAAAGTTGAGAAGAATTGGATAAATATTATGGAATGAACTATGTAGCCTTAAGCCTAACAATAATAGCAAATCTTTTAAAAAAGGTTAAGACTAGTGTCTGATTCTTGTATGAATATCAGCTTTTCCACTCTAAGACATAAAACTCTTAGTTAGGTGCCCCCAAGGGAATCTCTCTGTCCCTGATCTGGTCCAGGTATGCTTCTACTATTTTTACCTTCTTCTTTTTTTTTTTTTTTAAAGACCATCCACTAACCCTGTTCTGTTCCCAAATTGGTTCATGTCAGGCTAATTACTTCCTTTTTATAAGAGCTTCTATACAAATCTCAAAGAATTCTCAGTCTCTTCTATAATTGATCCAAGCTGACTTTAATGTAGAAACTTTCTCAACTCTATTCCTATAACCCTAACACAGATTTGTAAGTTGGCAAATTTTCCATAGTTGTGATTCTTTTCCAAATCCACTTCTGTCAAATATTTTTGAGCAGCTGCCTGAGAATTCCCAGAGATAGTTTTTCTTTTTACTTCTGAAGGCCACCCTGATATTTAGGAGAAGAAAATAACTTCTAAGCTAAATAAAACTCTTCTCCCAACATTAGAAAGAAGAAAAATTCTATAGTTACATGGCATTTTAGCATCCAAAAATGCCTTATGTTTATTAATGTTCCAGGTACATTTATGCACATTGCAATTTGCAGTACCTACATAGTGTACACAACTCATTTACAATGAATCATAAGTCTGTATTTAGATATAAAATTTATTCAATATTGGAGATATTTTAATATGAGAAGTTGGGATAAATTGTAGATATCAGCTAAAATAGGAGCCAACTCACATCATGCTTGAGTCTTCTGCAAACTTTTTCAAAACACAAAGCCTTAAAAAAATTTTTTTTTTACAGAGACAGTAGTAGCAGCACTTAAAATAGCAATTACTTTTCACTTCCATCACAACCATTCATGTGAATATTCACAAGATACTGCTCTCAATGCACTTTAAGCAACAGTTAAAAGAAAGTATGTTCATGTCACATTCTAAAAGGCAAAGAGAAATGGAAAAGTATATGCACTAGA
Source organism: Physeter macrocephalus (assembly GCF_002837175.3). Classification (NCBI taxonomy): domain Eukaryota; kingdom Metazoa; phylum Chordata; class Mammalia; order Artiodactyla; family Physeteridae; genus Physeter; species Physeter macrocephalus. The sequence continues at coordinate 75,111,433 of NC_041220.1, read as the reverse complement.
ATATCTCAAAACAAGCAGTAGAAAGATAATCTATAGGCAACTAAAGGAAGAAAAAAATTAGAATTTTAGAGGTGAGAATATGTTAAAAAAAACACATGATTAAAGTAGGAAACAAAGATCTTTATGAAGCTTTATTTTTATTGGGGTAAAGCTCTTACTTAGCCAGATATATGTTCTTCTTTTAAAATGAACTCAAACTCTTGCATCAAATAAAAATAAATCTGTTAGATTGAATTTGCAAGCAAAACTATATTCAAGCACAGCGAATATTTGTCAGTAATAATATTGAGGGAATAACAACATTCATAATAATGGAAAAGCTAGGTTTCACACAATTTGATTTAAAGCTTTTCTGACTATAAAAATAATAGAAGCTTATTGTAGAAAATCTGAAAATTTTAAAAGTTTCTTGGGCTTCCCTGGTGGCGCAGTGGTCGAGAGTCCGCCTGCCGATGCAGGGGACAACGGGTTCGTACCCCGGTCCGAGAGGATCCCACATGCCGCGGAGCGGCTGGGCCCGTGAGCCATGGCCGAGGAGCCTGCGCGTCCGGAGCCTGTGCTCCGCGACGGCAGAGGCCACAGCAGTGCGACGCCCGCGTACCGCAAAAAAAAAAAAAAAAAAAAAAAAAAATCTCTAAATAAAAACACGTGTAATTCTATCTCTCAGAATTACATTTTCACATTTTTCTTTGAAACGCTTTACAACCTGAAATAATATTAGAAATTAAAAATTATGTGGGTTTGGGGGCTTCCCTGGTGGCGCGGTGGTTGCGCGTCTGCCTGCCGATGCAGGGGAACAGGGTTCGCGCCCTGGTCCGGGAGGATCCCACATGCCGCGGAGCGGCTGGGCCCGTGAGCCATGGCCGCTGGGCCTGCGCGTCCGGAGCCTGTGCTCCGCAACGGGAGAGGCCACAACAGAGGGAGGCCCGCATACCACAAAAAAAAAAAAAAAAAAATTATGTGGGTTTTTACCATTTAATATTACTCTTTAAGTATTATCTGTGTCTTTGATTTATTTGCAGAGAATTGAGACACAATTGAAAATGGCTTAAGCAAATAAAGGTAAATTTTAGCTTGTATGAATAAAAAGGTTACTGAAAAGGCCAGGAGTAAGCTTGCTTGGGCTTTTGTGCTCATATGAATTAATCGAAAATTCATCTTTATCCACCTCTTAGCAGTGGTTTTTCCTGTGTTGATTTTATTCCCAGTCAGTTCTTCCTACAAGATGGCAAAAGAATCCTGGAAGCTTTTCATTTAGAAACTCCCATGGAAAGTTTCTGCCTCTTCAACAATATTCCCACGGAGGGTTCTCAGTGGAGTCCTTCACTCTACCTAGGGGGATATAGCATTATTACTCAGCCCTTAATTGCCTGGGAAATTTGGGAGTCATTGGAATGAAGCTGAATCCAAAGTTCTGAGGCTGGATGATATGACTGCCTAGGGAACAAGTACAGATCCAGAAGAGAAGAGTCCGCAAAAATAAGACCTAGGTCACACAACTAGACTTGTAAGTAGATAAACATTTGGTAAAAAGCAATAGCGGTGGATTCTTTTTTGTATAAATTCCATAATCTCGATAAATAGTCAGAAAGACCATGGACTAAAAGGTTCATGTATTCTAACATATACCAAGGTTAGTCCCAAGGTGACAGATTTTCAGAAGAAAGTATTTCAGTGAACATCACCAGAAAATCAATATCACAAAACCCATTTAAAATAGTACAACGCAAAAAAAAAAAAAAAAAGTACAATTAAAATTTACTAAATGGGTTCAATGAAAGCCCACATTCAACTTTAAAGAAAAAATTCATTGCTCTGTACCTAACGACTGTAAATTTCTTCATGGTCAAACAGTTGAATAAGACAGCCCAGCCTGCTCATCTTCAAAATCAAGTTCAACAAGACCTGGGAAGCCATGACAAAAGACAAACTGTCACCCAAGATTAACATATATTTTTTCACTTGATGTAAAACTGCCACTTCTGAGGACATTCAATGTCTTTGAAAATTTTATCATCAAGACCAAAGTGCACAAGACTAGAATTTTTTTAAGTAATTTATACTCTATAACAATTTGCAAAGAATTTGGCATAACAGAAAATAAAATATGAATAGCTTTACTATGTTAAGCTCATGTTATAATGAATAATTTGTAATATTTCCTTTGGAATTTTTAAATAATATAAAGTAAACTACATTAAAATTTTTATATGATATACGTATATATAAATATCCTTATTAGCTTTTGAACATGGCATGGTGCATACTCTATATTATTGCTGGAGGAATCCTAAATTGTACAAAAGAAACCATATTTCAATGTTTTGTTAGATTTCTCTGTTAAAATAAGAAATTATGGAATAAAGATGCAGACATAGAAAATGGGCTTGAGGACACGGGGAGGGGGAAGGGTAAGCTGGGATGAAGTGAGAGAGTGGCATGGACATATATACACTACCAAATGCTTTGTGACCACCTAGAGGGGTGGGATAGGGAGAGTGGGAGGGAGACGGAAGAGGGAGGAGATATGGGGATATATGTATATATATATAGCTGATTCACTTTGTTATACAGCAGAAACTAACACAACATTATAAAGCAATTATACTCCAATAAAGATGTTAAATAAAATCTAAAAAAGAAATTATTACATAAGTTTACAAATTAATTCTTGGTCTACAAGGTCATATAGTCCCAATTTGTAAGACAATCCAAACTTCACTGTGATAGAAAGCATGTTCTGAATAACTCAAAGCAAACTTATTAATAATATTTTTTATCCGCAAAGAAGAAATTAGAAGATAACATTCACATTTATTCTATATACTTCTGTTTTATAGGACTTTTTCAGATAATAATCTCTTTTTATAATTATTTAAAAGCAATTTGTAGTCTTAGTGAAATACCAGAAAAATATATCAACTATGTCAAATTGTAATATGCAAAAGGATCAACTCTCTTTCCTGATTAAAAAAAAATACAGATTATTTGGGCCTCACCCTGAAAAAAAATCTAATAAAATAAGTCTGGAGTTGGGCATCTGGTTTCTACATTTTAAATAAGCAAACCCAGGTGATTCTGCAAAGGTGCTCTGTAGACTACAATTCAGAAAAACACGAATAATGAGGAATAATTTCATAATGCTATAGAGGAAGAGAACGTTCTGAGCCTGTTAGCAAAAGCAAAATCTAGGAAGAGGAGATAGATCTGACAAATAAAAATTTAAGACTAAACTATGTCAGAAAACACTGATCAAAATTTAAAAGCAAATAATAATTTGTTAAAACTATCTTAAAATAAAAAATCACAGTTAACTCTGATATACTAAAATGTTTAAAAATCAATTAAAACAATGCACATCTAATAGAAAAGCCCTATTAGAGTCTATATCTCAAGAATTTTATGTGTTAAATACCAAAAAAAAAAAAAGAATTAAGCAATTAACCCTGAAGAGTATAGCTGTTAAGAAGAAGAAGCAGAAGAAGCCAGGAGGATTAGATGGGGCCAAGAAGAGTTTAGGTTTGGGGTCACAAAGGGTCAGAGAAAGCTGAAGTTTTGAGGAAGTAGAGCTAGAAGGCAGAGTAGTGGAAAGACTACACACATCAATACAAAGAACACAACACTGCTGTCAAGCTCTTGACAATTCATGAACCTCCGCTGCTGAAATGATTAGTGCTGCCTTGGATCAAGTTCCATATGTATGATGGCCAGCTGTACTATAGTTTCCATTCTTGGAACCCTATTCCATCTCTGTCTCTCTAATTGCCCTAAATGTTTCCTTACTATAAATCCCTCATTATTAAGACAACTTGAGTGAGTCTATGTTTCCTGCGACTAAAAGATTATAACTAGAACATCTGCTGAATTCTATCTAATGCATCAATCTCGGTGAATATACTAATACACATTTGGCCTTGAAAGTCAGAAGAGTGTCCCTGATTTTTCCATAGTAACGGGTAGCAGCAAGGTCATGATACACTGTTATATTTCATACAACCAGCTAAATAATTACATTCTATATTTATAGGCAAGAATCCATGACATAGATTGTAAGCCTTTTATGGGGAGGAGCTGTGTGTTCTTCCTTTTAAGCCCCCAGCACATACATAGTACTGTATAGTCGATAGACTGTGTGCCTGGATTTATTGTGATCTCTCCATATTCTCTCTTGTCCTGACTTCACTAGACTCAGAAACACACAAATTCTGAAAGTGAGATATAAGATTTGTATAGTTACCTTTTCTCTTAAATAAACTACCATTATTTCAAATTAATACTCTCATTTTAAAAATGTTTTTAATGACATAATTAAAAGTAACTTGGTTCTATTACATCTATCTATTACATTAGTGACACTCTACTTCATAAATAACATTCCAAAAAATTTCCAGCATGCCCATGTTTTCTTAAACAAGTTTAAAATATATATATATATATATATATATTTAAACACACATTTATATGTACAAATTGCTATTGGTCGTTCATATCACATTATGTGGCTTTCATATCATGATGCTTTATAACCCTTCAGGGACTTCACTCAGTTCTTCAGTATATGACCTGGTAAAAGGATGAAACATAGCAGACCGATAGATAGATAGATGACAGATAGATAGATAGATAGATAGATAGATAGATGATAGATAGGTAGACACACAGACTTTGATTACTTGGTGTTCTAAACAGTTGAACTCATATCCATGAATTAAATCAGAAGCCACTTGAAAGTGTTATTTGAAGGAAGTGTTCAACTGACAAAAACAATGAAACTGAAAGTTAACTGTACACAAGCTAGGACCCTCTCCTCATGAAAGCTCCTTTTAAGAATTATTTAAGGAAGTTTACAAAGTATTTTTCCCAAGTATTCCCAGTTAAATTCTTGGTGTAGTTTTATCTGCCTTAAAATCACTTGGTTGTTAAGATTTACTGATGAGGTTTATAGGGTAATGTTGATCCAGATAATCTTTTTTCTGATAATAAACATGATTTTGTCAAGTTCCACTATTAATTCACACAAACACAACCTTCTAGCAAGGAGAATAAAATCACGTTAAAATAAAACTAGATTATAGAAAAAGATCAAACTGAATATTCTCTTCATTCTGGAATTTGAGCAGAATCTGTGCTGAAAATAACAGCTTGGGGGCATATTGAAGAGTTTAATATCAATTGATCTATTTCCTAAAATTCAATGTTAAGAGTCTCTCAGTCCATCTTAAGACAGATAGAATAAAAAACACTGAACAGAAACAAGTTGTTTTAATGTTTGTAGGTATAAGGTCCAAATGTACATTGAGATTAGGCCTCATTACCATCTCTGCTTCATCTAGAACTGAAACTTTGATGAATACATGAACTATTTAAAGTATACTTCTTACTAGCACCATCTGGTATCAACAGTGTGTAGAAGATATGAGAATCCTTTGGCAGGGGAGCACCATGGACACCAAACTGCAAATTCTGGGGGAGATGGCACTCTGTATCATCTCAACAAAACACCACATATGACCAAGCCAAATCCTACATTTGTAATAGCCCCACTGAAATGCAGCTCAAAAATTAGGGAAGCAGGGCTTCCCTGGTGGCGCAGTGGTTGAGAGTCCGCCTGCCGATGCAGGGGACACGGGTTCGTGCCCCGGTCAGGGAAGATCCCACATGCCGCGGAGCGGGTAGGCCTGTGAGCCATGGCCGCTGAGCCTGCGCGTCCGGAGCCTGTGCTCTGCAACGGGAGAGGCCACAACAGTGAGAGGGCCGAGTACCCCTACCCCCCAAAAAAAATCATGTTGCCATAATGGTATAAATCACGATGGTCCTAAAACCCCACCAATTTGGATGGCAAACTTGAGCATGACACTCCAAGGATTTCTTCACCATTGTCTCTAGTGAGTCTCTACTAGAGGTGGTCCCTGCAGTTCATGAATCTACAGAACCCCAGCATCAAATCTTTTACTGATGGCCTCCAGTAGTTCTGAGAGCACGTGATCTTCTTCAAGCCTCTATTATGGTCACTACCTAGCTTGGGAGGGGTGTGAAGAGTCTACACTTATATTCCCATAGCAGAGCTCAGCTTAACATTTCATGAGACTTCAAGGAAGCTTTAATACCAAATGTAGATATTCTCAAGCCCGCAAGCCCAGTATTCACACAGCACTTCCAGGCTTGGCTAAAGGCTGACTCCATGTGGCAGACACCAGTGTAATTCTACCCCAGGTACACCTGCATGTGCTAACATCTTTTGTGAAGTGTCAGATCATACTGTCCACATTTATCCTTCCCACCTGAAGGTCTGCCTTCCAAGTTCTTATTTCTTCTCCTACCTTATGCTTTTTCCGGGAAAACTTACAGAGGACTTATTTGCTCTATTCAGGCAAAATACCACTCTCCCATCATCAGTAGTGTGTCCTGATTCTCTCTCTACAACTGGATAATCGCTTGAAGAAACGATTCAATTGTCCATTTTCCCAACGCAGAGTCATTCACCTTATGTAGATTATCAGCAGTTAATCTAGTTTGGGTTACTACAAACTCAATCTTTTTTTGGTGTAATCTCTTTTTCTTTTCTTCAACACATTCATTTTTTTATTGAAGTATATTAATTTACAATATTGTATCAGATGTACAGCATAGTGATTCAGTATTTTTGCAGATTATACTCCATTATAGGTTTTTACAAGATAATGGGTATAATTCCCCATGCTATGCATACTATCCTTGTTCTTATCTAGTTTATATATAGTAGTTTATATCCATTAATCCCATACCCCTAATTTGTCACTCCCTGATTCCCTCTCCCCTTTGGTAACCACTAGTTTGTTTCTTTCCTATATCTGTGGGTCTATTTCTGTTTTGCATATACATTCATTTGAATTATTTTTGAGATTCCATATATAAGTGATATCATATAGTACTTGTCTCTCTGTCTGACTTGTTTCACTAAGCATAATATTCTCTAGGTCCATCCATGTTCCTGCAAGTGGCAAATGGTAGTATTTCATTCTTTTTTATGGCTGAGTAATATTCCTTTATATATATATATATATATATATATATATATACACACACACATATATATACCACATCTTCTAAATCCAATCATCTGCTGAAAAGTTGCTATAAAATAATACGATGACACTAATTTTATGGCTGAGTAATATTCCTTTATATATATATATATATATATATATATATACACACACACATATATATACCACATCTTCTAAATCCAATCATCTGCTGAAAAGTTGCTATAAAATAATACGATGACACTAATATACCCTACATCTAGATTTACCTGTTAATATTTTGCCACATTTTTTCTATCTATATACAATTTTTTTTCTTTAACCATTTGAGAGTTGATTGCAGGCAGTATATAACTCTTCATTTCTAAACATTATGGCATATACCTGGTAAGAACAAGGACATTCTTCAACATAATCACAATGCAGTTATCAGCAGTTATCACACGTGGACATATGACAGTCTGTGTTAAATGTTGCCAATTGTATCAATAGTGTTCTTCATAAAGCTTTAAAATTTTGATTTATGATTCCACATTGCATTTAATAGTCATGTTTCTTCAGTCTCTATTAATCTAAAACATGTCCTCATCCTTTTTGTGTGTATGGGTGATTTTCTGGAAAAGATTCCAGGCAGTTATCTTGTCAGAACATTTTTTTCACACTCCGTGCCATAGACTGGGGTGGAGTTCAGGCCCATGTGTCCTTCCTGTGCTTCTTGGCATCTGGAATTCTTATCCCTTTGTGAGCACCTTGTTATCACACGCCCACACAGAAAAACATCACCATACGAATAAGCAACACTTTATACATGGAGTGCACTCCATACCCACACAGGGGAAAAATAGAAAGAAAATTCTTTTAGTTCCAAATTGAGCCCCCCACCTCAAAAAAAAAAAAAACCTACCAAGGAAGAAAGGCAGAGCTTCAATTCATCCAAACAAACAATTTGCGTCACAGAAAGATAATTTTCAGTTTAAAAGGGCTTCATACAAGTGACTTGTTTTTTTAGTTTTTTTACAAGAATTATAGGTAGGTACTGCCTGTCTGCACAGTTATATAAATAAAATACTTATACTGATTACTAACCTTTTTTTCTTTATTAAGGATAATTTGTTTCAAAAGATTATTGATGCCTCTAGCTCTTGAGAGGCAGCAAATGTTTATGACTTCATTTTTTCCCAGATATTACTCAAACTTTCCCCAAATCTGTGGTCAAATTTCAGCCAAGGTATCCCTTTACCAAAATTTAAATAAGACAGGATATAATGAAAAATCCAGAAGAAAGAGAGACTGAAAAAAACTGGGATGGAAAGATAGCACAGGGCTAGATATAAGGATCTAAGAATCAGAAGCCACACTCAAATGACAAATAGGGGGATTTATTAGTTCATAGAACAAGAAGCTCCAAGGAAGTGAAACTCTAGGGTTATTAATCTAGCAGCTCAAAGTTATCAGTAACATCCAGGTTTTTGCCATCTTCCCACTTTGCCATAATCAGCTAGTCAGCTTACCTCATAGTAATATGGCTATGGTTCCTGGCATCAAATATTCCCATGCCAGTGAAGGGGGCAGAAGAAGTGACTATCCTTCTTTGTCTTTGTGCTTAAAGAACTCAGAAACGATTTCTCAGAAGGTTTCAGACATCTCTTCGTATCGCCCTGGCCATATTTGGGTAACATGCCTAAACCAGAATCCACCATTGGCAAAATTTATGGGACCTGATAACTGGCTTAGACCCATAAGGATTTACCAAAGCACATGGGGAAGTGTGGACATAAAACCAGAATAGAATTTAGGTTCTACCCACAGAGAAAAAGTTGGGAATAAGTGTTAGGTGAGCTACATCCTACATCCTCTAAAATTTGGTATTCTAGAACTCATATGTTTCTAACAATATGATTATAGGAATTTATCAATCCATTCCCCATTCTCCTCTATGAAGACATGGGAATTCACAAAGGAGGTCAATGTCTTTCCAAAACGATCCAATCTTTGACTACCAACCAGGTAGAAAGAAACTTACCTTTTGCTGTGAAGTTGAAGTGATAGAACATCAAAAAAGCAGAATGATCAGAAACCAATCTTTTACTTAACACCTGGCAAGTTATACCAATTGTGCCAGCTTTAAAGACCAGTAGCAGAGAGAGAAAATATGGCATACTTTTTAGATGTCCATACTCTGGAGTCAGACTTCTATTATACAGGAGTGTACAGGCACTGGCTCCCCTAGGCTTGTGAGAACAGATGATTCTGGTGGAAGTGCTCTACAATGATATATGATGGGTTACTGGGCATCCGTGTTCAGCTCAGTGACATCACATTTGTAGCTTGGAATCAACCGTCATGAGCGTATTAATACCACAGAAATCCCCAAATGCTACAGCTCCAGGATTCCCTCTCCCTCCGGAGAGCTGATCATTAAACATTCACCAGAGAACAACTTCTTATTCAGCTCCTTCATTTTCTTTAGCTGGATAACTTTGAGCAACCTATCCACGTATTCCCTTACTTTCCTATCTGTTGGTACTAAAAGTACCTACCTCATAGATGAAGTATGTTTTATAAAACACCTAGCCATCTGTTCAAGATATCATAAATACTCAATAAATATACATTACTTTTTTATTACTACAATTATGAAAGTGAAGTTTGTTTGTTTGTTTGTTTGTTTTGGTCATAGTGCAATGTGAATAAACAACATATACGACAGACCCAGACCCTTCAAACCCTGAACTTTCCAACAGTGCTTGTTCGATCCTACTAAAAATATAGAGGCAAATACACTCAACAAGAGCATTAACAGTTTGTGCTTTTAGCTTGCATTTTCTGCTTTCTGCTTTCCTTAGAATTCAGACACCATAGAGACTATTTTTCTAGAAATCCAGGTTTGGTGCCATAGCCCAATCATGAAGCATTGATTTGGGGTGGGGGATTTGGTTTAGTTAAATGGGATTGCTTGAAGGCACTTGAAAGGAATATAGGAGACCTAGGTTCTTTTTTGTTTTTTTTTAACATCTTTATTGGAGTATAATTGCTTTACAGTGGTGTGTTAGTTTCTGCTGTATAACAAAGTGAATCAGCTATACATATACATATATCCCCATATCTCTTCCCTCTTACGTCTCCCTCCCACCCTCCCTATCCCACCACTCTAGGTGGTCACGCGGCTGCTAGCTGCTCGCCCTGTGCTATGCAGCTGCTTCTGTCTATATGTCCACCACGCGGCTGCTTCCCACTAGCTGTCTATTTTACATTTGGTAGTGTATATATGTCCACGCCACTCTCTCACTTCTTTGAGGACACGGGGAGGGGGAAGGGTAAGCTGAGACTTAGGTTCTTAAACATGCCTGATATTAGCTGGTGTGGTATTTAATCCCTCTTAATATCCTTCACATCCCTGTGTTTTAATTTTGACATCGCAACAGGCAAAAGTTGATTCTCGTGGTTATCTGTGACTCAGGCACTGCCAGAATGGAAAACTGTGTTTGATACCTAACGTGCAAAAGCTGAGCTTCTCATGGTTACCAGTGACTCAGGCACTGCCAGAATGGAAAACTGTGGTCTCTCCCTCCCTATCTCAATAACATCGTACACCTTAGAACTGGAACTCAGGTCCAGCAGACCCAAAATCCATTTGTTATTTCCATAACTACTTGTCATGTTATCTTGACCTCATTTCCCAAAGATATTTCAGAAATATTCACAATGGGTCCATAGGATCCCAGGTATACACTGTTCTTCCTTCAGTTGTGCAAGCTCGTCAAGCTCCTTTCAGCCTCCTGGGCTTAGGGCCTAATGTTTTTCTCTCCCTGGAAATGCTCATCTCCCTACTCTGCACATAGCCACCTCCTCGTGTCCTTCAGGTTTTTATTAGTCTGCTTAGTTTACTGTAACAAAATACCACAGCCTAGAAGACTTAAACAACAGACATTTATCTATTCACAGCTCTGGAGGCTAGAAGTCCAAGATCAAGTTACCAGTAGGGTTGTTTTCTGGTAAAAAAGTTCTTTTCAGCTTGAAATGGTGTCTTCTTGCTATGTCCTTGCATGGTCTTTTCTCTGTGCACAGAGAGAAAACTTTGGTGTTTCTTTCTCTTTTTATAAGGACACCAATCCTATGCAGATAGGGCCCCTTTATGACCTCATTTAACTTCAGTCACCACTTTAAAGACCCTCTCTCCAAATACAGTCACATTAGTGGTTAGGGCTTCAACATATGAATGGGGGGTGGCACAGTTCTGTCCCTAACAAGATCTCCAGTTAAAACTGACCTGGCCAGAGAGGGCTGACCTGCCCCTGCCTCTCTAAATTTAATCTCTTCTGTTTTTCTCTCACAGTTCCATGTTCATTTACTTGAGTGTGTTTGTGTGTGTCTGTGTGTGTATATACATATGTACACATATACATGTAGATTTTATACTGTTTATTTACTGAGTCTGTCTTCACCACTATAGTATAGACTATATCATAAGGGTAAGAGACAAGCCCACAATATTCAGGATTATATGTTCAGCATATGAGCATAAGGCCTGGTACATACAGGGTAGGTAATACATACTGTGTGGTTTTTTCACTCATTTATTTATTGCCTGAGAACATTTTAAATCAAAATGCAAAAGAAGAATGATTCCTAACATTTACTGAACTCCTCTATATCATGGCAGTGTTACATGCATTCCTTAAGCATTATCTCAAGTATTCTTCACAGCAATAAAAGTTGTTGCCATTTTATCTTCCAGTTGGTAATGATAAACATTACCTGCATTTATGATCCACAAGAGTGGAATGATTGGGTCAAAACATATGAGCATTTTAAGGCTCTTGACAAATGTTGTTAAACTGATTTTTAGAGAAGTTTGTAATAATTTACACTACTACCACCGCTCACCCACACAACTGTTAACATTCATTTTTATCTCTGCTAATTTTAGGGGTACATGTAGGACAGTATTGCTATTTTAATTTGTTAAATGTAATTTACTTGGTTACCAATGAGTCTGAAGGCAAGGTCCTTGGCTATCTGCCCTGCGCATGTCTTGTCTCGTATGCCTCCATATGCCCCTGCTTCTTCGCAGGAAGTTGCCAAGAAGCCTCCAAGAATTCGTGAGTGTTTCAGCACCATGTTACAGAAAGATCTTAATTGTGATGGGTGCCTTAAAATTGCTCAGGAAACTCATTTTATTTTTAGTTAAAAATTTATTTGCACAAAATTCTTCAGTAACTCCTGATGACCTTCAAGAGTAAGCCCAGACTCCCTCTTACAGTACAGAAGTCACTACCTTTGCTGGCCACCACTTCACGTCCAGGGTCATCTCTCCCCATCCCTGCTTCACACTTTATGGTCCAACAACACCGAGCTGCCTGCAGGTCTCTACACGGCAGTGCTTCTCATTCCTTTCTCTTGGCTGACGATCTCCCCTCTCTTGGCTATGTTAGCTTTCCTGCTTTTCCCTTTCCTATTTTCCTCAGCCTCATTCCATCTGACAAGACCCTATTTCTATTCAGCATTATTCAACAAATTTTTATTGTACTATTTTTCTGGGCCAAGATATCACCCTCTCTGTAAGTACTTCACTAGTGACTAGATTGAGTGACCTTCCTTCCTCTGTTTCCCTATAGCAGCCTGTGATTACTTCTTAATCAATTATCCATCTGCTTGTGTCTCAAGGTTAAGACAATGAACTCCTTAAGGGCATAGACCAAGTCTTCATCTTGTATTCTCAGGAACTAACACAGTACCAGTGATAATAACATGATATAGATGTTTAATAAATATGTTTAAATAAATAGGTGAATTAATGCCTGAGTAAATGAACAATTAACCTTGAGTAGGAAATATAACATTTCTCCCTGGGAAATGGAAGGGAAAGAAGAAATACTAAAAAAAAAAACAAAAAAAAAACAAAGAAGAAGAACTACTAAGTGTGATGAGTATCAGTGAAGTTTCAGAAGGAGCAAAAGAAAAAAACTCTCAGAATTTAATGTGGGAAGGGATTTAACACAGGGTATTAGATCCCAGAGAAGCAAAGATTTGGGGAGTGGAGGTAGAGTCAAGCAATCAGGTGATCAATTAGGACAACAGCCAAACTGAAAATAACAGTCAAGACTTTATTCACTTGCTGTGACAGTGTAAGCAAGGGACAAAACAAGACATTGGCTCCCCAGTGTTTCCATTTTTCCCCATGGAATGGCACCAGCAGGGGTCAGGCATGGATAGCAGGGATCACATCACCACTGAGGAGTCCAGAACAAAAAGCTCATCCTTCTTTATGGGTCCATGAGCTGGCAGGAGGGACTCAGGGAAGATGTCAAAGTCAAGTAGAGAAGTGCCTTAAGCAAAGTTCCTAATAAGGAGCAGGAAGTGCCTTGAAGTGTGAAGACCCCAAAGCCCCTGATAAGGTGACCTCTGATATGTATATGAGTGTGGCTGGACCAGAGGAGCCTGGGTCCTTGGACTGTCACTCCCTACAGAGAGCTTCAAGGCCCTGGCTGTGCAACAAGTCTGTTGTGTGGAGTGCTTCCCCTTAGGAGGCCTGCTGGGCAAAACCTTGTAGTTGCCTGGGGATCAGCCTGAAAGATCAGCTAAGATTCTGACCTGGAGCTGAACTCCTCTGAGGGAAGCCATTAGCATTCAAGAGTTCAGTTTATCTGGAAATTGTAGGAAAATACAAATTCTAATCATTTGCCTGTAGCATCAAATTGGAAGATGGGTGAGAGAATATCCAGAAGGTGAAAAACCTCATGTTTGCCTTCTGCCAAAGCCCTTGTTTGCCCACCACTTAGGAGGAATAATGGTTTCTGCTTCTCTTCCACCTGCTACCCCTTGCATGAAAGACTTATTGGAATCTTACTTGTAATTTTGGTTAATATAATTCCCAGGTTTCTATGCCATGTGATACAAAGTAGCCCACAAAAGGAAAGAATGATTCTGAGTTGTCAATAAACAAACAAACACAGTGCGTAAGATAAAATGTTGGGATGGAGGAATATTATTGCTAGATAGACTCAATTGTTGTCAATTAGACAAGTATAGAAATAAAAATTGGAATGGGTGACCGCTAGAGAACATTGAGAATTCAGAGTAACTGGGAGGAATGGGAGAGTGAGATGACCAGGAAAAGTCCAAGTGATCACTTCTAAAATGTGAATAGGAAATTCATAAAATAATAGATAACAGAAACTTATAAAGTGAAACATTTAATCTTATTAGTAATCAAAGAAATGAAATAGACACACAAAAATTTTGGCCATTTAAACTTACAAAAGCTTGTAAATGCTATCAGTGCTACTTTTATATAAGCTATTCAAGGTACCAAGTAAGTTATGCTTACTTCCACTATTATTGGAATCTAGTCTCAATTTTCTCAAAGATTATTTGTCAAAGTACATGCAGAATCTCAAAACTTATTTTCTTTAGCTCCCAGGTTCTATCTTTATAAATTCACTCTCGAGAAAAAAAGTTTGAGTTGCTGGTCAGTAACAACCTAAATAGCCAGCAATAAAGGAAAGTTAAAAATAAGTTGCAATGTGTCTAAAAGGGGGAATGTTATGAAGCTACTAAAAATTAGGCATTGAAAATAAATTCCATGACGTGGACTAATTTCATAATAGTAACGGGCATTTTGTAAAATAATATGCATATTTTGCCTGTTATTTATATAGAAATGAGATTAGAAGGAAAAGCACCAAAATCTTAATGACAGTTTTTTCTGTGATACTTTAAGTGTCTTTTCCCCTCACACTGTTATTTTTTGTTTGCTTTCATGAGTTCTATAATGAACATGTTTTACTTTTATAAAAATTGAGGTGCTTTGAGAACCCATTTGATATTTTAGTTTATAAACTTGAAATCAAACAAATCAATATTGTTATATGATTCTCCAGTTTTCTAGCAGCTCCCATCGGACCACGTAGGAAATTAGGAAACCAGGAGTTTATATTAATCTGAGGTTATATGCAGTTTAGCAAAACAAGTTGGAAGAAAGGCAAAGGGCTTAGAGAGTTGAGAACGTGAGAAACCATGATATCTGACCTGGATAGAAACGAAAGTTAAATGTCTTGGGGGTGGAAAAGAATACTGGGGAAAAAGGAAAGAAAGAATTGAGGAACTGAGAATACTAATGAAAGTTTTCTCTTGAGATAGATCAATTCGCGAAAACAGCAACGTCCAGAGTGTGGCTATGGTAGTAGGATGGGAATGGAGAAGAAATAAAAGCTGCTGCAGTCATCAAGGATCTCAGGATGGAGTGCAGGATGTGCCATCCACACAGATAAGCAGGACCCTTGAGAAAATAGCAGGACACAGTAAGGACCCCAAGTCCTCAGCGGATCCAAAGGTGTTCCCTGTAGGAGGGGTGACAAGAAAGAGGGTACAGACTTGGCCTGAGAAGCATGAGGAAGTGACAGTGGGGGAAAGATGAGAATTACAGCGTTGCCTCCAAGTTTGAAGTTCTCAGAATGTTTCTTTTTTTAATTAAAAAAAAGAAACTTTGATTTTTAC
Organism: Physeter macrocephalus; assembly: GCF_002837175.3. Taxonomy (NCBI): domain Eukaryota; kingdom Metazoa; phylum Chordata; class Mammalia; order Artiodactyla; family Physeteridae; genus Physeter; species Physeter macrocephalus. Next base: position 75,095,909 of record NC_041220.1, on the reverse strand, counting down.
CATTTTTAATTATCATCACTCCTTACAAAATGTGTTCAGATGTAACCAATTTTCCTGTGGTACCTTTATGATTAATTAGCTTCTGAAGGGGAAAAGGTTATAGTATCAGTTAATTTACTTCCCAGCTATCATTGCAGTGATTAATGACTGGCCACACGAAGGAGTGTGCTTTTAATTTTTTTCTCATTAAAATTGTGCAAGGAATGTTGACAGTACCAATTGTACCTTAACAGGCATTTCAGATTCAAGAATAGTTGAGAATCATTCTGTGGATGGTTGCTCCAGTGACTAGATTTCAAATTATGTGAAATTGGTTTCATGTTAAAAGTGCAAGAGTTTGGCCTAAAAATACATTAATTTTATTAAATTGTTTAGTGGCTTGGAGTAGTGGCTTGAAGTTCCCTTTGGACGGAGCTAGATAAGGGTAAGGACGAATGAGAATACCGCTCTCACTGCCTACCCTATGTCCTGGGATAATGCAAAGGAATTCTCTAAGGCAGTGGTCCCTAACCTTTTTGGCACCAGGGACCAGTTTCGTGGAAGACAGTTTTTCCACGGACCCACGGACCATGGAGCGGAGCAGGAGGGGTGGATGTTCAGGTGGTAATGAGAGCGATGGGGAGAGATGGGGAGCGGCAGATGAAGCTTCACCCGCTTGCCCGCCACTCACCTCCAGCTGTGTGGCCCAGTTCCCAACAGGCCACGGACTGGTACCTGTCCAAAGCCCAGGGCTTGGGGACTCTGCTCCAAGGTTATGGTAAACTATCCACCCTCAAGGTGGTAAAATGGGAACAGGGCTTCACTGAAGCCAAAGGAACATAAAGTTAGCTGACACTACTTCTAGTTACAGTTCCCATCCATATATTCTCAGGTAGGAGCTCTCTATCCAAGACGTCTTCCTCACTAACATTTCTAGCCCCTCAGTGTTCCTCTGTGGGCTGTCTTATTGCAACCCAGAAGCCTGGACTTCTTACACAGTGGCTCAAGGCCTCAAAACCCAGGGAGCAGAAGTAGCCAGTCCTCTTAGAGGCTGGGCTCAGAACTGGCACAGTGTCATGTGCTGGCCAGATCAGTCAAAGCAGCCCAGATTCAAGTCAGGATGTAGACACTGTACAGAGAGGGAAGGAACTGTTGGCAGCAGCCATATTTCCTGGGGGTGGATGTGGGAGGGTAGAGGCTATGTCATAAGGGGTATAGAAGATAGTTGTTCTTAGCAGATTGAGGAAGAAATTACAAAATTACTTGGAAAAGCAGGTGGTATGATATAAACAAGCATTAACTCTGTGGTGAGGATATAAAAACGATTAGACATGAAGAGTATTATGAACTGAATTATGCTCTCCACCCCCCCTTCCAATTTATATGATGAAGTCCTAAACTCCAGTACTTCAGAATATGACTGTATTTGTGTATAGGATCTTTAAAGAAGTAATTAAAGTAACAATGAGGTCATTTGGGTGGGCCTAATCCATTATGACTGGTGTTCTTGTAAGAAGAGGAGATTAGAACATAGAAGACACAGACCAAGGAAAGAACATGAGAGGACACAGGGAGAAAGCAGCCACCTGCAAAACAAGGAGAGAGGTCTCAGAAGAACCCTAATTTACTGACACCTTGACCTTGGACTTGTAGCCTTCAGAGCTGTGAGAAAATAAATCTCTGTTGTTGAAGACACCCATTCTGTGGTACTCTGTGATGGCAACCCTAGCAATCAGTATCAGTAATACAATCAGTATCCTCAAGATACTTAACTCCACTGAAGGTGTAGACAGATAAATAGGGGTAGACACACGATGCGATGGGAGCATATGAAATAGGCATTGTATTCTTTTGGTTTGTATTTTGTACTTGCATAATGTCTCATTGCTTTTTCTGATAGTAAGAGACATTCTACATAAAACCCTGAAACATAATAGATGCCCACTATATATTGATATTAGTTCTTAGATACTTCCTTCATGCCTATTGTATAAACACATAATGTTTTTTCTCCTTCTACCCATGGAAGGAAAAAAATGTAGAATGCAAGAGTGGAAGAGTCTAAAAAAAAAACTTCCATTGACCCACACCTCTTGGCTTTATACCCAGAGTACGGTGACCTGGGCATGTCTGGCTCATGGAAGAGAGAAGCCTTTCACAACCAAATGGCTGCTAGTTCTGAAGTTCTATGAAGCTGTGTGCATGATCCAGAATGATTCTGATGATAATCTTAAAATATTCTGGATTAGTTGATTCTGCTCAAGTTAAAAAGCACCTTCTCAAGATTAAACTATGAAAACAAAGATTAGTAAATAGAATTTCTCATTATTTTAAAATAATATGAAAATATAATGTTTAAGGAAATTCTAATGGCTATTTAAGGAATCTATTTCATCAAAGTTTATAAATGATGAAAGGTTTATTGAAAAGAGTTTATGCCGAAGGGAATTTATCCTGGGAAATCTTTCTGGAAGTGTTATATCTAATAAGATCAAGTAAGTATTAATGCATATCGTTCATCAGGGAGAAGTTATTTATATTTCTGATTTCTTGTTTTAATTTAGCATTGTTTCTTAATAGTACTTATGACTCAGGGCAGATAAATAGGGTACAGGTTATAGGTATGCAAAATATCATACCAGGCTCAATGACTCCTTACAGAAGCACAAGCCCAGGGTCATGTCCAAAAAGATATAAAATAGATGCTTCTGTAGTCAGTGTTTACAAAAATTATGCTAGGAATAAAAACGTTCTTGCATATTCTATATATTTTTGGACTTGCTCCAGCAATCTCTCTGGGCAAATGAAGAATATAAACACAGAAATGCTAAACAGCATTTTGAGGCCTCCACAAACCATCACACTCTGAGAAAATCCAAGGAATTTGAAAGAATTCTATAAAAGTTCCTCTAATACACTTTTTTTTTTTTTTTTTTTTTTTTGCGGTACGCCGGCCTCTCGCTGTAGTGGCCTCTCCCGTTGCGGAGCACAGGCTCCAGACGCGCAGGCTCAGCGGCCATGGCTCACGGGCCCAGCCGCTCTGCGGCACGTGGGATCCTCCCAGACCGGGGCACGAACCAGCGTCCCCCGCATCGGCAGGCGGACTCTCAAACACTGCGCCACCAGGGAAGCCCTCTAATACACTTTTGATCTAAGAAAAACATTGCTTGTACTTGTACTGGCTTCTCTCACCCCGCCTATTCAATAAATTACCCCTCCAAGGGAAGTTCAGAATCGCTGTTTATCTACAAGGCCCACACTTTCTATTAAGTAAGAATGATTTCCCTAGTTACCACATTTTAAAAGGCAAGACAGGCTGAGGTGATGTGCACTCTTCACTGCTCAGTGGGAGGACTTTGGGCTGGTGTTGTTCCTCTCTCCTGCCCCTGCCTGCATTCTGCCTCTAGGAAATATTTAACGTGGTCCTCTTCACATTCTGCATCTATTCTAGCATGGCTCCTCCCTCTCTACCACATTAAACACCATCAAATACAGTCTCAGAAGGTTTGCTGGTGGGACAGATAAAATCCATGTTCTTAATTTATCCCCAGAGTTTGGGAATTATACTTTAGTTACCAAAATACTCTCCTCAGATTACATTCAGTTTCAAGTGCCATTTTTTTGGTATTGCTTTGTGTGATGATACCTCCACAATGACCGTTTAGGTGCTAAGTGTTCTACATGTGAGAGCTACATACAGTACAGTCATCTTCTTGGACAATGTAGAGTACATTTATTTAAACCCTCCATACTATGATAACCTAATTTATGCTCCAAAGGTTTGGTAATACAGAGAGGAAATACTCATTAGTTTACTAATTCCTTGGAGTTCTTGATTGCAAACAGCAGAAACCGACTCTGGTTAATATAAAAAGAGAATGGGATTTATAAGAAAGACATAGGATTGATCATAGAACCAATTTTAGGGCAAGAGAAACAAGCTCATGAAAAGAGCATAATTCAAAAGAGACCAGGCAGAGAACATAGCTCAGGTCTGGTCTAGTCTAGCAGGTATAACCACAGCTACATATTCCCTGCTTCTGTTTCCATGAGTATTTCTAAGTGTCCCTCTGTCCTTGTATCACGTTATCAGGATTCCAAGTACTGAACCAGAGGATCTAATTGGTTGACCTTTGTTCACATGCTACTAGCTTCCAAGAATCAACTGCCTACTTTGTTTTCTGCTTTGGGAGATAGAGAACACCTTCAATATAATAAGGATGTTTGGATGCTTGGGAGCCAAATAATGAAACTTCAGCAAAGACCCTCTTTCAAATTCATAAAATTGTGTTAATATTTGTAATAACACAAAAAATGTTTAGCTGGCTTTGACATGATAGTAGTTGCACTACTATGCTGAAAAAAATGTTTTCCACTAAGTATGTATATCAGTTAAGGTCATCATCATTCTTTACTTATAATTTCATCCATGATATATGGAATAGCAAATAGTATTTCTTATAATAGTATTTCTTATAACCTCATCCCAGAGCATCTATTGCAGCTGTGGTAACTTTCCATTTATTGAGTAACTACTATATTCCAGGCACTAGGCTAGGTAAGTTATCTGCAGCATCCTATTTAGTCCCCAAAAGGACTTTGCAAACTCTGTATCACTCACTTCATTTTTTACATGAAGAAAATGAGATTCAGAAAGGTACATAATGGTCTCAAAGTCACCAAGCTCTTTACAAGTAGAGCCAGGACTAGAATCTGATGCTGAAAGCTCGGCCTCTGTGCACTGGTGCCAAATAAAATCTTGGAGACAGTTTTGGGTGAAGCAGAAAAGAATAGCTTTATTGCTTTGCCAGGCAAAGGGGAACACAGCAGGTTCCTGCCCTGAAAAATTATGGGTGCCAACTTGGGAGGATTTGATGAGGAGTTTTATAGCAATAGTTCAAGGGTGGGGTTGCTGATAAGATTAAGGTGTGTGCAGGGCCTCCACTCCTCTAATCTGGTCTCAGGTAATCTTATTGATGAGCTTCTCTGCTTCCTTTAATGTAGCCTCAGGTGGTATTTCTCAGGTATGAAGAATGCTGACATCTTAAAGAGCTTAAAGACATTGTTTATGTGTATCCCTTGAGGTGGAACCAGGATCCTGCCCCAAGGCTGCACTATTGTTTCCTGGCTGCCCCTCCCTTGTCTCTGCATCCCTTCCCTTCTCAGATTAGTAACTGTTAGAATCTGCCCTTTGGAACTCAGGGAAGGTCATGGGGCCTGGAGTCAAGAAACAGAGGGGCAGAAAGGCTTCCAAGCCCAGGAGCCCCACAGGGTCCTGCTCGGTTTCAAACATAGGATTTCCTTCCTTCCTTCCTTCCTTCCTTCCTCCTTCCCTCCCTTCCTTCTTTTTCTTTCTCCTACATCAAAGTCCTTGTTCATGATATTTTCACTGCTTTGCAGTGTAAAAGCCTGTGAATTCCACCTTCATGAAAGAAGTCTTTTTTTTTTTCCTGAAAATATATATTTGGTTACCATAATCATGGTTACCATTACTGTTCTGTGGCCTGGTAGGAACCGGGCCTCACAGCAGGAGGTGAGCAGCGGGTGAGCGAGCAAAGCTTCATCTGCCTGCCGCTCCCCATCGCTCCCCATCACTGGCATTACCGCCTGAACCATCCCCCACGCCCCCATCCCCATCTCTAGAAAAATTGTCTTCCACGAAACTGGTCCCTGTTGCCAGAAAGTTTGGGGACCACTGGTGAACTGCACCCCACAAAACTACAAGCCCTGTGCTTGCCCAGCTCCAAGACTGAAGAAAGAGCCTAGAGTCAGCAGTAGAGACATTAATGTTTTAATGAATCGAGGGAGCATTCATGTCTGAAGCAAGGTCGTGGAGCAACACCCCACCGTGTGAGGTGGACGGCTGGCAGGACATGGTGACAGTTGTTGCTCCTGGGGGAAGGGGAGAGTGCCAGTTACAGTGGGAATTGACTTCAAGTTGGCTCATTGGTTACCAGGGAAACTAGCAGAGGGGCACACCCCTCACAGCCCCTTTAATAGGAACAATTACTAGCTGGGCCCTGGGGCAAGTATGTAGGAAGATCAATCATGTGACTGGGGTGTAAGTGAAGCAGGCACTGGTCGAGCAGGGGATGTACAGAAAGCAAGAGAACAGCCATCTTGAGTGTCCTGACTATACATGTCTAGTCTGGTTGGCTTTTTAAACTTTAAAAAAATCTATATTGTGATTTATAAGATAGATAGATAGATAGATAGATAGATAGATAGATAGATAGATTTGGTCTTCATCCCCATTTTTTTTTTTCTTTTTTTTCTTTTTTTTTTTTATAGTTGTGGCTCACAGGCTTCAGTAGTTGTGGCTCACGGGCTTAGTTGCTCCGCAGCATGTGGGATCTTCCCGGACCAGGGCTCAAACCCACGTCCCCTGCATTGGCAGGCGGATTCTTAACCACTGCGCCACCAGGGAAGCCCCATCCCCATTTTTAACATAGAGCTCCTGAAACCTTTGGAATTTATGAGTGCAATAAAAAAAAAAAAAAACCTTTGGATGTGATAAGTGCAATTTGTTATGCTAATTAGGTGACTTTTGGACCTCACCTAAGCTGGTTGCCAGGAGAACCAACCATGTAATTAGAAGGGTGTAGCTTTCAGTCCTACCCTCCCACTTCTGGGGAGGGGAGAGAGGCTGGAAGTTGAATCAATATACAATGGTCAATGATTTAACCAACCATGCCTATGTAATAAAGACTCTATAAACACACAAAAGGATGGGATTCAGAGAGCTTCTGAGGTGGTAAACACGTGGAGATTTGGAGAGAGTGGCACACTTGGAGACAGCATGGAAGCTCCTTTTCACCATACCTTGCCCTACACATCTCATCCATGTGGATATTTATCTGCATCCTTTATCATATTCTTTCACAATACACCAGTAAGTAAAATGTTTCTTTGAATTCTTTGAGCCTCTCTGATAAATTAATTAAACCCTAGGAGGGAGTCATGGAACCTCTAATTTATAGTCACTTGGTTAGAAGTACAGGTAAGACCTGGGCTTGGGGCTGGCATCTGAAGTAGGGGAAGGGGCAGTCTTGTAAGACTGAACCTTTAGCCTGTGGAATCTGATGCTATCTCTGGGTAGATGGTGTCAGAATTGAGTTGAATTCTCAAACTTCCTGCAGATGTCCAAGAATTACTTGTTGGTGGGGTGGGAAACTACCCCTCCCTCCATACATAGAAATTTGGGTCCCAGATCACTCATTTAAAATTATTCCAAACTTCCACTCAGAAATAAAAACTGATTTGAAAAGCTATAGATCCTTCATTATGTCACTGAAAAACAGAACAGACCCCACCATGCTCTAAGAAAAAGTGGAGCAGGAGATTGTCAGTATGGTTTTATAGTTGGCTTTCTTTCCTGTGAACCAGATCAGAGTAGAAAGGCATCTGTCATCAGACGTCGCAAAGGCCACTGCCCTAGTTAAACTGTTGTAAACTGGAGCACTTGAGTCTCAGTAATTCAGGACTATTTTTTATTTTCAGCACATGTTCCCATTCATTCTTGTAGAAATGAAGGCCATCTCGACTCCAAATGTGCCATTTACCTTTCACATATAATCTGTAACTTTTGTCCAACCAGTAAAAACAGAAAAGTGAAAAAAATGTTGCCTTCTCAGATAAAAGAAGTTGAAAGCGTTTGAGTAAAAGGGAAAGGGAGAAAGTTTGCTAGGGTGTATTCAACCAAAAAAAATAAATTTCTAGTTGTGTACCCTAAATGTGCTTCCTTTCACTTTATCATTTTTTCTGTAACACATCCTACTGACCATAAACAGATATCACCATTAACAAAGGAAAATACCTCCATTCCATACAAATGCATATAATGCAAACACTACTTGCAATGAGGGAAAAGGCCTATATTTTGCAAGATTTTTCTATTCAAATGCCAACTAGATCTGAATCTGCATAGCTTATTTCAACTAGAGTTCAGAAATGGACCCAGGAGTCATGCAGGTATCTCTTTAGTCCTGTTAGATACTCTGGATTCTTCTTCTATCTTATTATTGTATTATTTTTCCCTGGCAGGTAAAACTCTTTGCCTCTGTCCAGTATTGGCTAAGGTCAAGGGAAAAGGATGATCTGAGTAGAAGAGGTAGTAGACATGTTGACGGCCATGGGAAGATGCAGTTAGGTTCTTGCTCAGTAACAGGAGGGTTATGTTGTGGTTATGGACACTGGAATCCAGCTCTCCTGATTCAAATTCTGGTTTTTGTCTGAATAACCTTGGGCAAGTGATTTAGCTGATCTGTAACTAGTAGCCTCATTTGTAAAACAGAAGTGATGATAAGAGCACTTCATAGAGGTATTGGGAGGATTAAGTGAGTCAATAAAGTAAAGCATCTAGGTCAACCCCTAGTAAGTCTTCAGTAAATATCAGAATTATGCAAATTTCCTGCATACATTTTCTCATGTTATCATTCTTCCAAAATATTTTCATGTAGTTACCTAGCATTCAACCATAGAGATAAACAATCGGCAGGCGGACGCGCAACCACTGCGCCACCAGGGAAGCCCTCTTCCAAAATATTTTCATGTAGTTACCTAGCATTCAACCACAGAGATAAACAATAATTGATTTAACTGCCTATTGTAATATATTTTTGGATTGTTTCAATTTTTCAGTTACACCTTTGCCTATTTTTTCAGATTAACATTAAAGTCACTTTGTATTAAAGTATTTAAAGAAAAATACTCCTGGAATTTTAATTGGAATTATATTAAGTCTAACATTTATTGGGGGCACAATATTTTACAAAGTCCAATTTTCTCATCCTGTGATATAGGATATCTGTCTACATATCTAGTCTTCTTTAAAAGTGCCTCTTATATTTTATAATTATTTTTATAGAGATCATCTACATTTATTTTTACATTAATTCTTAGGTATTTCATAATTCTGCCATTATGAACTATTAAATGAATTTATTTCTATTTCTTACTCTTATGAAATATTTAGTATTTTGTTTATGGGGCTTTTTATACAGATGTTATAATTTTTCATAGTAAAAAACATCAAAACTTTTTTGGGTATAACTGTTTTTATGCGCAGAAAAATAATGTCAACCTACATCCTGAATTTAGAGCAATATTTGCCTTAATTTTTTTTTAATTAAAGAACTTTCTAAAAGGTAAAAATTTAAATCCATAATGTAAATGTACCTCTAAGAAATAGGACTATATACCATAGAGAAACCACTATAATAAACAGCAATCTTGCTTCATCTCCCTTAAGCAAAGGGTAAGAAGACCATCTTAGTCCAAATAGAGCAAGGGCTTAAGGAAACTCCATGCTTTGTTAACAGGTTAATTAATGAATTATAAAGTACAGAAGTCTAACATTTACCACGGTGCTGCCTTCTTTTCTACACATTCCTCCTTAGCATTCTTCTCATACTTCTGCAATTATCTTGTTTGTTTATTGTTTACTTGTTTATTGTCTATTTTTTTTTCCCACTCCCAAAGTAATTTCTATTAGGGCTGCAGCCATGGTTGTCTTATTTACTACAATTATCAACACCCACTGCACAGGAGGAAACATTTTTCTTTCTTCCCTTCTAAGGTTCTTTGGCTGACCAAATAATTAAATTGACATAATATAGATTAACAGGAGAAAACAAATTTAATTTCATACATACAGGAGCCCCAAAGATATGAGACCTAAAGACAATTTGAACAATTGAGGTCTATATGCCATCTTGAGCTAAGGAATGGGATAGAGGTCTGGAGCTTCAAAGGAGAGGAGGTAATTCACAGGATAATCACAAGAGCATATGTTTGGTAATTAGATATTTTCCTTGCCATATGGATAGGTCTTTCAAATAAAAAGTTATCTCTGATAATAACTCCATCACACATTCCCCCTTGTCACTGTCTCTTTTCTTCTCCACATCCAGCCCCTGCACCTGCATAACCAGTGTTTTCCTCTTGACCTATTATTCATAGCAGCACATAAATATCTTTCAATGTTTCTTACCTTAAAATAAAAATCCTTTGATTCAATATCACTCTTCAGTTATGGCCCATTTATCTGGCTTTTAAAGGGGGAATGTGCGTGTGTGTGTGTGTGTGTGTGTGTGTGTGTGTGTATATACACACATATGCATACACACACGTCTTTATAGATATATACATGTATCTATAAAGATGCATGTAGGTTGATATATCTGGTGATGGGAAGACACACTTTTTTTCTAGATGTTTCTTTCTTTCAATAAAGTAAAAAAGGTCATCAACTAACAGTATGAAAGGAGTATTGGAGATTTGAGCAGTGAAGAAATTGTGTGAAACAATCGTCTCAGAAAGTGCGAAAGTGAATTTATCAATAGTAGGGTAATGTAATAGGACTCAAAAGGTTGTACTGAGCCGCTATTTAAGATGTAGTCATATAATAAAATAGAAACAAGTGGCATTTCCTCCAGTCACATTCATCTATTCAGGGAGCAAATGGAAAGGGTACTGAGGATACACATATTCAAGGGAGAAATTATAGTAATGAACCATGGCATCTAAACCAAGTAAGAAGGAAGTTAGGGCTTGAAAAAGTGGTGAGTGAATGCATTGTTCAAATGGGACCAAACAATAGTTGTGAAAGTAAATGACTGGAAAGGCAGGAGATTCTTTGACTCTCAGGTGAATAAAACCCTAAATAACACTCCCCCTGAAATTCTCCAAAGGTCCTGGACAGTGTGACTTAAACAACTTGTACACAGCTTGAACTGTCATGAAGATTTCTCAAAAGGCTTACTGTAGATTTCCTCTACCCAGTCAGCATATGATTTTATTTACTTACAATTTCTCAGAAATACATCCATTGAGAAAAGCAGGGTCCATCAGTACAACAACTATATCCCTTTTTATTTTAAAGTATTTTAAATTGCTTTAATGCACCAACCAAAAAGCAAATCATCATTCAAACTAAACAGCCTATTAGAGCCCCATCCTTAAGTGCTGTTTTGTCTCTCTGCTTTTTATTCTCTCAACAGTGCTAAAACAGAAATCATATGACCAAATGTGAATGCCAATACATTTCCAGGATAATCTGAGCGACAAACAAATAGAATCCTGTCATGCCATCTCAAATAATCTTCAGAAAACTGTTAGGAGGGCAAAAAGTCCATAAAGTAAGGCGCAAGGGTAGGCAATGAGAAGCTGCTGTCCTTCCATGGCCAAGGCTGAAGTGAAAATTTTGGAGGCAGAGAGACTACACCAGCCAATGATGACCAGTGCCGACAGTTCCAAAGGTGTCCCTAGAGCAAAGACAAAAGAGATGGTTATCTTACACCAGGAGAAAAAGAGGTTATTGAATCACAGCTGCCTCTGAAATGTCCTTGGTACAATATTTATAACCACTTTCTCAATTTGTAAAATGAGGGTGAGGAACCAGAGAAACTCAAAGGCCTCAGCTATTTAGAAAAATTTTGAGTCAAGTTCACCATTAGAAGCTCAATATTTTATAGGGTGGTAAAAACTCAGATTATTGGAAACTGAAGAATTGACCTGCTGTCACTCTCATGAGTCAACATTCAAATTCCAACTTCTGAAATTCTTTTACATAAGCTATGTTTAGAGACTTCTTTTACAGCTACAGATTTCTTTTCCCCACTTTCTTCCTAAATTTACCCCCAGTACGAGCAGAAAAATGACTGGACTCGCATTCCAGTGGGGTTCCTACTCTCCAGCACTCCCAGGTCCATGTCCTGGGTTTTTGTCTGGGACAGCAAAGCCTGACACAGCTCAGGGAGGGAACAGATGCAGCAGTAAGGCACAGATGTGTGTGGCCTCCCACCTCATTGCTGAAGATCACTTTGGCAAATAAAGGTGTGGATTTTTATAATATCAAAATGGATTAGTTCAAACTTGTATCTTCAAAAAGTAACTGTGGAGACAATTGGTTCTTTAGGAAGAAATGGGAGTGAAGTGACTTAAAAAAATTGTAAAGTGAAATGGTCATTAGGTCAAGAGCTGCTAACTACCAGCATATTGTTCTAGCCACTGTCAAACTGTACTGCCTCACTTGATCCTGCTGAATCTGAAATTGAGAATTGTGTTTATTATTTGTGAGAATGACAGAAATACCTACTTTTAATAACTGAACCAAAGCAAAACAACTGAAAAAGTGTACAATATAGCTTGTAATGCCTTAGATTATAAACAAACCAAAAATATTTTAAAACACTCTAGTAAATATTACATTTGTAGGTTTAGTTAATGTCTATTAGAAATAAAATTTAGAGTGATTCAATTTACAGGTTTTGGTGAACAAAAATGTGAGATTATATATAATTCATTTGAATGTTATAGTAATATGCCCAAAAAGGCAATTTCAGTTTAATGGTCTTAGGGATCAGATAGCTTATTCCCCATTAATATAATGTAAAGGATTTCTAATTCATCCTTTACATTTCAGAATGAAAATCTATTGAAAAATGTCCAGACCTCTGATGGTTCTAAAAATTCAAGAGTTGTAGTTTTTATTTTCTTTCCCTAATAATCTGGAGTCATTTAAGATACCCCAAAGCTAAACTTTGATGGAAATAATGTCTAAAACCTAGAATTTTTAAATGGTTGATCATTATAGTATTCTTTGGCAAAAGCATCTGACAAAAATGGAAGTTGTAAAACTGAACTCTGTAGTAACTTGTCAAATGTCTGTACCAAACAACATAGTAAACAGAACAGCTTGCTAAGGAACATGATATACAAAAAGTGGAATTTTTCCACGGACAAGACTCAATAAATACACCTCTAACTCACATTGTACTTATACATTCAAAGTTTCCATTTTCTGTTGTATTCCTCTCTTTTAAGTGTTAAGCACTCACTGGTAAAGTAAGAGTTTGCTCTGTTATTCTCAAGACTATTACTTTCAAAATGAAACCATATTAAAACAAAAAAAAGCATTTCCATCTATGTCATTCTTAATAACATTATGAAGAAAATATCTGAGATTATATCTAAACAAAAATATTAAAGTCTTTCTAAAATGTTTATCTGGCATTGGCAAATTCTGTATGTAATATCCTATCCAGTATAGTGTTGATAACCTAAAACTTAGATTATCCAAGAAAAAAAATGTGAATTGTGTCTCCTTTGGATGTGGTAGAATGAGCATTGATGGGCAAATGTTTATTTCTAATTGGATTTGGAGCTTGGCAGGTGACAAAGGACTATGTAATTACTTTTCCCAACCAAAGTGGTAATGATATGCACTGCCCTGGGAAAGTGCCCGACAGAAGCATATCTACTGAATCCTCATTAATATTTTTGAATTGCAAATACTATCTGCCCAGGAAGTAAAAAAGAAAAAAAAATTGACTGAGCATATATGCTATAAAGTTCTCTAGCAGTAATATCCTCATTAGGGTTCCTGGGAATTCTGCACTGCAAGGAGTCCAGCTGAGAAAGAACACTTGCTTCCCTCCTAGAAGGCAGAGTGCTTGGGAGCTGAAGCAATTTGTCAGTGCGCACCAGGCACTTACTCTTCTTAATTCAAACAAGTGAATTTTCTGTTGTTGGTTATATTACCCATGACGATAGTTCATACTGAAGAATGTGACAACTTACAAAGTGCCAATTTTAAAGATAACTTGGTTTAATTTATTTTTTAAATCATCGAAATAGGAACAGCACCTGAGCCAAAACTGACCTACTTTCCTGAATCTGTATGTAGCTTTTAATAGCCAGTTTCCCCAATCCCACTACTAAAATGATCAGAAAGAGGCTAACTGTTGTATTGGTGTGGCAAACCCTAGCGATGATTGTGCATGTGGGGTCAATTAGCACACACAGACACTTACTGCAGTGAAAAGAAGATGGCACAGCTGGACAGGATGACCATGGGGAGCAGGCAGTAACCCAGAACACTCGCCACGCAGCCATGACACCTCTGAAGAGCTCATCAAGTTTAGTAAGGCGTGAATCCCTAAGCAGCCAATGGCACTCGTGCCATACACGTAACCAAACTGGACTTTTCCTGCCTGAAACAATGGGAAGAAAAGTTTTGAACATAGAACAAACATCAAGAAGAAATCAGATTGTCAACAAAGCAGAGAGTATTTTCGAATCAATCAGCTCAATGCTGTTCATGTCTTTGTAGTATAAGTCTCGAGACTGGGAGTTCTGGAAAAAATACTGCCTGTAATATGGATTCATGTCATGAAAACAAACACCACCACCCACCCTCCTTGAACTATACGTGAGATGGCACAAGTGTGCTTATATTTCCAGATTTATATTTTTTATAATAGATTGCCTATTGGGGTACTAGGCATAGGTAAGGATATATTTTTCTCCCCATATTTGTTGAACAATTAAATGAATGAAAAAATTAATGAAAAAATTCCAATTTAGTCTTGATTTGCAAAACATATCAGTAATATTAGCAAACATCTGTCAGATTTACTATGTTCAGTCCTATTCTAAAGATTTCACATATATTAATTTATTTAATCCACACAACATAATTAGTTGGTACCACTGTTGTACCCATTATACACATGAGGAAACTGAGGTGCAGAGAGGTTAAGGAACTTGCCCAAGGTAAAATAATGGTAAGCAGTGGAGCTCAGCTTTGAATCCAGGCAGTCCAGCTCTAAAATTTAGGTCTTTAACACCTGCAGGAGCTCTAACAAGTCATAAACAAGGGGACTTATTTAACCTTATTTAAGCCAGTATACCCCAAACTTATCTGACCCCAGAATCCTTTGTTTTCATAATGCCTATTACCAGCTTAACTGAACAGATTTTATGAAAAACTGATTTATATAAAACAACTGATAACAAATCACAAAAGAGGTATTGTTAAAGGAAGTCAGTAGTGTTCAGGATAGACCACTGACCTTCTGAGGATTCATCAAAATAGCCATCACCCACAGAGCACTAGAGACTTGGTCCTGAACCAGCACCATTAAACTCATCCAGGGAAAGTCACAATCTACTACTGATTCAACAGAGGATATTTTAATGTTTGCTACCTGAGGATGCCAAAGCTCCAGTAAAGAATGCATGTCATTTTTATATATACATTAAGCTGTTTAGAAATTCTAGATAAAGATTGAGGAGGCTGACTCCTGTTTTCATGGGAATTATTTGAAAACAACAAAGGATCTGGTAAGTTGATTCAGAGAGAGAGCTTTTTAGCTGTCCTTTTTTCTGCTCCATAGCTGTCCTTATGTCTTACAGAATAAAGAGATATTTATTTTGTAATTAATTAATGGAGAATATCATGACCATTTTAATGTTTAAAATTGTCCGGCTATTTTGAAGTTTTCTTCCTCTGCAGTTGGGGAAGTTGATCACTACTAAGTTCTTTCACAAAATGTCCCTGGGCTATGCAGCAGAATTCTCTGCTGCATTGGCCATAATAAGTCCTCCTGGCTATTTTGTGAAATAATGCCAATAATGCTAATGGGCATGCTAAAAGAAACACATCAGTTATGTACTGCTCTATTGGGTGAGTTTGCTCCACTTGGAAAATAGTGACAATTTCAAATCACTTTTATGTATTAGAGAAACATTCTACTTAATATTTTAATTGGTTGGGATAATTCTGAGGTAAGAATAGTTGTAATGGTGAAACACAACTTCCCTGTACCCAAAGGACACATAGCTGGACCATGACCCTAACCAGTTCCGTGCATGGGGTAAATAGAGGGTGGATAAAACTAATTTGGTGGTAAAATTGTCCTTTTCCATATCAGTTACTGACCTCTCTCCTTATCTCTTACTCTTGTTAGTTTATCTAATTTGAGGTACAATTCCATCTGGCAGGGCCAGTCCCATTTTTTAAGTTGTTTCAAATTCTAAAAAGGACTTGTAATTGAAATGAAAAATAAATGTTCAATTTCTTTTTAAATTCAAAAATTTTTAGGTCAGCCTTGTACCACCCTTATTACTACATCTTTACTTGAAATATTTCTTATTCTTCTGATTATGCTTTTATATTGGCTGTGCATGTTCCTTTTCCAGGTCACACTCTTAGCTCTACTAGAAAAATTAAATGGAGCCATAGCTTTAAAACGCTTGTGTTCATGGTTTGGGGGGTGAAAATAATTTTAAGAGGAAGAATAAGTAAAATTAAATTTGTGTTGAGTGTTTGAAGCAGTTCTTTTTAGTTTGCTTCCTTCAACATGAAGAAAGTCCACTAAAAGGTGTTGTGCCTTATATCATTATAAATCATAAAAGTGATGAGTATGTGACTATGAATCTTACACTTCCAGAGATAATGAACAGATTTGAATACTGTTTTTGGATTTAGTTTTGCTTTCTCTAGTACAATGCATATACCAGCCCATAAAATCATCTTTTACATTTTAATTTTAGATATCCAGGGCAGGGTTAATAGCCTCAAATGGACTCTGAGTTAAATTTGGCTTTATTAATATCCAGTGGAGTTTTTCGGTCCTTATTGTTCTACATGTATCAGAATCAATTCTGAAGTAACCACATCTAATGGTAAAGTTGAAATGAAAACATTTGCCTAAAAAGTTTGAGAAAATATGCACTTTTACACATTCCCTAAAATTTCACAACTGAAACGAACCTTAAGAACCACTTATATAAACCTCTTTTTTGATCTTCAAAATGAAAAAAATGAAGGCCAAGAAATAGGGAAAAAAAAAATGGTTCAGGATCACACCTGGAGGCAAAGTTAGGGGTAGATCCAATTTTTCCACTTCCAGCTGAGTTCTTTGCCTGTATTACTCTGCACTTAAAACAAAAGAGAGGATATTTAAATAATTCCAACTAACATTATGTACCCAAAAAAGATCTTAATGAGATTAATGCTTTCCTTTAAGAGGTGGTAATAGTAATATTTTCTACAGAAAAACGAACAGCTGTTATATAACAAATTACCTGAAAAAGAAAGATGAGTTAATATATTAAATTGATTGTTTCTGACAGTTTGATCAATTGACATGGTCTTACTTAGCAGCTTAATCAAAGATTATCAAATTACTATGACAAAGACAGAAGGGACGTTAGAGACTAAATTAAAACTCTGGTTGATATAGTGTTAGATTATTTGAATATTTGCATTTGCTGTAGTTCAAAGGAAGAAATAAGATGCTATAACTAAGTACAATTGTATTGGATAAATATGATGTGATTATTGACCACACTACAATGCAGAAATTAGATTTCTATCAAAATTTCGATTAGTATTATGTAATTAATAATGAAAAGTGAAGACTCGTTTAGTTGCAAATACATTTTACAGCTACTTTTGAGAAGTATAGCTGCATTAGGGAAGTGGATAGCTGTAAGAAAGGAAAGTGAAATGAATAGTTATTTTAAGGACTTTACTTAGAATCTTTAATTTCCTATATTACCTCTCTTGCCAAGTTTCTCTCTTTGTACCCTAATGAAACTGTACTTGTCAGACTGGCTTGAACCATCTTGTTCATCCTCTGTTTTAAATGTATAGTCATTACCTCCTTAATACAAAATCATAGACCTTTCTCATTTCTTCTTTTTCTTCCCTTTTTGGGGTGGAGAAATCATTTTTCTAAACTATAAGCTAGAATACCTTCTAAACTTAACCTAGGTGGAAATATGTTTTTTTTCATGACGCTGAATATCATTACTCCCAGATTTAAAGAATGAAAGAGGCCCATACACAAGACAAATGGAGATGTCAGGGGAAAAATTCCCTTCATAAAAAACAGAAAACTAAAATGATAGGGGAAATACACAGGTTGAATCAACAAAATCACTGCATATCACTGCAAGTCAATTTATTCATAAGAGCCTAACCAAAAACAAGGAGACTCATCTCATACCTAACAGAATATTTGAAATAGTCTAGAGATAGATACACCCCAGCAATTAAAATAATGAGTAAATAGAGGGGATTTGTCCAGTGTCACAACAGATTTCTCACTTAATTTAATTTTAATTAAAATTAAATTTATTAATAAAATTTTATTACACCCACAGCTGGATGAGACATAAGGCTGGACAATCTTGGGGCTGAGAGGATTGCTGAGGTTGGGTGAGCAAATGCAGACCCCTTAAAGTAATACTGCGTGCTACCCATTCCATGGATCCCAACTCTCCAGGTTCAAGGGCATCTTCCTACAGCAAAAACACTCATGGGAAACGCAGAGGATGGTACAACGTGTGATCGGGAAAGCTTTCTAAAACGCACCTCATTTTTCATCTTCTGGTGCTCGGGTTCGCCATTCCAGCCGCTTTACTAACAATCTCCCCACTTGGAGAATCAGCACCTTTAACCTCCTGTTTCGCACATTTCGCAATTTGTCCGGAGGATGAACGGGAAGAGGGGGAACAAATGAGAGACTAGCTGTAGGTGTCTGGACAGGCACATGTCACTCTAATTTCCCATCAGATAGAAGAATTAACCAAAGGCTCAGCCTGCCCACCCGGAACCACAATAGGGCCTGAAGCATTCCCCAGCTTTTGCGGCCAGTTCACAAAAAAGCGAGTTGAAAAATGGAGCTCAGGGCCACTGCACTTCACAAACCTGCAGAGTTACAAATGACAACTATCGTCCAAAAATACATTGAGGTAAGGCAACGAAGAGGATTTGAAAGCAAGGCAGAATTGCAGGAAACAGATTTCAAGAGGTAGATTGGAGTCGCCTTGAAAACACAAGAAAAGCGGCAGAACTTCGACAATGATGCAGTTGGCCAAAAAGGGCGCATGCGTTTTTTCCTGAATATATTCAGGAAAAAACGCATGCGCCCTTTTTGGCCAACCAAGCAAGCCGGCAATGCAAATCAGCGCTACAAAGAAGACTCACTTCCCACCAGTCAAAAGGGCCATCGGAAAAAAGTGTAAAAACCAGAAATGCAGGACAGGGCATGGAGAACAGGGAGCCTTGTTACGCTGATAGGCGGGATGTAAATTGCCGACAGCCACTCTGGAGAAGTGTATGGTGTTTCCTAAAACATCTAAAAAACAGAGCTACAGAGCCTAGGGCACTTCCACTCATGGGCGTATATCTTGGGAAGACTAAACATCAACAAAACACAGGCACCCCAAAATTTAGGGCTGCTCTGTTTACAAGAACCTCGACTTTGGTACACCTTAAATATCCCAGGAAAGGGAAAAATGCTGATTTGCTCTCCCAGCTTGCTTGGTTGGCCAAAAAGGGCGCATGCGTTTTTTCCTGAATATATTCAGGAAAAAACGCATGCGCCCTTTTTGGCCAACCAAGCAAGCCGGCAATGCAAATCAGCGCTACAAAGAAGACTCACTTCCCACCAGTCAAAAGGGCCATCGGAAAAAAGTGTAAAAACCAGAAATGCAGGACAGGGCATGGAGAACAGGGAGCCTTGTTACGCTGATAGGCGGGATGTAAATTGCCGACAGCCACTCTGGAGAAGTGTATGGTGTTTCCTAAAACATCTAAAAAACAGAGCTACAGAGCCTAGGGCACTTCCACTCATGGGCGTATATCTTGGGAAGACTAAACATCAACAAAACACAGGCACCCCAAAATTTAGGGCTGCTCTGTTTACAAGAACCTCGACTTTGGTACACCTTAAATATCCCAGGAAAGGGAAAAATGGATAAAGAAGTTGTGGTACTTATGTACAATGGAATATCACTCAGTCATGAAATCAATGTCATAAGGCTAGTAGCAGCATAATGAGTGGATTTAGGTACGATGATTCTAAGTGAAATAAGTCACACGGGAAAAGAAACATCATAAGATATCACTTATAGAGGGAATGTAAACATCGCCGCACATGAACTGAATTACAAAACAGAACAGAGTCACACATTTAGAGAACACACTTATGCCTGCTTCAGGGGAAAGGTGAGGTGGGGGTGATGCATAACACAAGAGTTTGAAATTACCACAGATACCGTTCCATCAACCAAATATGTAATAGACAAGACCTGCTCCTTGCTCAATGAACTGGACTCAACACCCCCTATTCACCGCAGAAGAATATATCTGACTGGTAAGTATCTTAAAACCTATGTATTGATATCTCTCTGTAAGAGAATCAAGTGTGTGTAAAGCGGCATAAACACAGCAGTGGAAGTCAGCTAAACCCCATTATAAAAATAAATATATGGGCTTCCCTGGTGGCGCAGTGGTTGAGAGTTCGCCTGCCGATGCAGGGGACACGGGTTTGTGCCCCGGTCCGGGAAGATGCCACATGCCGCGGAGCGGCTACGCCTGTGAGCCATGGCCGCTGAGCCTGCGCGTCTAGAGCCTGTTTTCCGCAGCGGGAGAGGCCACAGCAGTGAGAGGCCCGCCTACCGCAAAAATAAATAAATAAAGTAATTAATTAATTAATTAATTCAGGAAAATCGCATACACCCTTTTTGGCCATCCAAACAAGTGCGAAATGCAAATCAGCACTACAAAGAACTCTCACTTCGCATTCGTCAAAAGGGCTATCCTGGAAAAGGGTAAAACCAGAAATGCAGCACAGGCCATGGAGAAAAGGGAGCCTTTTTACGCTGATGGGGGGGATGTAAATTGCCGACGGCCCCTGTGGAGAAGTGTATGGTGTTTCCTGAAACATCTAAAAAACAGAGCTACAGAGCATACGGCACTTCCACTCTTGGGCGTATATCTTGGGAAAACCAAAAATCGACAGGACACAGGCACCCCTACGTTTAGTGCTGCTTTGTTTAGAAATGCCTCGACTTTGGTACAACTTACATGTCCTTGGAAAGAAAAAATGGATAAAGAAGATGTGGTACTTATGTACAATGGAATAATCCTGAGCAATTAAATCAATGAAATAAGGCCAATTGCAGCAACTCTTGGAGACTGAGGTACGATCATTCTAAGTGACATAAGTCAGACATAAAAAGAGACTTATCATAAGGTAACACTTATAGATGGTATTTAAATATGGCTACACATGAACTCAATTACAAAACAGAAACAGTCACGCATTTAGAAAACACACTTATGGCTGCTAAAGGAGAAAGGTGGGGTGGGGTGATGCATAAACCAGGAGTTTGCAATTAGCATAGACAGGGTTCCATAAACAAAATAGGTAATTGACAGGACCTACTGTATAGCTCAAAGAGCTGGACTCAGCACACTGTTGTCACCGGAAAAGGATATATAAGACTGGTAAGAATCTGTAAAAGAATTTATTGATGTCTCTCTTTAAGTGAATCAAGTGGATAG
>NC_041220.1:75074424-75074558 GCF_002837175.3 Physeter macrocephalus | reverse complement strand
TGCAACCTGGACTGAACACATCTAGACACACAGCTGGATGGGACCTAAGGCTCTACACTTCTACGCTAAGAATGGGAAGGCAGCACACTCAACAGCCGGTTTTGCACAGCTCGGAATTTTCCGTGTGTAGAAGT
>NC_041220.1:75065319-75066684 GCF_002837175.3 Physeter macrocephalus | reverse complement strand
AATTTATTGATGTCTCTCTTTAAGTGAATCAAGTGGATAGATTTAGAGCAGGAAGAAACACAGTATTGAAAATCAGCTATACCCCATTATAAAATTAAATAACAAGAACAAATGAAAAAAAGACAGTGAGAAATTCTTACAAAATTTGTTCAAGGGCTGTGATGCAACCTGGACTGAACACATCTAGACACACAGCTGGATGGGACCTAAGGCTCTACACTTCTACGCTAAGAATGGGAAGGCAGCACACTCAACAGCCGGTTTTGCACAGCTTGGAATTTTCCGTGTGAAGAAGTGGAATGGGGGGATGGAATGAGACACAAGCCCTAGATGTTTGAACAGGCATATGCCACTCTAGTTTCCTAATCTGGAAGAATTTCCCTATCCTTCGGGTGCCCCAGTAACCGGAATGGGTCTGTAGAAATCCTGCCCCTTTGTGGTTGCTTCCCTAAACATCAAGTTGAAAACTGGTGCTCAGGGGCACTGCAATTCACAAACATGCAGGGTTGTAATTGACACCTCTAATGGAGTCATTTATTGAGCCAAGTATTCGTAAAGGCCTTGTAAGCAAGGCAGAATTGCAGGAAAGGGATTTCAAGAGGTAGTTTGCACTCGCTATTAAAGCACATGCAAAGCTGCTGAACACCGCCAATGATGCAGTTTACCAAAAAGGCTGTATGCGTTATTCCTTAATATATTCAGGAAAAACCCTTACTCCATTTTTGGCCAACAAAACAGACGGGCAATGTAAATTAATACTACAAAGAGGTATCACTTCGCACCAGTCAGAATGGCCATCCTCACAAAGTGTAAAACCTGAAATGCAGGACACAGCATGGAGAAAAGGGAACCCTGACAAGCTGATGGTGGGAATGTAAATTTCTAACAGCCACTCTGAAGAAGTGGGTGGTGATTCCTTAAAAATCTAAAAAACAGAGCTTCAGAGCATATGGCACTTCCACTCCTGGGCCTGTATCTTGGAAAAAACGTAAATTGACAGGACCCAGGCACTCCAAAATTTATGCAGCCCTGTTTACAAGAGCCTCTACTTGGAAGTTACCTAAACGTTCTTGGAAGGAAGACTGGATAAAGAAATTATGTTAGATATGTACAATGGAATATTACTCAGCCATGAAATGAATGAAATAAGGCCATTTGCAGCCACTCGGAAGGACCTAGATGCATTCATACTAAGTGGCATAAATCAGACAATGATAAATATCATATGATATTACTTCTCGGTGGAATCTAAAAATTGATACAAAGGTACTATCTTAGAACACAGAAACAGAGTCCCCGACTTAGAACACAAACTTATGGTTACCAAACTGGAAAGGTGTGTTGGAGGCATAAATCAGGAGGGTG
>NC_041220.1:75063876-75064676 GCF_002837175.3 Physeter macrocephalus | reverse complement strand
ATCACCTGGTCTCAACATATCCTGGTGTTTGGGTTCCGACCTCCCGACTCCTTCGTTAGGGTCATCGCACTCTACAAGACAGCACCCTCAACAGGTGATTTTGCAGGGGTTTATACTTGTTCAGGGGATGCAGGGTAAGGGGGAAGAAGGAATGGGACGGAAGCCCTTACATGTTTGGTCAGGCACATTCCACTCTAATTTAAAACCCAGGAACAGGACTTTCCCTTCATCTAAGGTTGTGTCAGTAACCAGAGAGAGACAGTAGAAATCCTGCCGCCTTCTCTTTCTCATAACAACAATTCTAAAACTGGACCTTATAGGCACTTCATATTCACAATGCCTGGGGAGCTGTAAATGACAACAGCCCTCAAAAAATGTCTTGGGGTAGATAATTGAAATAGACTTCAAAACAAGGCAACCTTTCAATAATGCTTTTTCAAGGGGTAAATTTTAGTCACACTGTTCAAAAAAAAAAGCACATATGAAGATGCTCACCATTGCTTTATGTTAGACAAATGCAAATCAGATGTACAAAGAAGTATCACCTGGAACCACTCAGAATAGCCATCCTCACAATGTCTAGAAACAAGAAATGCTTCAGAGGGTGTGGAAAAAGGAGAAACCTACTACTTATTGCTATTATTTTTTAATCTGCTTTGGGTCTTCATTGCTGTGCACGGCTTTTCTATGGTTGCAGCAAGCGGGGGCTACTCATCGTTGTGGTACACAGCCTTCTCTTTGCGGTGGCTTCTCTTGTTGTGGAGCACAGGCTCTAGGCACACAGGCTTCAGTAGTTGTGG
>NC_041220.1:75053773-75063821 GCF_002837175.3 Physeter macrocephalus | reverse complement strand
TGGATATATGTATAACTGCTTCACTCTGCTGTGCAGCAGAAAGTAACACAACATTGTAAATCAACTATACTCCAAAAAAATTGAAACTGTAATGACCTGTATGGGAAAGGAATCCAAAAAGGATTGGATATATGTATAACTGCTTCACTCTGCTGTGCAGCAGAAAGTAACACAACATTGTAAATCAACTATACTCCAAAAAAATTGAAATTGAAATGAAATGAAATAAAATAAAATAATATAGAGCTATCAGATGATCCAGCATGTTCACTCCTGTGCGCATATCTGGAGGAAAGCATAAATCGAAAAGACACATCTTCCCCAATGTTCACTGCAACACTCTTTACAATAGTGAAGACATGGAAGCAACCAAAATGTCCATCAACATATGAATATAGGTAAAGAATATATGATACATATATAGAACGGACTATGACTCAGCCATAAAATAGAAGAAAATAGGGGCTTCCCTGGTGTTGCAGTGGTTGAGAGTCCGCCTGCCGATGCAGGGGACAGAAATAAAATAAAATAAAATAGAGCTACCAGATGATCCAGCAAGTTCACTCCTGTGTGCATATCTGGAGGAAAGCATAAATCGAAAAGACACATCTTCCCCAATGTTCACTGCAACACTCTTTACAATAGCGAAGACATGGAAGCAACCAAAATGTCCATCAACATACAAATATAGGTAAAAAATATGTGATACATATATATAATGGAATATGACTCAGCCATAAAATAGAAGAAAATAGGGGCTTGCCTGTGGCGCAGTGGTTGAGAGTCGGCCTGCCGATGCAGGGGACACGGGTTCCTGCCCCGGTCCGGGAAGATCCCACATGCCATGGAGCGACAAGGCCCGTGAGCCATGGCCGCTGAACCTGCGCGTCCGGAGCCTGTGCATCCTGAGCCTGTGCTCCGCAATGGGAGAGGCCACAACAGTGAGAGGCCTGCATACCGCAAAAGAAAAAAAAATAGAAAAAAATAATGCCAATTGCAGTAACATGGATGGACTTAGAGATGATTGTACGAAGTGAAGTAAGTCAGACAGAGTAAGACAAATATTTTATGATATCACTTCTAGTTGGAAACTAAAAATTGATACAAATGAACTGACTTACAAAACAGAGGCAGACTCACAGACTTGGAAAACAAACTTATGGTTACCAAAGGGAAAGGTGGGGGGTAGGGATAAATCAGAAACTTGGGGTAAACATACGAATACTACTATATATAACATAGATAAGCAACAAGGACCTACTGCATAGCACAGGGAACTCTACTTGATATTTTGGGAATACCTTTATCAGAAAAGAATCTGAAAAAGAATGAATATATGCATATGTGTAACTGAATCACTTGCTGTGCAGCTGAAATGAACACAACATTGTAAATCAACTATACTCCAATAAAATTTAAATTACAAAATAAAGAAAATCACCTTTATTTCAAAAGAAAAAAAGAATTCCCATATAATTTTATGGCTTGATAGCTTACTTTCTTAGTGCTCAATATTATCCCATTCCCAGAATATATTAATACTATATCATTTCATTCACCTATCGGAGGACACCTTAGTTTCATTCACATTTTGGCAATATTGAATTAGGTGCTATAAATATCCATATGCAGGTTTTCATCTGGAAGTATGTTTTAAACTACATTCAGTAAATATCCATGAGAACACTTGCTGGATTGTACAGTAAGGGAATGTTCAATATTACAGCAAGTGTCAATCAGACTACCAAAGTAACTGTATTATTTTTCATTTCCACCAATAACAAATGACATTTCCTAATGTTCCACATCCCCTACAGAATTTGTTCTTGTCATTGTTCACATTTTAGCCATTCTAAGTGTTACATAGTGGTATGTAATTGTATTTTTAATTTGCTTTTTTATGGCAGCATGTAATCTGGATTATTCTTCTGTATACTTATATGCATAGTATCTATTTTCTTTGGTGAGGTGTCCATAAAGTATATTGGTCCATATTTTATTTAGGCTGCTTTCATTTTTTTCTACCCAATCTGTATTTGTTTTATTTATTTTCATGCCTTATTGCATTAGCAAGGTCTTGGGGTAAAATATGGAAAAGGAGTCATGAAAGGGGACATCCTTGCTTTTACCTGAACTTAGTGGAAAAGCTTCATGTTTTTGACCATTAATCGTGATGTAAGATAAAAGTTTCCTGTAGATCTTTATTATCAACTTGAGAAAGCTCCAGTCTATTTCTTTAACTGAGAGTTTTTATGAAGAATGGGTTTTATATTTTTTCAAAGGTCTTCTGAATCTACTGATATGCTAATGATTGTCTTTAGGGTGTTGATATGATGGATATAATTATTTGATTTTAGAATGCTGAACCAGCCTTGCGTACCTGGGATTATTCCCTCTCATTCATGATATAAAATTCTCTCAAAATATTGTTGGATTTGATTTGTTAATATTTTGTTGAGGATTTTTGCATTTGATGTTCCTGAGAGATATTGGTCAGTTTTCTTTACTGTTCATATGTTCCTCTAAGTTTGGATGTTGTGGATTTAGTGTCAGACATTCATTTGGGGAGATTCTCGTCATTTTTTAAAAATATTTTCTGTTCTTTGTTATCTTTATTCTCCTCCTGCTATACCCATTATGTATAGGTCACAGCATTTTCATTGTTCCACAATTATTGATTACTCTGTCCTGTTGATTTCTTTCCTGCCCATTTTCTCTTTTCTTTTGAGATTTAAAGGTTTCTCTTGATATGTCTTCAAGCTCACAGAGATTTCTCCTCAGCCAGCTCTTTGACTGCTAAAACAAAATACGAGAGACTTGGTATTTTATAAACAACAGAATATTTTTGTTTTCTCCTAATTGCTAAGGCTGAAAAGTTCAGGAACAAGTTACCAGGGGCTTCCCTGTTTGCACAGTGGTTAAGAATCTGGCTACCAATAAAGGGGACACGTGTTTGAGCCCTGGTCCGGGAAGATCCCACATGCCATGGAACAACTAAGCCCGTGCACCACAAATACTGAGCCTGTGCTCTAGAGCCCACAGGCCACAAATACTGAGCCCATGTGCCACAACTACTGAGACCGTGTTCCACAACTACTGAAAGCCGCATGGCTAGAGCCCGTGCTCCGCAACAAGAGAAGCCACCCAATGAGAAGCCCACGCACAGCAACAAACACCTAACGCAGTCAAAAAATTAATTAATTAATTAATTAATTATTTTTTAAGAAGAACAAGTTGACACCTGACTTAGTGTCTGGTGAGGGACCAATATCTGGTTCATAATGTGGGTCTTCTTGCTCGGCAATGAAATCATGTAATGGGCATGAGATCTTCTGTGTGCCACATTTATTAGGTCACTAATCCCATGTTTGGGGTCTCTGGCCTCATGACCTAATCACCTTCCAAAAGCCCCACCTCTTAAAACCATCAACATGGGAGCTGGGTTTCAAAATTTTAAAATTAGAGGTACAAAATGTTTACACCATAACAGGGACCACAGAGTTAACTGATTTTTCCTTTCATGTTAAACGTTTGCACATTTATATTTATTATATAATCCCAAAACCCTTGTTTTTTTTAAGATTCTTTTCCCATATACACCAGTACACACCATTGAGTAGAGTTCCCTCTGCTATAAAGCAGGTCCTTATCAATACTTATGTATTTTGTATATACTAGTGTGTATATGTCAGTCCCAATCTCCAAATTTACTGCTTCCCCACTTATCCCCTGGTAACCATAAGTTTGTTTTCTATATCCATGACTCTATTTCTGTTCTGTAAATAAGTTCATTGGTACCTTTAACGTTTGCACATTTATATTTATTATATAATCCCAAAACCCTTGTTTTTTTTAAGATTCTTTTCCCATATACGCCAGTACACACCATTGAGTAGAGTTCCCTCTGCTATAAAGCAGGTCCTTATCAATACTTTTGTATTTTGTATATACTAGTGTGTATATGTCAGTCCCAATCTCCAAATTTACTGCTTCCCCACTTATCCCCTGGTAACCATAAGTTTGTTTTCTATATCCATGACTTTATTTCTGTTGTGTAAATAAGTTCATTTGTACCTTTTTTTTCTCTTTTGGATTCCTCATATAAGCAATATCATATGATATCTGTCTTTCTGTGTCTGAGTTGCTTCACTCAGTATAACAATCTTTAGGTTCATCCATGTTGCTACAAAACCCTTAATTGTTAAGGATAACTCTCAATTTTTTCCAGTACCATCAGCAATTCTTTGTGGCAGACATAACACTTTTTAAACAGGGATATTGAGACCAAGGCTCCTGACCTGAAAACAAACAAAACATCATTCATATAGTGAAAACTTTGCACATAAAAGGATGAAAGTACTTGGTCTAAATCCCTTTGCACCCACTGCTGACAGAGGGCAGAGGAGTTTGTGGTCTAAATACGTTTGCACCCACTGTTGACAGACGGCAGAGGAGATTGACTCACTAATCTTTTTATGTGCACTTCTTCCTAATGGGGTATTCCATTTAAACTTATAAGAAGAAGGAATGCATCATGGAACACACCAATCTCTACCACAGATTCTGCAGCAGCAAAAACAAACAAACAAAAAAAAACATGATGAATCCTTCCAAAGGGTTCTGTCCACATTGTTACAGTAGTTTCCCTCGCACAGTGAACCCTTTTCAAACCCTATCACTTGAACCTACTTTTATTTTTTTCAACAAAAATAATGTTAATCTGCAGTCACACACTCCAGTAATATTACAATATCCCTTGTGCAAGTATGTAGGGATTCAAGGAGCTATGGGAGGCTACCATGAGAGGTTGACTAGAGTAATTAGGACATTTCACTTAATGTTGGCTCTTCTCCCTATGATGTCTGCTGTCCTCTTCTTTTTGTAGCTACTAGCATTGAGAAAGTGACCAAGATAAGGCCCTTCTCTTTTACTGCCCATGAATGCAGCTGTGATTAACCCCACAGACCTTGGTGCTTCCAGAATCCCCTGAACCTACTGACCCTCCATGCATGGCATGACATAGGTAAGGATAGTGACGTGTATACTTGTATAGAGCATGCTATAAAATTTTCGACTCTTCCCTTCCTCATAATTCCGAAGAATAGATTTCTTTGGATTTCTGCTTAATGCTGCTGAAGTTGGTACATAAGTTGTGGGAGGTATCAGGGCACACCAAAAGAGAGGGTAACTGCACAGAAAATACAAGCAGGTACATTTCTGTATAGTTTCAAGCAGCTGATTTGCTATATCAACCATGGTGACATGTCGACCCTTCCTCTTTTTACTAGTAGTACAACAAACATAAAGGATATTTAGGCTGCTTGTTTTATCCCCACCTCTCACAATTGATCTGCATTCACATATAGGACAATGAAGGGCAATTTCTACCATCTTAACCAATACTTGAGAACTAGAAAATGTCCAGATTTTTCCGGGGATTATTTTCATATTCCCCAATCAGGCCTATGAAGGAATCTTACCTATTGTGTTTAATGAAGTCATATCTCTGACGGCATCCCGTCATCAACAAAACTGGAAAGAAATTTGAAGGGTCTTAGATTTTACCATATTTGAAATTCCAATATTTTAGCCTGACACGTTTTTGGATTTTAGAAAAATATTTTAAATGAGACAAAAAATCATTTTTATGACACAAAAAGACAGCAATAATTTTATATTTTTATCTGTTCCACTTGTGCACAAAAGTCTCATGGGGTTATGTAAAGCAGTCCTGTTGGGTGCTGTGCATGGTGCAAGTATGGATTAAAGCTTAGGAATCTTAAGCTTCAGTCACCCGAAACTTTAAAATTACAATGCAAGCAATCCTGTCCAATATTTGAACAGAGCAAGACACTGTCTTTATTTTATTTGTCAGATAATTAATCTGTCTTTTGCCCCAAGGAGAGAAACAACTGGCATCTTCCATCAATGTGTTGTACAAAAATCTTTGAACACAGAGTGCAAACAGAGGCTGATACAAGATGTGAAAAAAATTAAAATGAGAGAACCTTGTGGCATTTTCTCCTAACTTATTTCAATCTCCCATTTAAAATGTGGGAATAATCAATCTTCTGAGGAAAAAGGCCCGAGGAAGGTTTTTGCTTCTGTGGAATAATGGGATTGCTAAAGATTTCAGGAGGCAAGATGAATTAGTGAGAATGGCCATGAGAAATCAAAGAAAATTCAGATCCATGGATGAAGGGATGTTTACCTCTGTGAATCAATAAGAAGTAGGAGCAAATGAAAAGAAAGCTGAATACAACATTTTCTGAATAAATGTAACCTTTCAGCTGTCATAGAAAAATTAATACTCACTATGATACAACATATTTAGTTTAGAAAGTTAATGTAAATTTAAAGCTTAAGAATTAGATTTATTGCAAAAATGAAAACATCTTTGTGGTTTAGAATAAATAATGTGTTCTGTTACAGATAAGAAGACTACATAATAAATAGAAATAAGACTAAATAAAGAAATAAAGAGGAAAATAACAAATTAGATGTTATTAACATTAAAAACTGACACTCATCTAAAGAAAGAGAAGGAGAGACAGAAAGAGAGAAGAACTCATAGCAAGCATATATTAAAAACTCCTAAATAAGAAGTCCTCAGATGTTAAAAAAAAAAGAAGTCTTCAATAAGAAGACAATGTAATAACAAAAATGGGGAAAATATACCAAAAGGTATTTCAAAAAAGAGAGTACAGAATGTTAAGTAAACATATCAAAAGATGCTTGACTTCTTAGTAGTCAATGAAATGCAAAAAACTGATACCTGGAATTATCACTCACCAACCAGAAAGTCCAAATGAAAATGACAGTTATGACAATGTAACAGCAAAAATGTGGAAAATATACCAAAAGGTATTTCAAATAAGAGAGTACAGAATGTTAAGTAAACATATCAAAAGATGCTTGGCTTCTTAGTAGTCAATTAAATGCAAAAAAACTGATACCTGATATTATCACTCACCAACCAGAAAGTCCAAATGAAAATGACAGGTATTATCAAGTTTGACAAGAATGTGTATAATCCTTGAATCTCATTCACTGTTGCTAAGGATGAAAAATCATATAAATGTTTTGAAAATATTTAGAAATATCTAAAAAGATAAACACATGAAAGCTATGACTCGAAAATTTTACTACTACATGTATACTGAACAATAATTTATACGCACACCACCAAAGCTCAAGTTCTAGAATTTATATAATTTATATACCAGTGCTATTCTCAATAGACACAAACTGAAAATCACTCATATTGTAATACACATTGGAATAAATTAATTATTAGTTAAATATTTACACTATGGAATCCTATGCAATAGTGGAAATGCATGATCACAACAACAGGCAACCATATAGGCATATTCACAAGCAACATAAAATAAAAAAGCCCAATCCAAAAGTGATTTTACTGTGCCATAACATTTATATAAAATACAAAATACAGGTAATGTGATCTTTTTGTTAGATAAAAGAACAATTTTAAACCTTAAGGGGAGTCACTCAAATGGGACCAGGGGACCTCTGAGTATCTGGAAATTTTCTGTGTCTTTATCTAGAAGCTATGTATAGAGTGTATTCAGATTCTGCATTTCCTGAAATTTGTCATTTCCTTACAAACCATGCAGGTTTTTTTATACATAACAAAAGTAAAAAAGATAGACTAGGGAAGGTAATTATATTAGCACTTTAATATCCATGCTTTTCAAGGTGGAAGTGAAAGGTATTAAATACTTGACATTATGATTACTTCTTAAAAGTAAGGTGAAAATTTGAGATTAATAAATAAGACATACTTCTTCATATATAATCCTCAAAGAGGAGGGGTAGAAAGGAGTATTTTTTTTTTAATTTAATACAGAATCATTAAGATAGAAAAATAATGAAAACAGACTAGGTTTAAAAAAGAGCACACTGGACTTCCCTGGTGGCAGAGTGGGTCAGAACTTGCCTGACAATGCAGGGGACAGGGGTTCAATCCCTGGTCTGGGAAGATCCCACATGCCACAGAGCAACTAAGCCCGTGTGCCACAACTACTGAGCCTGCACTCTAGAGCTTGCAAGCAATAACTACTGAGCCTGCATGACACAACTACTGAAGCCCATGCACGTAGAGCCCATACTCCACAACAAGAGAAACCACCGCAAGGAGAAGCCTGTGCACCGCAACAATGAGTAACCCCTGCTTGACACAACAAGAGAAACCCTGTGCAGGAATGAAGACCCAATGCAATGAAAAATAAATAAAATTAAATCTTTTGACTTCTGAGATGACTCACTCACATGGCTGTAGGTAAGAGACCTCAGTTCCTTGCCACATGGATCTCTCCTTAGGGCTGCTTGAGTGTCCTCATGACATGGCAGCTGGCTTACCCCAGGATGAGTAATCTAGCAGAAACCAAAGCAGAAGCTGCAATGACTTTTATAACTTTAGAAGCTGCACTTTGTCATTTCTGCAGTTTCTTATTAGTTAAACAGTCAGCCCTTTTCAAGTGTGAGGAGCCACACAGGTACATGAAGACTGGGAGATAATTAGGGGATAATTAGAGCTATCTTGGAGGCTGGCTACCAAAGTGGCTGACTAGCCGAAGACTGAATTTTGTTTTCTTCACTACTGGAGAGAAAATGGTCAGTGAATCTCATTGGTGGTCTTTGAGATGTACCAAACCTACCTCTTTCTCTCATCCAAGCTGTGTGGCTGACAGGGTCTTGCTGCTCTGGCCGGGTGTCAGGCCTGTGCCTCTGAGGTGGGAGAGCCAAGTTCAGGACATTTGTCTACCAGAGACCAACGGCACCTTAAAATGTCAAACGATGAAAGCTCTCCCAGAGATATCTGTCTCAATGCTAAGACCCAGCTCCAGTCAGAGACCAGCAAGATCCAGTGCTGGACATCCCATACCAAACAACTAGCAAGATAGGAATGCAGGCCCCAGCACCTTATAATATCAAATGACGAAAACTATCCCAGAGATATCCGTCTCAATGCTAAGACCCAGCTCCAGTCAGAGACCAGCAAGATACATTGCTGGACATCCCATGCCAAACAACTAGCAAGACAGGAATGCAGGCCCACCCATTAGCAGAGGGGCTGCCTAAATCATAATAAGGCCACAGACACCCCAAAACACACCACTGGATGCGGACCTGTCCAGCAGAAAGACAAGATCCAGACACACCCACCAGAACACAGGCACCAGTCCCCTCTACCAGAAAGCCTACACAACCCACTGAACCAACCTTAGCCACTGGGGGCAGACACCAAAACAATGGGAATTACGAATCTGCAGCCTGCGAAAAGGTGACCCCAAACACAGTCCCCAAAGCCAAGTGAGAAGACAGAGAAACACACAGCAGATGAAGGAGCAAGGTAAAAACCCACTGGACCAAACAAATGTAGAGAAAACAGGCAGTCTACCTGAAAAAGAATTCAGAGTAATGATAGTAAAGATGATCCCAAATCTTGGAACTGGAATGGAGAATATACAAGAAACGTTTAACAAGGACCTAGAAGAACTAAAGAGCAAACAAACAATGATGAACAACACAATAAATGGAATTTAAAATTCTCTAGAAGGAAACAATAGCAGAATAACTGAGGCAGAAGAATGGATAAATGACCTGGAAGATAAAATAGTGGAAATAACTACCACAGAGCAGAATAAAGAAAAAAGAATGAAAAGAATTGAGGACAATCTGAGACACCTCTGGGACAACATTAAACACACCAACATTCGAATATAGGGGTCCCAGAAGTAGAAGAGAAAAAGAAAGAGACTGAGAAAATATTTGAAGAGATTATAGTTGAAAACTTCCCTAATATGGGAAAGGAAATCATTAATCAAGTCCCAGAAGTGCAGAGAGTCCCATACAAGATAAACCTAAGAAGAAACATGCCAAAACATATATTAATCAAACTATCAAAAAATAAATACAAAGAAAAAATATTAAAAGCAGCAAGGGAAAAACAACAAATAACATACAAGGGAATCCCCATAAGGTTAACAGCTGATCTTTCAGCAGAAACTCTGCAAGCCAGAAG
>NC_041220.1:75052518-75053221 GCF_002837175.3 Physeter macrocephalus | reverse complement strand
ATTCTCCAGGATAGATCATATCTTCGGTCACAAATCAAGCCTTGGTAAATTTAAGAAAATTGAAATTGTATCAAGTATCTTTTCCGACCTCAATGCTATCAGACTAGATATCAATTACAGGAAAAAATCTGTAAAAAAATACAAACACATGGACTCTAAACAATACTCTACTTAATAACCAAGACATCACTGATGAAATCAAAGAGGAAATAAAAAAATACCTAGAAACAAATGACAATGAAAACATGAAGACCCAAAACCTATGGGAGGCAGCAAAAGCAGTTCTAAGAGGTAAGCTTATAGCAATACAATCCTACCTCAAGAAACAAGAAACATCTCAAATAAACAAGCTAACCTTACACCTAAAGCCATTAGAGAAAGAAAAAAACAAACAAACAAACCAAAGTCAGCAGAGGAAAAAAATCATAAAGATCAGATCAGAAATAAATGAAAAAGAAATGAAGGAAACAACAGCAAATATCAAAAAAACTAAAAGCTGGTTCTCTGAGAAGACAGACAAAATTGGTAAACCATTAGCCAGATTCACCAAGAAAAAAAGGGAGAAGACTCAAATCAATAGAATTACAAATGAAAAAGGAGAAGTAACAACTGACACTGCAGAAATACAAAGGATCATGAGAGATTACTGCAAGCAACTATATGCCAATAAAATGGACAACCTGGAAGAAATGGACAAATTCTT
>NC_041220.1:75051799-75052446 GCF_002837175.3 Physeter macrocephalus | reverse complement strand
CCAAAATACTAGCAAACAGAATTCAACAGCGCATTAAAAGGATCATACACCAAGATCAAGTGGGGTTTATCCCAGGGATGCAAGGATTCTTCAATACATGCAAATCAATGTGATACACCATACTAAAAAACTGAAAAATAAAAACCATACGGTCATCTCAATAGATGCAGAAAATGCTTTCAACAATATTAAACAACTATTTATGATAAAAAACCCTCCAGAAAGTAGGCATAGAGGGAACTTTGCTCAACATAATAAAGACTATATATGACAAACCCACAGCCAACATCGTTCTCAATGGTGAAAAAGTGAAACCATTTCCACCAAGATCAGGAAGAAGACAAGGTTGCCCACTCTCACCACTATTATTCAACACACTTTTGGAATTTTTAGCTACAGTAACCAGAGAAGAAAAAGAAATAAACGGAAACCAAATTGGGAAAGAAGAAGTTAAGCTCTCACTGCTTGCAGATGACATGATACTATACATAGAGAATCCTAAAGATGCTACCAGAAACCTTCTAGAGTTAATCAATGAATCTGGTAAGGTTGCAGCATACAAAATTAATGTACACATATCTCTTTCATTTCTATACACTAAAGATGAAAAATCTGAAAGAGAAATTAAGGAAACACTCCCATTTACC
>NC_041220.1:75042143-75051517 GCF_002837175.3 Physeter macrocephalus | reverse complement strand
CAGATTCAATGCAATCCATATCAAACTACCAATGGCATTTTTCAGAGAACTGGAACAAAAAATTTCACAATTTGTATGGAAACACAAAAGACCCCGAACAGCCAAAGCAATCTTGAGAAGAAAAACAGAGCTGGAAGAATCAGGCTCCCTGACATCAGACAATACTACAAAGCTACAGTAGTCAAGATAGTATGGTACTGGCACAAAAACAGAAATATAGATCAGTGGAACAGGAGAGAAAGCCCAGAGATAAACCCTTGCATATATGGTCACCTTATTTTTGATACAGGAGGCAAGAATATACAATGGAGAAATCACAGCCTCTTTAATAAGTGGTGCTGGGAAAACTGGACAGCTACAGGTAAAAGAATGAAATTAGAAGACTCTCTAACACTATACACAAAAATAAACTCAAAATGGATTAAAGACCTAAATGTAAGCCCAGACACTATAAAACTCTTAGAGGAAAATATAGGCAGAACACTCTATGACATCAATCACAGCAAGATCCTTTTTGACCCACCTCCTACAGAAATGGAAATAAAAACAAAAATAAACAAATGAGACCTAATGAGACTGAAAAGCTTTTGCACAGCAAAGGAAAACGTAAACAAGATGAAAAGACAAACCTCAGAATGGGAGAAACTATTTGCCAATGAAGTAACTGACAAAGGATTAATCTCCAAACTTTACAAGCAGCCCATGCAGATCAATATCAAAAAAACAACCCAATCCATAAATGGGCAGAAGGCCTAAATAGATTTTTCTCCATAGAAGATATACAGATTGCCAACAAACACATGAAAGAATGCTCAACATCACTGATCATCAGAGAAATGCAAATCAAAATTACCATGAGGTATCACCACACACAGGTAAGAATGGCCATCATCCAAAAAATCTAGAAACAATAAACGCTGCAGAGGTGTGGAGAAAAGGGAACCCTCTTGCCTCGTTGGTGGGAGTGTAAGTTGATACAGTCACTATCGAGAACAGTATGGAGGTTCCTTAAAAACCTAAAAATAGAACTACCATATGACACAGCAATCCCAGTACTGGGCATATACCTAGAGAAAACCATAATTCAAAAAGAGTCATGTTCCATAATGTTCATTGCAGCTCTATTTGCAATAGCCAGCACATGGAAGCAATCTAAGTGTACATGAACTGATGAATGGATAAAGATGTTGCATGTCTTCAATATAAAATGAATTATTATTCAGCCATAAAAAGAAATGAAATTGAGTTATTTGTACTGAGGTGGATGGACCTAGAGTCTGTCATATGAAGTGAGAGAGTGGCATGGACTTATATATACTACCAAATGTAAAACAGATAGCTAGGTGGAAACAGCTGCATAGCACAGGGAGATCAGCTCAGTGCTTTGTGACCACTTAGACGGGTAGGATAGGGAGGGTGGGAGGGAGACGCAAGAGGGAGGAGATATGGGGATATATGTATATGTAGAGCTTGTTCACCTTGTTATAAAGCAGAAACTAACATACCATTGTAAAGCAATTATAGTCCAATAAAGATGATAAAAAATAAATAAATAAATAATTTATGCCCCCCAAATTAAATATTTTTTAAAATAAATAAATAAAAAAGAGCACTCAATAACATGGTAACTCTAAACCTAAGTGTTTTCAGTACTATAGTAAATGTAAATGGATTAATATCTCCTATTAAAGTATAATTTTTATATTATGTGCAACTAAATTTTTTTCACAATATACAGGTAAAATAAAAGAATTACATTAGAAAGGAGAAAACATTCCATGTATTTAAAAACAATAAAACAATAAGCATATATCATGCTTATAATAAGCATATAATAAGCATATAACAACCATATATAATATATAATATATAAGCATATAATATCGTGTTTTTAATAAGCATAAAATAAGCATCTTAGATAAAGTAGTCTTTAAGTTCAGAACAATTTGTCATTATTGTAATTAGCATTATTATCCCAATTTCTTCAAAATATTTCAATACTTTTTCTATTTGAAAAACTCTTTTAATATTTTTTTCTTCACTCTTTTGTGGTCTAATACATGGTAAGTATTTAGGTGCTAACATAACGTAAAAATATATATTGGTTTTTTACAGTCAAACAAAACTGAATCAAGAAGAAATAGATAACTTGAACATACTGATCACTAAAAGCAAAATAGAATCTGTAATTTAAAAAAACTCCCTACCAACAAAAGTCCAGGATCAGATGGTTTCACAGGCAAATTCTACCAAATATACAAAGCAGAACTTACACTAATTCTTCTCAAACTCTTCGAAAAGATTGAAGAGTAAGGTGTACTTCCCAAGACATTCTATGAAGCCACCATCACCTTGATATCAAAAACAGATGGGACGGACTTCCCTGGTGGCACAATGGTTAAGAATCCGTCTGCCAATGCAGGGGACATAGGTTCGAGCCCTGGTCTGCGAAGATC
This sequence comes from Physeter macrocephalus, assembly GCF_002837175.3. Classification (NCBI taxonomy): domain Eukaryota; kingdom Metazoa; phylum Chordata; class Mammalia; order Artiodactyla; family Physeteridae; genus Physeter; species Physeter macrocephalus. The sequence goes on along the minus strand of NC_041220.1, from coordinate 75,049,061 downwards.
CCACATGCCACGGAGCAACTAAGCCTGTGTGCCACAACTACTGAGCCTGCACTCTACAGCCCACGAGCCACAACTACTGAGCCTGATAGCCACAACTGCTGAAGCCCACGAACCTAGAGCCCATGCTCTGCAACAAAAGAAGCCACCGCAATGAACAGCCTGCACACCACAATGAAGATTAGCCCCCGCTTGCCACAACTAGAGAGAGCCCATGCACAGCAACGAACACCCAATGCATCCAAAAATAAATAAAGAAAGAAATTTACTAAAACAAACAAACAAACAAAAAAAACAGATGAGGACTTTTCTGGTGGTCCAGCAGTTAAGATTTCGTCTTCCAGTGCAGGGGCTGTGGGTTCGATCCCTGGCGGTGGAGCTAAGATCCCACATGCCTCACAAACAAGAAACCAAAGCATAAAACAGAAGCAATATCGGAACAGATTCAATAAAGACTTTAAAAAAAAAGCACAGAGAAAAGACACTACAAAAAAAGAAAATTGCAGGCCAATATCTCTGATAAATATAGATGCAAAAATTCTCAACTGAATATTAGAAAACCGAATCTGACAACACATAAGAGGATCATACACCATGACCAAATTTGATTCACCCCAGTGTCACAAAGTTGTTTCAACATATGCAAATCAATGAACATGATAAACCCCATCAACAAAGGAAAAACACAAAACAAATGATCATCTCAATAGGTGCCAAAAAAACATTTGAAAAACTTCAACATCCATTCATGATAAAACACTTACCAAAGTGGGCATAGAGGAAACATATCTCAACATAATAAAATCTATTTATGACAAACCCACAGGCAATATAATTCTCAATGTTCATAAGCTGAAAGCCTTCCCGTTAAAATCTAGAACAAGACAAGGATGCCCACTCTCACCTCTTCTCTTCAACATAGTCTTGGAAGTCCTAGCCACAACAGTCAGACAAGAAGAAGAAATAAATTCTAATCAAATTGGAAGGGAAGAGATAAAGTTATCATTATATGCAGATGACATGATAATATATATAAAGGAAACCCTAAAAATTCCACACAAAAACTACTAAAACTGATAAACAAATTCAGCAAAGTAGCAGGATACAAGATTAACGTACATAAATTGGTTGCATTTCTTCGTTTTCTTTTTTAAAAAATTTATTTTGGCTGCATTGGATCTTCATTGCTGTGCACGGGCTTTCTCTAGTTGTGGCCAGTGGGGGCTAGTCTTCATTGTGGTGCACAGATTTCTCATGGCAGTGGCTTCTCTTGTTGCAGAGCATGGGCTCTAGGCATGCGGGCTTAAGTAGTTGTGACACACGGGCTCAGTATTTGTGGCTCACGGGCTCTAGTGTTGCAGGCTAAGTAGTTGTGGCACACAGGTTTAGTTGCTCCATAGCATGTGAGATCTTCCTGCACCAGGGCTCAAACACATGTGCCCTGTATTGGCAGGCGGATTCTCAACCATGGAGACACCAGGGAAGTCCCTGGTTGCATTTCTTTACACTAACAATGAAATATCAGAAAGGAAATGTAAACAAGCAATCCTTTTTTTAAATGGCATCAACAAAATAAAAGACTTAAGAATAAAACTCATCAAGGAGGTGAAAGATTTATATGCTGAGAACTACAAAACACTAGTAAAGGAAACTGAAGATGATTCAAAGAAATGGAAAGACATCCCACGCTCTTGGATGGGAAGAATTAATACTGTTAAAATGGTTATACTACCCAAAGCAATCTACAGATTTAATGGGATCCCTATCAAATTACCCATGACATTTTCCCCAGAACTAGAACAAATAATCCTAAATTGTATCTGGAACCATAAAAAGTCAGAACTGTCGACACAATCCTGAGGAAAAAGAACAAAGCAGGAGGCATAACCCTCCTAAATTTCAGACAATACTACAAAGTTAAAGTAATCAAAACCGCATGGTATTGGCACAGAAAGAGATACATGGATCAATGGAATGGAATAGAGAGCCCAGAAATAAACCCACACACCTATGATCAATTAACCTTCGAAAAAGGAGGCAAGAATATACAATGGGGAAAAGACAATCTCTTCAGCAAGTGGTGTTTTGAAAGTTGTACAGCCATATGCAAATCAGTGAAGTCAGAACATACCCTCACACCATACACAACAATAAACTCAAAATGGCTTATATGCTTAAATATATTCTCTGACATAGATCATACCACAGTTTTCCTAGGTAGTTCTCCCTAGGCAGGAGAAATACAGTAAGTCACCTACATACGAACTTTCAAGTTGAAAACTTTCAAAGATGCAAACGTCCATTCGCATGTCCAATCATGTAAGTTAGTTCACGTGTCTGGCATACATTGTCACGTGCATGCATCCTCTATAAGTGGTTGTGCTTTTGTGTACTTTACAGTACTGTATAGAGTACAGTAGTACAGTACCTTTATTTCAAGCCCAAGATGTCTGGAGGCAAGCGTAAAAGCAGTGGTGATGTAGCTGGTACTGTTAAGAAGTGCCAAGCAATAATGATGGAAACAAAAGTGAAAGTAATTGAGAGAGTGGATCGAGGCAAAAAGATGTTAGACATCGCTCTTTCTTATAACATGAATCATTCAATCACTGGCACGAATCTAAAGAACAAGGACAAGATCATGGAACGTGTGAAGTTTGCTGTGCCGACGATGTTGACAAAATATCGAAGAAGCATGGAAAAGTGATGGAGGAGATGGAGAAACTTCTCAGTGTGCAGATGCAGGATCAACATCAGCACTGAGTCCTGCTCAGCTTAATGCTGATTCAAGAGAAAGCTAAAGGTCTTTATGAAGACTTGAAGAAGAAACACGGCAAAGAATCAGTGGGCACATCTTTTAATGCCAGCCATGGCTGGTTTCATTGGTTCAAGGCTAGAGACAAACTTCACAATGTAAAAGTAAGTGGAGAGGCAGCAAGCACAGATAGGGTAGCTGTCCAGGAACTTCCGGGAACACTTTAAGAAATTATTGATGATGGTGTGTATTTACCCAACCAGTTTTTTAATGTGGATGAGACACAACTGTACTGGAAGAAGATGCCAGACCGAAGTTACATCAGTAAGGAGGATAAGTTGATGCCGGGCTGTAAAACAGCAAAGGATAAGCTAACTGTTGTTTGGTGGCAATGCTTCCAGTGAATTGAAGCTGAAGCCTCTCTTAGTTTATCATTCAGAGAACCCAAGAACCCTTAAAAACATAGCCAAGGGCTCTCTTCCTGTTGTGGGGAAGCGTAACCCCAAATCCTGGATTACACAGGCCACGTTCCAGGACTGGTTTTACTACCACTTTATCCCAGATGTAGAGAAATATTGCTTGGAGAAGGACTTTCCAGCAAAACATTCTTTTGCTGCTTGACAGTGCTATGGGCCATCCCCCATCCATGGATGACTTTCATTCCAACGTCAAAGTAGTGCATCTGTCACCAAATACTACGTTGCTCATCCAACCTATGGACCAGGGAGTTAGAGCGACTTTCAAGAAATATTATTTATGTCACACTTTTTGTCAGGCAGTAAAGGTAAGTGACAAAACAGGAACAACCTAGGGACAACTTTGGAAGGACTATAACATCTACAAGACCATAAAAAACATTGACTTTGCATGGTGTGAGGGTATGGTGGTCACCATGGATGGAGTTTGGAAGAACCTTTGCCCACAATTTGTTCATGATTTTTGTGGATTTGAGAAGGTAGATCAGAAGTCTGAAGAGGTCTTCAGCAACGTACCATGGATGGAGTTTGGAAGAACCTTTGCCCACAATTTGTTCATGATTTTTGTGGATTTGAGAAGGTAGATCAGAAGTCCGAAGAGGTCTTCAGCAACGTAGTGACCCTCAGCTAGAAGCTGGAGCTAGATCTGCTAGAGGACGATTTCATTGAACTCCTTGCTGTGTAACATGAGGAGCTTACTGATGGAATTGGAGGCCCAGAGAAAGGATGAAGAGGGACGGGAGGAAGAAGAAGTAACTGAAGAACTGAAGAGATTCACAACACAGAAAATGGCAATGGAATCTTCTCTATTTGAGGAGGCACTGTTAGTTTTTGAGGCAGAGGACCCGAACCTACAATGGTACCCAAAGGTGGCAGCAGCCATTCAGAATGCAATCCAGTGCTACCTTGTCACCTATGATGAGAAAAAAGGAACTACTACCCAGACATCAATGGATCATTTTTTCAAGAGGGTAGATAGAATTAAATCCAGCAAGGAACCAGAACCTGTGCCATCAACGTCAGGTATGAGTGAAATGGCAGCTTGCCCTCCATCTCCTACTTCTGATAATCCTTCACCTCTACCTTCTCCCACCTCCTCTGCCTCCTCCAATCTAACTCTTCTCGCCTCTTCCCTCGATGCCAGCCCGAGTATCCCAGCTGTTGTCCTGTATTACTGTACTTTTCAAGTTACTGTACTGTAAGATTAAAAATGTTTTCTTTATTTTTGTGTTTTTTTTAATGTATTGTTTGTGTGGAAAATATTATAAACCTATTACGGTACAATATCATATAGCTGACTGTGTAAGTTGGGTACCTAGGCTAACTTTGTTAGACTTACAAACAAATTGGACTTACAAACGCACTCTTGGAACAGAACTTGTTCATATATAGGGGACTTACTGTAAAAGCAAAAAAGAAACAAGAACTAATCAAACTTATAAGCTGTTGCACAGCAAAGGAAACCATAATCAAAATGAAAATGCAACCTATGGACTGGGAGAAAATATTAGCAAATGATGAGACTGACAAGGGCTTAATTTCCAAAATATACAAACAGCTCATACAACTCAATAACAAAATAACAAATAACTGTATGGAAAAATGGGTAGAAGATGTAAATAAACATTTCTCCAAAGAAGACATACAGATGGCCAATAGGCACATGAAAAGATGCTCATCATCACTAATTATTAGAGAAATGCAAATCCAAATTACAATGAGGTATCACTTCACACTGTTCAGAATGTCCATCATTAAGAAAATCTACTATTAACAAATGCTGGAGGGGGTATGGAGAAAAAGGAACCCTTCTATACTGTGGGTGGCCATGTAAGTAGGTGCAGCCACTATGGAAAACAGTATGGAGGTTCCTCAAAAATACTATAAAGAGAGTTGCCATATGATCTACCAATCCCACTTGTGGACATATATCAAGAAAAAACTATAATTCAAAAAGATACATGAAACCCTATGTTCATAGCAGCACTATTTATAATAGCCAAGACATGGAAACAACCTAAATGTTCATTGAAAAATGAATGTATAAAGAAGGTGTGGTATACGTATACAATAGATATTACTCAGACATAAAAAAGAATGAAATAATGGCATTTGCAGCAACATGGATGGACCTAGAGATAATTGTACTAAGTGAAGTAAGTCAGAAAAAGAAAGACAAATAGCATATAATATCACTTATATGTGGAATCGAAAACAGGACACAAATGAACATGTCAGCGAAACAGAAACAAACACACAGATACAGAAAACAGAGCTGTGGTTGCCAAGGAGAGAGTGAAGGAAAGATTGGGAGTTTTGGAATAGTAGAAGCAAACTATTCTACATAGGATGGACAAACCACAAAAGCCTACTGTATAGCAGAGGAAACTATATTCAATATCCTGTGATAAACCAAAATGGAAAAGAATACAGAAATTAATACAACAATGTATAAAGGCTGCAGAGAGTGTGGAGAAGAGGGAACCCTCCTGCACTGTTGGGTGAGGGCTTCCCTGGTGGCGCAGTGGTTGAGAGTCCGCCTGCCGATACAGGGGACATGGGTTCGTGCCCCGGTCCGGGAAGATCCCACATGCCGTGAGCAGCTGGGCCCGTGAGCCATGGACGCTGAGCCTGCGCTTCCGGAGCCTACGCTCCGCAACGGGAGAGGCCACAGCAGTGAGAGGCCTGCGTACTGCAAAAGAAAAAAAAGAAAAAAGAAGATGTGGCCCATATATATAATGGAGTATTACCCAGACATAAAAAGGAACAAAATTGAGTTATTTGTAGTGAGGTTGTTGGACCTAGGGTCTGTCATACAGAGTGAAGTAAGTCACAAAGAGAAAAACAAATACCATACGTGAACACATATATATGGAATCTAGAAAAATGGTACTGCCGAACCTAGTGACAGGACAGGACTAAAGACACAGATGTAGAGAACAGACTTAAGGACACAGGGTGGAAGGGGAGACAGGGACGTAGTGAGAGAGTAGCACTGACATATATACAGTACCAAATGTAAAACAGCTAGTGGTAAGCTGCCGCATAGCACAGGGAGATCAGCTCGGTGCTTTATGACCCCCAGAGGGGTGTGATAGGGAGTGTGGGAGGGAGGCTCAAGAAAGGGGAATACAGGGAATATATGTATACCTATAGTGATTCACTTTGTTGTAAAGCAGAAACGAATACAGTGTTAGAAAGCAATTATACTCCAATAAACATGTATTTTAAAAACACACAATATTGTAAATCGACTACACTAGAAAATATTTCTTAAGTGCAAAATATTTTTTGAATGTAAGTTTTATTGTGTGTGTGTACCACAGGTTCAATATATATGAATTATGTCAAATTAATTACATTGCTTTTCAAAATAAAGAATTTTTGATATTGTACATCAGCTTCATAATATAAATGCAGAAAAACTATATTATTTTTTTCTAAAGTTCAGAAATAGCCATTTTGCTCATTTGATATACTATAAACCACTAACTATTAAAAAGGGATTCGTGACCTCTTCCTTCCAAAGAAATATTTCTCCACTCACACAAGTTTAATAGAATGTTCCACCATGAACTGACTTCCCACCTTAGAGACACGAGATTTGCATCCTGAAATCTCTTTCTTGCAAAAATGTCCAATTAGCATCCTAGCATTACAGAAAAGAAATGCTTTTTTCCAGATCTCAAATTC
>NC_041220.1:75037076-75040755 GCF_002837175.3 Physeter macrocephalus | reverse complement strand
AACAAAAGCAACAATGATTGCAATTACCAAACACGAAACACACTCATACTGTCATAATATTGACATTCAGTCCAGTAATCCTCCACTGTAACAGCTCCTTTACTTTGCAGTGAAAGACATCATGTATTTTTAAATTATCATCACTCACCTGAGATCTTTAAAAATCAACAAAAACATAATTTTGTGATCCCTTTCACTTATTCTGGTTCTAAGAGGTCATTTCTAAACGAAAGTATTTAAGTATGTTAACGTCATAACATCATATTTCAAATGATTGACTACTGTCTCTCCAAAGATGAAATATGAGGAACTCATAATTAGGCACTCCAAAGTATTACTCTCTGAATCTGTATTACCCTTCTGCTGAACTCCGCACTGTTCATTATTCTCTGAGAATATTATTTTTCTTGTATGGCCATCACATGCTCTTTCATTTTATGAAATTTTTTCCTACAATTATATGCCTAGTTTATTTCTGAGAATATGCATTATTTCAGATTGATATTTATAGACACAAAGACTTCTCTATAATTCCCTGAGAGTTTCAAGAACTGCTTCTTCTTTTTTTTAATACCTAGATTCTGAAGCTCTCCACAAAGTATTACTAAAATTACATTTACATAAGTATCTACATATTAATCACACATTAATGCATTTACAATTGTATTATGCTTTATTGCTAATTTTGCAGCATAAACGTAGCTGTCTTATTTACCACCCTCTTGGAAATCACTTTAATATTTGCACTTAGGACTTGAAAGAGAATGGATAAATAAAAACCTGAAGAATATGCAAATACAATTTATATATTTCTCATAAAATTAGGTGATTATCTAACCTTTATCCAGAAAAAAGAAGAGCCCAGATACTCTGCAGGCATGATACTCGAGAATGTGTGGTCTTCCAGCAGGAAAACATGCAGTAATCCATGTGGCAGAGTTTACCTGTGACCAGCTGGGGTTAGTGACCTATGCATTCCTTACATGCAACATATAAGGAGTGGAAAAAGGGAATTTGTCAGTTGTGGCAATAAGTATAATGAAGGTTTGTAGCAGGTCATGCTCATATATTCAGCACAGGTACAATCAAAATTTTGATCAATTCTGGTAGATCTAAGTCTGTATCTGTTACCTTGTCTTTAACGAGGAAATGTCAGAACTGACTTACATAAAAAAAAAAAGTGTTTTGTTCGCTAGACATGATCCTCTAATGATTTTCAGTCAGTGGTCATCAACAGAGGAAAAGCACAGAACCTCATACCCACAGAAGGATGACATTCAGTCAGCTAAGAAAATTCTCCCTGAAATCAGAGCTTCATCTTTAACATGCAATCAAAGGCTTTCACAGGTTCTGCATCACTCTGCAGTCAGCCCTATCATATGGGATTGGCTCTGAGAATCTCACATCAGATGACTGACAAACATGTCATAGTACACTGACCTGGTACCAGATCCTGCCTCTCTTAATGGACACCTGCAGGGGTAAGAAAATTCTACCCTAAATCAGAGCTTCATCTTTAACATGCATTCAAAGGCTTTCACAGGTTCTTCATCACTCTGCACTCAGCCCTACCATATGGGATTGGCTCTGAGAATCTCACATCAGATGACTGACAAACATGTCATAGTACCCTGACCTGGTAGCAGATCCTGCCTCTCTTAATGATCTCCCGCAGGGATTTTGGAATAGTCTAGGATAGTTCCTGGAGCCCTCTACTCTATACAGGTACACTTCCAAGTAGTAACAGAAGCTTTGATTCTCACTGGGACTGCTGCTCTGTCCAACCAACCTCTCTAGAAATATGATGTCTTGATCTCTCCTGGTAAGAACATTTCAAGGTCTCTCCCTGTGCTAATTTAGTAAAGGTAAAGGAGAAACAAGAAAGAGCAAACTATGCACGGAGCAATATATAAGATTCCTTTACTTAATGTATTTATCTGATGTACCCAAATATTGAGAAATATAGATTCATTTCATAATCGTCAAGGAAAGAGGAGGGGGAACCTCTATGCCAACAGTATATATAAAGTGGAATCAATATTGCATAAGCTCCAGCTTAAGCTTAGCTATGAGGTACTAACTCTTCTCATAAAGAAGAAATAGTTCTCCATCATTTGAAGCACACTGAGGACTCAGACAGCTGGACACTGAGGGTGTAGTCTCCTCACTTGAATTCTGTACCTGCATCACAGAGCGATGAAATATTCCCAAAGAATTATTAAGGATGAGGTGGGGAACCGAAAGAAGAAAGATGAATCCATACTCTCCCCTACCATCTGTTCTGCTGGATATTACCACCACCTTAGCCCAATATGACCTTCCCACTTTTCTCTGGGCCTCCCTACTTTCCACCTCTATCCTCTCATTATATCTTGCGGGCCTCCCTACTTTCCACCTCCATCCTCTCAGTATATCTTACCTGCACTTGGAAACGACTCTAGTTTTTCCACTGATCTTTATCAACAAGTAATTCAAATAGCAACTGTGTATATAACTCCTTAGAAACCTCAGGTCTGACTCAGTAATACATGACCTACGAAGTCCAAAGTTTTCCTAATTCCTTTTATTATTTTTTGTCTAATTTCCATGTACTTACACTCTCAGGACCTCCACTGTTCTCAGGTTCATCTTCCCTGCAAAATCTGTCAATCTAGACATAGACTTAAGTACCAGCCTCTAATTATCTCCTAGGGAATCCAGTTTTTAAAAAAGCCTCAGCAAGCCTTATGGACTTTATTAAAGACTCTTTAAGATAACCCATGGGAGATAGCAGTACACCCAAGATACCTATTTAATACACCCTCAGAGTAATTTTTTTTTTATTTTTTATAAAGTCTCTTCTGGCCAATGAAGACTCTCAGCTCTTCTTCTTCAACATATGCAGTGTCTCACCCCTCTGATTACTCTCTGCTCTATTCCAGGTCCACTCCCTTTCCTCATATTACATTCTTTCCCAATTTTGTGTGTTGGTAAAATCAAATAACATGAAATATAACATGTTAATTATTATAAAGCGCACCATTCAGTGATATTAAACACATTCATATTATTGGGCGATCAACATCGCCATTTATCTTTCTAATTCTTTTCTACGTTTTAAAACTGTAACTCTATATCCTTTAAACATAACTTTCCTTTTTGTTCCATAACCACATGAAAAGCATCATTACCCTCCCAATTTCTATGGTTTTGACTACACTAAGTACCCCATATAATTGAAATAAGTAGTTGTATTGTTATGACTCACTAAAAGTCACAAAAATGGCATTTTTGGAAGCTAAATTTCCGCAAGATTCATCCATGCTGTAGCATATTCCTAGATCTTTTCCTTCTTAACACTGAATAATATTGTATTATATGGGTATACCACACTTTGCTTATCCAGGAACTAGTGGATAAACACTTAGGTTGCTTTCATATTTTAGCTATTGTGATTATTACTGCTCTAAACATTGGAGTACAAATATTTCTTTAAGACCCTGATTTCAATTCCTTTGGGTACACCTCAGAGTAAAATTCCTATATCGTGTAGTAATTCTATTTTTCAATATCTGAAAAACTACCATACTGTTTTGCAAAGCAGCTGTATCATTCTACATTCCCACTGACATAGCACAATGCTTCCAACTCCCTCACATCCTCACCAATACTTGTTTTCTGCTTGTGTGTGTGTGTGTGT
>NC_041220.1:75034429-75036823 GCF_002837175.3 Physeter macrocephalus | reverse complement strand
AGTGATATGGAGCATCTATTCAAGTGCTTAGTCATTTGTACAACTTTTTGAAGAACCATCTATTCAAGTCTTTATCCATTTTTGAATCAGGGTGTTTGCTTTTTGTTGAGTTGTAGAAGTTCTCAGTATATTCTGAATAGAAATCTCTTGTCAGATAGATGGCTTTCAAATATTTTCTCCCATCTTGTGTGTTGCCATTTTATTCTGTTTACATTTCTTTGATACACATTTTTTAAAAATTATGTACTGCAAATTGTTTATTTTTTTGTTAGCTGTACCTTTGTTGTTCCTTCGTTTCATATTGAGGCAAACACTGCCAAATCCAGTGTCATGAAGCTCTTGTCTTGTGTCTTCTTCTAAGACTTTTTATTTTCTTAGGTCTTATATTTAGTTTCTTGATACGTTTTCATTAATTTTTGCATATGCTGTTAGGTAAGGGTCCATCTTCCTTCTTTTGCATGATGACAACAAGACTTCTCAGCACCATTTGTTGAAAATACTATACTTTCTACTTCGAAAAGTCTTGGCTACTTGTCAAAAATCATTTGGCCACATATCAGGGTTTATTTCTGGGTGTTCTATTCTATTCTATTGGTCTTGAATAAGGGAGAAAATAGTATAACCTATCCAGGTTGATGAAGAACATAAAGAAAGACCAGGACTGAGAATTAGAAGGGCAATATAATACAGCAGGGGGTAAAAGAGAGTGTGAGAGAAGATCTTGTATTTGTGAGTTCATGGAAATATGATCATGCTAAAACCACTAAACGCCTGACTTTGAACAATATGGTAAATGTGCTGGCAAGAAACATAACACTTACCCATCTCTGGGAAATATAGTATGGGCATAAGGATAAACTACACACAAATATATTAAAAAGGGAAGGGTTTTCGTGGTGTGAGAATATTGTAGGATTTGAAATACAATTTACTTCTCTTCTAACATTGTCTCTAAAATTTATCAAAGTGTATATACAAGCAATTCCAATTCTGGTAATGTGTTTGACAGGTTTATATATGAACTTCAGCAGACCAGTAAATGTATATTCATAGTAGGACTGTTCCCTAAACCAAAAAACAAAACACAAAAACTGGAAAGACTAGAGTTCACTTTGTCAACACACATACACATGCAGTGATGGTTAGCGGTCCCAAAACAGAAGGTGAGCATGGGTGCAATAGGTTAATCCCCAGCCTGGTGTGGGGTGCAGAGTTTGAGGGTAACACAGGTAGAAAAGGCTTTTGTCCTATCCTTGATTTTTGAGGTATGGAAATTCACAGGTCACTACCTTCATTTCAAAATAAATGAATGCCACTATTCAATTTTTTAAAACAGGCGAAGTAAACATGAGTGATAATAAATTTCAAACTGTTGCTAATCAAGTAAGATACTAAGAAAAATTAAATAATATGATTTAAGAATGAAGTGGAGAGACTGTCCAAGATGGTAGTGTTCAAAGACCCAGAGCTCGATGCCTCTCACGCGCACACCAAAGTCACAACTGTTTACAGAACAGCAATTGATGAAAAAGGCCGGGACCTACCATGAAAAATGTTTTACAGCTAAAGACATAAGGACGGCACCTCGGCAAGGCAGGAATGAAGGGCAAAATCTCAATAGAGTCAAGACCCATACCACCAAGTGGGTGGCCGACACAGGGGAGAATAATTACAATTTCTGAGGTGCTCCCAGGTAGCAAGGGGTATGAACCGAACATCAGGCTCCCAAGCTCTGGATCCTGTACTGGATAGAAGAGTTCCTAGAAAGTTGGGCTTTGAACACCAGTAGTGCTTATTTTCCAGAGAGTCAGAGGGTTGTGGGAAATAGAGTTTCCACTCTTAAAAGATGCTCACAAAATCCCACATGATCCGAGAATCAGAACAGAAGCAGCCATTTGAAAGGATCCTGGTCACACCTACCTCCTGATCTTGGAGAGTCTCCCAGAGAGGCAAGAGGCAATTACAGCACAGCCTTAGGGACATAGACACTGGCAGCAGCCATTTGGGGGAGCTCCTTCTACCTCGTGGCCACGGGTACCAGCAAGCATAATTTCAGAATCCTCCCTCTAAATTTTTAGCCTCAGAACCTAGCCCTACCCATTTCCACCAGACTATAGACACAAGTACTAGGATGCTGCAGGCCAAGCAACTAACTGAGCAGGGGCATAGCTCCATCCACCAGCAAACAGGCTGCCTTCAGACCCTCTCAGTGCACAGCTGCCCCTGGACATGGACCCAGCCACCAAAAGCCCTAGGACCAGCCTCCACACCTCAGTGGACAGGCACGAGCCCCAGAGTCCCTGGCCCCTCTGACAAGTGAGCCTGCTCTGGCCTTGGAATCAGCCTCACTGTTGGCAGGTGATTACCGCACAGGGACTGGATGGAGCTTGGACC
>NC_041220.1:75031032-75034281 GCF_002837175.3 Physeter macrocephalus | reverse complement strand
CCAGCCACCAAAACCCCCAGGACCAGCCTCCACACCTCAGTGGACAGGCACCAGCCCCAGAGTCCCTGGCCCCTCTGACAAGTGAGCCTGCTCTGGCCTTGGAATCAGCCTCACTGTTGGCAGGTGATTACCGCACAGGGACTGGATGGAGCTTGGACCTACACAACAGCAAACCTGCTCTAGCAGTGGAATCAGCCTCATACACCAACAGGCACACACTAGCTCCTGGAATACCACAGCCGGGCAGCCTGTGTGACCAGAACACTCCCTTGCAGGCCAGAAGCAGCCATGGGCTCAGCTGGGTCCTGACCCTGCCCGTCAGAATGTCAACACAAGATTAGGGATACCCCAGACCCTGCAGATAGCTGTGACAGGGACAGTGATCCAACATCAACTCTGAGACTCCTGTGTCACACAGCCAGAAATCAGGACCTATCTCTTCCTCCCAGTAGTGAACACAGCCCCAGGACCAGGGATTGGGCACTAGCCCTGATATCACCTGAACTGCAACTCTACCCATAAGTGAACCAGCACTAGATTTGGTGTCCCCCAGAGTGGTGCAGCCAGCTGCCTTATGATTTAGCCTCACCAAGCAGCACAGACAGCCTCCATACAAGGCAGAGTCTGGCAAACAAGCAGTCTGGGGACAGCCAAGCCTACCAGACCACCCACAGTAGTCAGCCCACCACAACAGAAGGGCCCAAGCAGCCCACATAGGGGCTACACCTAGAACATATAGTTCTAGTGACCAGGGGACAGTGGGCTTCTGGGACACATAGGACCTCTGCTACAAAAGGCCACTTCTCCAAGGTCAGGAAATGTAATGAACCTACTACATACAGAGCAATAAAAACAGCAAGTTAAGAAAAATGAGGTGACACAGAAAAACGATCGAAATGAAGGAACAAGATAAGAACTCAGAAGAAGATCTAACTGAAGTGGAGATAGCCAGTCTCCTCAACAAAGAGTTCAAGGTAATGACAGTAAAGATGATCAAAGAACTCAGGAGAAGAATGGACGACCAGAGCAAGAAGTTAGAATATTTTTAAAAAGAGTTAGACCATTAGAGAACAACAAAACAGAGATCAGGAATACAATAACTGAAATGAAAAATACACTAAAAGGAAACTACTGTAGACTAAATGATACAGAGAAAAACTGAAGGACAGAGTACTGGCCATCACTGAAGATGAACAGTAAAACAATAGATTAAAATGAAATGAGGAAAGTTGAACAGACTTGTGAAACAACATCAAGTGTACTAATATTTGCATTATACTGGTCCCATAAGCAGAAAGGAAAGAGAAAGCAGGGTAGAACATACCTCAAGACATAAGAGCTGAAAACTTCCATAACCTGGGAAAGAAAACAGACATGCAATCCAGTAAACACAGTAAGGCCAAAACAGGATCAACCCAAAGAGGACCACACCAAGACTCATTAATTAAAATGGCAAAAAAATAAAGATAAAAAGACACTATTAAAAGGAGCAAAGGAAAAGCAACAAGTTACAAACATGAGAACTTGCTTAAAGTTATCACTTGACTTTTCAGGATAACCTCTGCATGCCAGAAGGGAGTGGCACGGTATATTTAAAGTCATGAAAGGGAAAAGCCTATAACCAAAAATACTCTACCCGGCAAGGCTCTCCTTCAGATTTGATGGTGAGATCTAAAGTTTTACAGAGAAGCAAAACTAAAAGAGCTCAGCATCGTCAAACCAGCTGGATGAGAAATCTTAAAGGGGCTTTTCTAAGTGAAAAAGAAAAGGCCACGACTGAAACATCAAAACTAGGAAAGGAACTTACTAAAGGAAAAACCTCATTGGATAAGGCAAATATTCAACAATGGTAGTAAATCAACCATGTACACAGCTAATAGGAAGGATGAAAGAAAATACTAATAAAATCATCTATATTCACAATAAGAAGTTAAGGGACACACAAAACAAGTAGATGTAAAATATAAGGTCAAATTCAGTAACTGTGGGGGAGGAGAGTAACAAGGCAAGGTTATCAGTGTCCCTGTGAAATTAAGAGCTCAGCAACTTAAATAATCACACACACACACACACACACACACACACACACACAAAACTGAAAGAAATCCAAACATAATATTAAAGATAGTCCTCACATCACAAATGAAGGGAATAAAAGGGGAAGAAAGGATCACTGAAGAAATTAAAGAGGGATTCTAAAAATACCCAAGACAAATGAAAATGAACACACAATGATCCCAAATCTGTGGGACACAGCCAATGCAGTTCACTGGGGGAAATTATAGTGATACAAGCTTATTGTTAGGAAACAAGAAAAATATCAAATAAACAACCTAACATTACACCTGAAGGAATTAGCAAAAGAAGAAAAAAACAAAACTCAAAGCTGTCAGAAAGAAAAAAATTAAGAAAACAATACCATATGCAATCACACCAAAAAGAATAAGATACCTAGGAACAAACACACCTAAGCAGTAAAAGACATGTACTCAGAAATCTATCAGCCATTGGTGAAAGAAGTTGAAGGCAACAGAAAAAGATGGGAAAATATAGCATGTGCTTGGACTGATCACGCACCTTGACTTCAGATTATACTGCAAAGCAACAGTAAACAAAGAGAATCGTCCTGGAGCAAAAACAGACACAAAAATCACTGGAGTAGAATAGATCCCTAGAAATAAGCCCACACACTTATATTTAATTGATTTATGACAAAGCAGGCAATATGGAGAAAAAACTGTCTCTTCAATAAGTGGTACTGGGAAAACTGGTCAGCTACATGGAAAAGAATAAAATTAATTACTTTAGCACACCATATATAAAAGAAATGCAAAACTGAATAAAGACCTAAATGTAGGACCAGAAACCATAAAACCCCTAGAGGAAAATAAAGAACATTCTTGAACATAAATGATAGCAACTAAGTTTTAGGTTCAGTCTACTAAGGCAAATGAAACAAAAGCAAAAATAAACAAATGAGACTTCACTAAACTTAAAAGATTTTGCACAACAAAGGAAACCAAAGACAAAATGAAAAGACAACCTGCTGAAGTAGTGACAATATTTGCACATGATAAGATGTTAACACCAAAAAGATAACCAATCAAGGGTTCATATCTAAACTACAGAAACAGCACATACAACTCAATATCAAAAAAACACCCAAAATCTTTATAAAAAAATGAAAAGACCTAAATAGACATTTTTCCAAGGAAAAAATAGATAGACAGCCAGAACTCACAAAGATGC
>NC_041220.1:75019071-75023619 GCF_002837175.3 Physeter macrocephalus | reverse complement strand
ACAATGATCCAAAATCTATGGGACACAGCCAACGCAGTTCACAGGGGGAAGTTATAGTGATACAAGCTTATTGTTAGGAAACAAGAAAAATATCAAATGAACAACCTAACATTACACCTGAAGGAATTAGAAAAAGAAGAAAAAAGCAAAACTCAAAGCTGTCAGAAAGAAAAAAATTAAGAAAACTATACCATATGCAATCACACCAAAAAGAATAAGATACCTAGGAACAAACACACCTAAGCAGGTAAAAGACATGTACTCAGAAATCTATCAGCCATTGGTGAAAGAAGTTGAAGGTAATAGAAAAAGATGGAAATATATAGCATGTGCATGGACTGGAAGAATTAATACTGTTAAAATAACCATACTACTAAAGACAATTTACAGATTTAATGCAATCCCTATCAGAATACCAAAGCATTTTCACAGAACTTGAAAAAGTAATTTTAAAGTTTGTATAGAAACACAAAGACCCCAAATAGCCAAACAATCTTGAGAAAGAACAGAGCTGGAGGAATCACGCACCTTGACTTCAGATTATACTGCAAAGCAACAGTAAACAAAGAGAATCGTCCTGGAGCAAAAACAGACACAAAAATCACTGGAGTAGAATAGATCCCTAGAAATAAGCCCACACACTTATATTTAATTGATTTATGACAAAGCAGGCAATATGGAGAAAAAACTGTCTCTTCAATAAGTGGTACTGGGAAAACTGGTCAGCTACATGGAAAAGAATAAAATTAATTACTTTAGCACACCATATATAAAAGAAATGCAAAACTGAATAAAGACCTAAATGTAGGACCAGAAACCATAAAACCCCTAGAGGAAAGTATAGAACATTCTTGAACATAAATGATAGCAACTAAGTTTTAGGTTCAGTCTACTAAGGCAAATGAAACAAAAGCAAAAATAAACAAATGAGACTTCACTAAACTTAAAAGATTTTGCACAACAAAAAAATGCAAATCAAAACTATGAGATATATCACCTCAGTCTTGTCAGAATGGATGTCATCAAAAAGATCACAAATAACAAAGGTCAGTGAGGATGTGGAGAAAGGGAAACGTTTGTACACTCTTGATGTGAAGGTGAAGTAGTGCAGCTACTGTGGAAAGCAGAATGGAGGTTCCACAAAAAACTAAAAATAGAACTACCATAATATCCAGCGATTTCACTCTTGGGTATATCAGAAGAAAACAAAAACACTATTTCAAAAAAATAACTGCACGCCAATGTTCATAACAGCGTTATTTGCCATAGCCAAGATATAGAGTCAAACTAAGTGTTCATCAATAGGTTAGGGGATAAAAAAGATTTTTTATGTGGACTTCAGCAAAAAATGAAATTTTGCCATTTGCAAGAACATGGATGGACTTGGAGGGTATTATGCTTAGTAAAATAAGCCGCAGAGAAAACAAGCATGGTAGGTTATCATTTACATGTGGCATCTAAAAAACTGAAAACAACAACAACAACAACAAAAAAAACAGACTCACAGATTAAAGAAAAATGAAAAGACAACCTGCTGAAGTAGTGACAATATTTGCACATGATAAGATGTTAACACCAAAAAGATAACCAATCAAGGGTTCATATCTAAACTACAGAAACAGCACATACAACTCAATATCAAAAAAACACCCAAAATCTTTATAAAAAAATGAAAAGACCTAAATAGACATTTTTCCAAGGAAAAAATAGATAGACAGCCAGAACTCACAAAGATGCTAAACATAGCTAATCGGCAGTAAAATGCAAATCAAAACTATGAGATATATCACCTCAGTCTTGTCAGAATGGATGTCATCAAAAAGTTGGGTATATCAGAAGAAAACAAAAACACTATTTCAAAAAAATAACTGCACGCCAATGTTCATAACAGCGTTATTTGCCATAGCCAAGATATAGAGTCAAACTAAGTGTTCATCAATAGGTTAGGGGATAAAAAAGATTTTTTATGATGACTTCAGCAAAAAATGAAATTTTGCCATTTGCAAGAACATGGATGGACTTGGAGGGTATTATGCTTAGTAAAATAAGCCGCAGAGAAAACAAGCATGGTAGGTTATCATTTACACGTGGCATCTAAAAAACTGAAAACAACAACAACAACAACAACAACAAAAACAGACTCACAGACTAAAGAATAGACTAGTGGTTACCAACAGGGAGAGATTGGGTGGAGGAGCAATATAGTGGTAGGAGATTTTGAGGTACAGACTAGTGGTTACCAGCAGGGAGAGATAGGGTGGAGGAGCAAAATAGTGGTAGGAGATTTTGAGGTATATCCACTATGTATAAAATCAATAATCTACAGTGATGTACTGTATAGCATGGGGAATATAGCCACTCTTTTATAATAAGTATAAATGGAGAAGAACCTAAACATTTATGAATCACTATGTTGTACCTCTGAAACTAATATAATAATGTAAATTAACTATAGATAAATAAAATATAAAGTAAGAAACAATAAAGGGGAGACAGAAAAAAAAAAAAAAAAAAAAAGACCAACATGTAAGACACAACATTGGCATTTAAAGTGTACAATCTATTTATTTAAAAGAAATCATTTAAGTGGTGAAAAATGGTACCCATTCTCACAATTTTGTATATCTAGGGTAAATTATTATCTATAAAAATATGTTACAAATATTCACTCAAAAAGAAAGAAAATTTGTATTAACCAATTTTAGTATACAAATTTAATATCAAAGTCTCCATGTAAAATTGATTTGAATAAGTTATGTTAGTCACTTCTAGTTTCGTTGTGATGTAAAATCTTTTAAAGCATAAAAATCAGCCTTTCTACATTTTTCCATTAGGCATACATAGAAGTAAAAAGAAATGAGGAGACAGAACAATCAACTAAGAAGGTGAATTTACTGAAAAACAGTCATTCTTTCTCCCTCTTCCTTTTCTTTTCCACCTTTTCCAGGTCTCTTTCAGTTCCAATCAAGAGAAGTCTTGAGAGTTCTGAGAATATTTCTTTGAGGGCTTCAAATCACCATACCTACATCCTCTGCCACAACTACACACACGGGAACAAAAATAAACTTCTGCTATCTACTCACGTAGGAGGGAGTCATGCAAAATAAACTCCTACATGGAAACCAACAGGCGAGTTTTCTACCTGTTCTTTACAATATCCTTCCATTATAGTAAATCCCACACATTATGAGGCAGAAGGGGTTATGTGAGCTTTTCCTTGAAGTCAAAAAACTTGCATTCATTTCAAATACCTGGGTATCATAGGGTACAGCCAGGGAAGGTGCCATACCCCTCGGGGGGGGTGGCGGTGAATGGGATCCCTCAATCATGCACCTCCTGATGTACAGATTCTGGAGAAACAAAGGGCAGTCACACCGCAGTCAGCCTGTCAGGCTGTCAGGCCACTGGGCAACCCGACCAGCCTGGAAGTGCCCCATCCGTTGCTGAAAGCAAAACTCTGTCCCACCTGTGAAGCCAGGCAATTTTGGCCAGAGAGTCAGAGGACACCGGTAATCAACTCCTCCTGTCTGCTCACCTCCTTGGGGTTACAGCAACCCCATCTCCAAACCCAAATCTGACCCTGAGTGCCAAACTGGAAGTGGCAGGTGGGCTCTACCGGTGCTTCAGCGCCCTCTGGAGGTTGTCTGCTCTAATGGCAACTCTCAGCCCTTCCTCCTCCTTCCCTAGTCCTGGGGGCTGCCTTGGCCTCCTGCAGCTGCTGGCCTGATTTCACTCTTCTTTTTTCTCCAATTACAATGAAGTGTCTTACAGAGGTTTGGAATCTTTTGAAGAAGGAAGATCTTTTAGTCAGTACACCTTAACCGTGAGAAGTTGGTTTCAAGAATGAACCTGAAATACTATATTTTTCTCCTGATGATTCCAAGGAGAGACAGCTCAAGTTTTCTAAATCATAAGAAAAACCAAGGTAAATATGATATTCTGAGCCAGAGATGAAAAAGCCGTTTTTAGCACCCCCTCCACATGTCATATGACCGGGATTTAAATCAATCAGCTGCCACTGGTTTTTAAATCACATGACCCAACTTTAAATCAATCAGCTGCTTCCCTGGAACTCACGTGACTTGGTTTTGAATAGTAAGAAATGCAGAGGTATAAAAATGTTCTGAACAATAAATGGGAAAACAACATTTTAGAAAGTTTTTTTCTTTTCGAATGGACATTCATTGCATACAGAATAAAGGATTCTCTTGTGGATTTCTTGAACTGTAAACACATACAATGTCTCCGTTGGCTTGATTGACTTAGTTTTTTTAGGTTTTTGTTGTTGTTGTTGTTAACATCTTTATTGGAGTATAATTGCTTTACCATGTTGTGTTAGCTTCTATTGTGTAACAAAGTGAATCAGCTATTCGTATACAAATATCCCCATATCCCTGCCCTATTGCGTCTCCCTCCCACCCTCCCTATCCCACACCTCTAGGTGGTCAGAAAGCACTGAGCTGATCTCGCCTGTGCTATATGCAGCTGCTTCCCACTCGCTATCTTTTCACCTTTGGTAGTGTAAATATGTCCATGCCACTCTCTCAC
>NC_041220.1:75015566-75018736 GCF_002837175.3 Physeter macrocephalus | reverse complement strand
TGAAACCATCAGAACTTCCCATCAGAGATAAATGAGGAGATTCTGGCCTTTATTAGTATGCACGGTGAAAACGGGTGTCCTGGCTGTACTTGCCAACACTCCTATTTTACCCACCTATTTTTATCCACCTTCCTCCCTGTGCGTACCTCTGACCAACCCTGAGCTCAGACTCCTGACCTATTACAGTGACTTTGTCAGTCTTTCTTTAAAAATGGACAGGTAACAAAATGAATTTAACCTAGAAGCAGCAGCTCAGAAAGGGAAATAAAATCATCAGAAGTTATCTAATCACAGCCACAGCCATCCAGGGCTCTGTCTTATCTGCTGGGTCATAAGAATGGGACCTTCCTAAATTTGAAGGGCATCCAATCAAATAAGTAAAGGTGTTGCTCATCTCTGGCTCTTGGAGGGATTGCTGGGCAGTCTACCCAGTGTATACTAACTGCAAAACACTGTCATGATTTTGGAACACCTATGTTCCAGGAAAGCTTTTTGTGGTGCATGAGGAAGTTTTATTTATTTTTTTGACATGAAGCAAAAAATAAATCACCAACCTCTTTGTGCACAGGGCTTCTTAAGAGGGCAGTGGAAGGAAGGAACTGGAAGAAAAGACGATCTCCTCAGAAGTAAATGTCGTTTTTCCAAAAGAGTAGGATTTAGTCTCAGTTTAAGGAGAACACTTTTAAATAGCTGGGACAGCTCCAAACTGCAGTTTAGGGAACGAGTGCTCCAAAAGAGTAGGATTTAGTCTCAGTTTAAGGAGAACACTTTTAAATAGCTGGGACAGCTCCAAACTGCAGGTTAGGGAACGAGTGCTTCAAAAGAACAGTGCTTTAAAAGTCCTGGCAAGGCAGCAAGAGGTTGAAGAGTTGGTTTTGCGTACTTTTGAACACAGGAGTAAGGAAGCAGAGGAATCTCTGACTAAAACGCCCTGAGATCCTATGGCATCAATGGGTCAGTTGAAGGGGGCAGGGGGTGTGGGGGGCGATATTTCTCTCTCAACGTCTCCCAGGGCAGCCACCCCTCCCTACCCCACCCCCCCTACTCCCTTCACCCTTCCTGCCTCCACTGTTGGGTCCCCAGGGACAGCACTTCTTAAGCTGGAGCACTCAGACACCATCTCTGCAGTCTGGATTCTTCCTGGAGCCTGGCACGTTCTGGGACAGGAAGGCAGGTCTGCAAGGCCGCTGGGGTGCAGTCGGACCTGGAGGCCTGGAGGGGAACTGGAGCCCTGAAGCCCACCCACATCCTTGAAGCCGGGGGAGGAACACACCCTCCTAACAGTACTTCTCAGGGCTCAGCTTGTTCTGCACCCGACGGTGATCCATACTCACTTGAGGCAGCAAGGAGTGCCTCTAACTGGCCCCCTCGATTCTGCCTTAAGGGTCCTCGCACATGTGTGAGAGCGCAGGCCCCGGATCTATGCAGTCAGCTGAGGCCAGGGCTGCCTGGGTCCCTCCAGTCCCATCCCCATCCCCCAGCCCCTCCCTCTGGGACTGTATCTAATAGAAGAAAGAGCACAGAGGAATTGGCTGAATCAAGGGACCTGGGAGCCTGGGTATGAGTTTGAAGACCGAGAACCTAAGGTGCAATTACCTATTATTGGAAACTCCTGTGGGGTGTGTGGTGTGGGGAGGTTAGGAGGTTGAGAGGCTGAGTCGACCTGGTGAGTCCAGCCCCAGGACACCATACAGCCCCTCCCCCCTTTCCCTGCCATCAGACAAGGGGCGCCGCAACTCCAGCCGGGACTCTGCACTTCCCCCTCCCTGATTCTCCTCCAGAAGAGGAGGTGCCCCCCCTCTGAGGGCAGGGGCAAGACAACGGACCAAGTCCCAGTGCACTAAGGCTCTACTGGAAGCTCTTCCTGAAGAGCAGTGCTGGCTTGTAGCAAACCCGTGCACCGCCAAAGTTGGTCTTGTCCTGTAGCTGAGGGACGCAGGCTTTAAGTCAGCTGCCTTGGCTTTAAATCAATCAGCCCCCCCTTTAAGTCAGGTGACCCGACTTTAAATCACTGTGTGCCCCTCAAGCCTGCAACTTCAAAAGTTGGGAACTTCATTTTGATCCCAGCACCTAACATAGCTGAATGAACACTCTAGTCACCCCAAAGCCTGGCTTAGAGGCAGGATATAAGGTAAGGGGATGGGCGTGCACACATGGTGATGAGGGTGTACTTCATGTACCAGAGGGGTCTAGGCACCCTGGGGTACAGCAAGTAGTGCACGACGCAGCAGCTCCCTGGCAAAGCTGGTGATGCACAGGGAGAGCAGGCACACCCATGCATGCACAGGTTCCAGGATGGGAGCTGGGGCACAGCCAGCCGGGAGGCTGTGAAAGCGGAGGATCTGAGCCTTCTTGAGAAAGGCAGACACAGAGGATGGATGAGAAGCAAAGACCAGATGATATATGGATTTGAAAAACACACGCTGCTCTTGAAATTGGGGTGGGGAGCACCCTAGATTTGAGTCTTCTTACTCCCCTGTACCTAGTGCTTTGGCATTTGCCCAATTACTTATAAAATTTACTGATAATATCTAACACATAGAATACTGCGTTTGTAGCGGTATTGCATGTTAATGTTTCTATAGTGGAAGAATCTTTTCTACAAGAAAAATGCACACTATCTGAAATAAATTAAAACCCCTCTTTATAAAGTACTATATTGGACTTCCCTGGTGGCACAGTGGTTAAGAATCTGCCTGCCAAGGCAGGGGACATGGGTTCGAGCCCTGGTCAGGGAAGATCCCACAGGCCACGGAGCAGCTAAGCCCATGCGCCACAACTACTGAGCCTGCAGGCCACAACTACTGAATCCCGCAGGCCTAGAACCGGTGCTCCACAACAAGCACAACAAGAGAAGCCACCACAATGAGAAGCCCGCGCAGCACAACAAAGAGTAGTCCTGGCTTGCCGCAACTAGACAAAGCACACGTATAGCAACGAAGACCCAACACAGCCAAATATAAATAAATAAATTTTTTTAAGTACTATATCCTTCTGTACAACTTCTCTGGGAAGAACAGAGAGATGGCGTGGGAGAGTAAGAAAAACCAATATTTAGTGCACATCTCTCATGCAGGTGTTCTGCTGTCTCAGATACATTTATCCCCACTTTACAAAGGAGGAAATAAGCACAGAGAGGTTTAGTAATTTTCCCAAGGCCAAACAGCTAT
>NC_041220.1:75014660-75015503 GCF_002837175.3 Physeter macrocephalus | reverse complement strand
CTCAGAGAGGTTTAGTAATTTTCCCAAAGCCAAACAGCTATTGAGTGGCAGAACCAAGATCTGAACCAAGTCTGTTACCTTCAAAGCCTAAGTCCTCATCACAACAAAACTCAATTAATATTTACATTTACCGAATTACTTTGCAACCTGGGGAGTTCTTGGCACAATCCTGAATAAGAGTGAGAAAGAGATAACATTGTTCCTACAGTCAACCAAAATTTTTGGAGCAGCTGCTAGATGCCTGGTCCTTTTTGGGGCTCAGCAGTGATCACGACAGGAAGAGTCCTGCTTTCATGAACCATGTAGTGGGGAGGAGAGACGGGTGCAACTTGGGTGAGGGATTTCACCTTGCTGGGCCTCTGTTTTCTCATCTGGAAAATGAGATGGGTGTTCCTAATTTTCTGGGATTGTCCAGCCCTCACATACTCTGATTCCATAAGAAGCATTTATTTTCCTGTTTCTTTAAAATTCATTCATGCCGTGAGCTGTGATGAATGTTGATAGCTGCTCCCCAAATCACCCTATTCCCACCCTTTTCCTGTGATCAGGTCTTTCCTGAAACATGACTCACAATCAATCAAGTCACAGAACCTAAGGGGCACCCAGTAGAAAAATTCCAGCCCTGGCTTCTCAGGAGCTCTGCGGACTACCTGCCAGGTAAACTTAACTCACCTGGCACAAGGTGGCCATCCCTGGTTTCACATCAAAATGATCTCAGGCACAAACCTCCTTGTTTTTCCATTTTGTCTTTAAGTTACTTGCTGAAACAACTGCACAAATATGACAAAGATATAAAATCAGGCATCTTCTGCCCCCAGTGCCTACTAATACATGATTTTCTGC
>NC_041220.1:74989434-75012241 GCF_002837175.3 Physeter macrocephalus | reverse complement strand
TGTGATGAATGTTGATAGCTGCTCCCCAAATCACTCTATTCCCACCCTTTTCCCGTGATCAGGTCTTTCCTGAAACATGACTCACAATCAATCAAGTCACAGAACCTAAGGGGCACCCAGTAGAAAAATTCCAGCCCTGGCTTCTCAGGAGCTCTGCGGACTACCTGCCAGGTAAACTTAACTCACCTGGCACAAGGTGGCCATCCCTGGTTTCACATCAAAATGATCTCAGGCACAAACCTCCTTGTTTTTCCATTTTGTCTTTAAGTTACATGTTCAAACAACTGCACAAATATGACAAAGATATAAAATCAGGCATCTTCTGCCCCCAGTGCCTACTAATACATGATTTTCTGCCACTTTAATGATAAAGATAGAACATTTCAACATTCTGCTGCCCTTATTATTTGTCATTTTTGTTGATATTTCTATTGAATACATCTTTCAATATTTTAACAATGGAACATTTATTTCAGTTGTTCCAGACCCAGCCTTTAGTGGTAAAGGTTTTGTTGTTATATTTCTTTTATGTTTCCTTTAAAAATCATTATCCTATTTAAATGGATTGTCAATTCTATAGGCATTTATCTTATGATATTGATGAAATTAATACATAGAGGGCAGTAGTACAAGTTGATTGGATTTGAGAACCTCTATTATCACGGTTAAGTATAAATATTATCTATATGTAAACCAAAGTACATGCCAAGTGAGATTCTCCGACTCTTTTTCACTGTCTGCCCCTCAAGCCTGTGAGAAATGGAGTATTTCTTGCCATCTCAGTAAACAAAGGATGTCAGTCATCAGCACTTGCAGCCCTCCAATGTGAGCCGGCGGGCCCTGAGGAACTCGGGATATGCAAATACGGAATGCAGGCCCCAGAGAGCTGAGGTGCATATCAAAGGAAGGAATTCAGTGAGCCCAGACTCTGGCATCTTCCCATACAAAGAAAAGCGCTACATTCCTCACGTTGGAGAGCTGGTTTTCCTTAGCTAACAATCACCTTTTGATGTTCTCCATCACCTGCGCCAGTCCCCCGCCCTGTCCCCTCCCCCCGGTACTTTAGCTCAGGGAGGAAGGAGCACAGAGGGGCTCGGCTGAATAAGGGGCCTGCGAGCCTCGGAGGAATTTTCGGCCGATTTCCCCGCAGTCGGGAGGAGGGGCGCTGACGCTGCAGCCGGACCCTGCGCCTCCCTTGCCCCGTTTCCCCTCAGGACGCTCAGGCTGACCCCCTCCCCACGCCCCCTGGAAGGAGTTTTCGGCCTCAGCCGGCCCCTGTGCCTCCCTTGCCCCGTTTCCCCTCAGGACGCTCAGCCCGTGCCCCTCCCCACGCCCCCCAGGCCCCGCGAGCCAGGCCGAGGGCAGGGGCGAGAGGAGGGACCGAAGTTCCCCGGGACCAGACGCTGGGGGCCGCTCGTTCTGCACAGCAGCGGCGGGTGGCAGCGAACCCCTGCACCTCAGAAGCTGCTCTTGCGCTGCAGCCCGGGCACCGGACCAGGCGGAGGGTCGGCGCCCACTTACCCGGCCCGCCGTCTCCACGACTGTCGCGGCTTCGGCCGCCGGGGCCCCTCCGCAGCCGGCAGCCTCAGTGGGCCGCCCTCCCCTCGGGCCCCGGAGCAGTTCTGTGACGTCGGAGCGAAGACACCCCGAGCCGGGAGTTCCAGCTCTGCGGAAACGCGGGCTCAGTTCTCGGCGCAGCGGGTGGGACCGCTCTGCCCCGAGGCTTTCCGGGAGGGAGGAGGGCGCCGTGGGAGGGAGTCGCCAGGAGCGCAGGGCCCCGTCGGGGGTCCTGGAGGGACGGCCCGGCCTGGTGGCCCAGCCCACTGTGGCCGCAGCCCAGGCCTTTTTCCTGGAATCCTACACAAAAAAGTCAGAAAGATAAACGGTCTATAGTAAATTCACAAATGATTGTTGCTGCTCTGCTTACTATACTATTAAAGGTGTAAAATTCATAAGACACTTTAAGTTCAAATTTAAATATGAATTTTTACCTTTCTAATTATGTCTCTGCTTCACAATTGTCGTTTATGAATCAGAGACTGTGGCATCACTACTTAAAAATGAGCTTGTTAAAAAAATAGCACTCAGGCCCACCGGACCTACTGAATCACAATCTGCAATTGTACAATCCCCAGTGTACTTGTGGACCCATGAATAGCTGAAAGGTACATTTCTACCTCGACATGTCTTTGCTGTCTGAGAAATACACATATTTTATCCAGTTTGATATAAATAAAACACTCAAAAATGCATATGCCTGTGTTGAAACCATCATTTTATCATTTCTTTTCCAGATAAGTGTAGTCTCTATACTGGTTTTGTGGATCACATGCCATACTCTTTTCTTGTAGTTAGAAATAAGGTAGAGAAAGTTACTTTGTTTTATATATATATATATATATATATATATATATATACACATATATATATATTACTGGATAATTGAAGACACTCTTCTAAATTAAATCGAGTTCTCTTAACTTGCTGTTTTCTTCTTGGGTCACATTATGAACTCTTCCCGTGGCCACATGGCATGTGTAATTTTAATTTCAGGGACTGTTGACATTCCAGGATATGGCCATAGATTTCTCTCAGGAGGAGTGGGAATGCCTGGACCAAGATCAGTGGGAATTGTACAGGGATGTGATGTTAGAGAAGTATAGGAACCTGCTCTCCTTGGGGGAGGATACCTGCCTTCCAGAATTCGTTATCCAACCACAGGGTTTAGAGTCCTTCATCTGTAGAATGTCTTCTGGAATCTTCTGCTTCCTACATAGGGTTTCAGATTTCAACGTTTCAGGAAAGATTGGGAGTTTGTGGGTATAATTTATCTTATTATTTTAAAATTGCAGCCTCTTTTTTTTTTTTGTGGTGCAGCCTCCCTTTTAATATACTTTTTAACTGCTTGGGATGTGTCTATATGAACTGTGTACTATATGCTTCTGTTATAGTCCTTACAATATTTTATTGTCATCTTTTCTGTAACAATTTTCCGTGGATTCTTTGGGCTTAAGGAATATTAAAAGGGAGACTGCGATTCTGGGGCTTCCCTGGTGATGCAGTAGTTAAGAATTCGCCTACCAAAGCAGGGTACATGGGTTCGATCCCCGGTCCGGGAAGATCCCATGTGCCACGGAACAACTAAGCCAGTAGGCCACAACAACTGAGCCTGCACGCCACAACTACTGAAGCGGTGTGCCTTGAGTCTGTGCGCCATTTATTTTTTGGAGACTAAAACCACCTCAGTGATTAAAATTTAGACCAGCTAGTCAAAATGCTTTATCACCTGTTCTTCTAAAACACTGATCAACGGAACAAGTTTTACTAGGGATAACATTTGTAATTGTATTCCGGAGTTCATATCGGCAATATGGTTTATGACCTTGATGCTGGATCACGACATGTCAATGGTATAACTGCTATAAATTGTCTGTTTGTTCAATGATTAAAGTCTCATGTGATCTGAGTTCAGACTGGAGTCATCCTGGTTGGTTTCTGTCTATTGCAGATATCTTCCAGTATAAAAGGACAAGAGCAATACGGCTTACTTTACAAAATGTCTTCAAACTAAATGATCATATAATCTACATTCAATTAATTTATACATACCCTACTGTAGAAAAGGGTTTGTTATGGTGGCAGAACCCAGTAATTATGTAAAACTGAAACTTTTATCTGCACTGGTTCAAGTCCTCTTCCTACGAATATGTTTATAATCAACATTCTTTCACAATTTACCCAATTTAATTCACCATAGCATTCCTCATATTAACTAAATGGAAAATCTTAAGCTATATACAAATCCAGAAAGGGCCAAAAATCATCAGCCCCCATGGATTATTACAACCCATTGCTGAGGCATTGAAATTACTTATGAAAGAACCACTATGTCCATCAACATCATCAATTTATATATTATTGCCCCAATGCTAGCCTTAACCCTGGCTCTCACAACATGAATTCCTCTTCCCATATCTTATCCATTAATTAATATAAATGTAGGCATATTATTTATATTAGCCATATCACACCTAGCCATTTATTCCATCCTCAGTTCTGGATGAGCTTCACATTCAAAATACTCACACACTGGAGCTCTAGGGACAGTAGCATAGACAATTATATTAGCCATATCACACCTAGCCATTTATTCCATCCTCTGATCTGGAAGAGCTTCAGATTCAAAATACTCACTCACTGGAGACCTAGGGACAGTAGAACATACAATCGCATATGAAGTAATGTACCAGTTATTCTATTCTCAGTCTTACTGATAAATGGATCATTTACACTTTCAACAGTAATTATCAAACAAAAACACCTATGACTAATTTTCTCCTGGCCACTACCCAGAATTTGATTATCTCCGCAGGAGCAGAAATCCAATGAAACACCACTTGATTTAACAGAAGTAGAATCAAAACCTGTAATTGTCTTCAAAGTAGATGATGTAGCAGGCCCACTCACCCCGTCCTTCCGAGAGAATATGTCAATTTCCTTATAATAAACATTTCCACAACAATCTATTTTTAGGAGCATTCGACAATCGCTAGGTGCCAGATTTATATACAGCCCAAGTCATCATTAAAACACAGCTAACAATCTCCTTTCTATGAATTCGAGCATGCTACCCACAAATTTGATATGATCAACGTCTACATCTCTTATAAAAAGATATTTTACTACTAACATTAGCCCGATGTATATGAGAGTTTTCACTACCTGTCTCATACCAGGCAACCCACCACAAATTTAAGAAATATGTCTGACAAAAGAGTTACTTTGATAAAGTAAATCATAGAGGTTTCAATACTCTTATTCCTGGAACTGAATTCTTCCTAAGAATTTTACATTCTCATGCTACTACATTACACCACATGCTATATACTAAGGTTCTCTAAGTAAGCGTCAGGCCCATACCCCCAAAATGTTTTCGTATATCCTTCCTGTACTAATAAACTCTCATTGTTTTAGAAAATGTAGCAGGCCCATTCACCCCATCCTTCCTAGAGAATATGTCAATTCCCTTATAATAAACATTTCCACAACAATCCATTTTTAGGAGCATTTGACAATCCCTAGGTGCCACAATTATATACAGCCCAAGTCATCATTAAAACACATCTAACAATCTCCTTTCTATGAATTTGAGCATCCTACCCACAATTTTCATATGATCAACGTCTACATCTCTTATAAATTTTTTTTTACTACTAACATTAGTCCGATGTATATGAGAGTTTTCAATACCTGTCATCATACCAGGCGACCCACCACAAACCTAAGAAATATGTCTGACAAAAGAGTTACTTTGATGAATAAATCATAGAGGTATCAATGCTCTTATTCCTGGAATTGAATTCTTCCTAAGAATTTTATATTCTCCATGTTACCACATTACACCACATGCTATATACTAAGGTTCTCTAAGTAAGCTTCAGGCCCATACCCCCAAAATGTTGTCGTATATCCTTCCTGTACTAATAAACTCTCATTGTTTTTACTCTCATTCTACTGACCATTATCTCAGGAAATATAATTGTATAACAAGCTCACACTGGTTAATGGTATCCCCAGTCTA
This sequence comes from Physeter macrocephalus, assembly GCF_002837175.3. Classification (NCBI taxonomy): domain Eukaryota; kingdom Metazoa; phylum Chordata; class Mammalia; order Artiodactyla; family Physeteridae; genus Physeter; species Physeter macrocephalus. The sequence goes on along the minus strand of NC_041220.1, from coordinate 75,006,660 downwards.
ATAAAAAACACGAACCTATAAGCTACAGAAGCATCCAACAAATATTTCCTAAAACATTCCACCACACCAATACTACTTATGATGGCTATTATCATTAATGTAATATACTCTTGTCAAGGAACACAATGAATAACAAAAATCTTTAATCCAGCAGCATCCACCCTCATGACAATCGCCCTTGTCACAAAAGTAGGACTTTCCCCATTTCACTTCTGAGCGCTTGAAGTCACATAAGGCATCCCATGAATAGTAGACCTGATGCTATCAACATGACAAAATTGCACCCCTATCAGTTTTACATCACGTGTCACCATCCATCAACCTAAATATACTATCAATCAAAGTGATATTATAAATCATAGCTGGAGGCTGAGGCAGACTTAGCCATACTCACCTGAAAAAAATTACACCCTCCTCATCAGTTGCCCATATAGGATGAATAACAGCTATTATAATGTATATTCAGATTATAACAACCCTAAACATACTAATTTATAACATAACAACACTATCTTCTTCTTATTTATGCCCAGATCACATACTAAAAGAGTATCATTATCACACACATGAGATAAAACACCTCCCATCACAATCCTTTTCCTCACCATTATAGTAGCATTAGGACGTAGTCCATCACTTTCAGGGTTTTTACCCAAATACATAATTATCCAAGAGATAACAAAAATGACAACATCATTCTACCAACACTAATACCCATCATAGCAGTACTCAGCATATATTTTTACTTGCAACTAACATACTCCACATCACTAACTATATTCTATTCATTAAACAACACAAAAACAAAACAATGTGAGTATACAAAAAATAACTTTCCTATCATTACCAATCATAATACCCACACGATTACTACACATAACACCCATTCTGTCGGTGCTGGACTAAGAATTTAGGTTAGTTCAGACCAAGAGCTTTCAAAACCCTAAACAAGTAAAATTTACTTAATTCCCAAAAATAAGAATTGAAAGACATTATTCTACATCAATTGAATGTAAAGCAAACTTTGTAATTCAGCCAAATCTTTATGAGATTGATGAGTTTTAACCCCAGGAAACTTTAGTTAACAGGCAAATCCTCTAGTCAACTGGCTTCAGTCTACTTCTCCTTCATTTGAGAAAGAAAAAAAGGGCAGGAAAATCACCAGGCGAATTGAAGCTGCTTCTCTGAAGTTACAATTCAATTTGTTGATTCACCACAGGGTTTGTGAGAAAGAGGGCTCATTCTCTGTCTTTAGATTTACAGTCGAATGCTAACTCAGTCATTTTACCTCTGTTCATACACTGCTGCTTATTTTCAACAAATCACAAAGATATCAGCATTTTATATTTACTATTTGGTGCTTGAGTTGGAGTAGCAGGCAGCACCCTAAGTATATTAATCCAGGCTGAGCTATGCTAACCTGGAGCCCTACTTGGAGATGCCCAAATCTGTAAGGTGGTCATAACAATCCCTGCACTTGTAATAATATTCTTTATAGTTGTACCCATTATATTGCAGGATTTGAAAACTCACTTGGGCCACTAATAACTTGGACACCTGGCGGTTCCCCTGCATCGGCAGGCGGACGCGCAACCACTGCGCCACCAGGGAAGCCCCTACTATAGTCTTTAATACAAAACCAGCAGTCATATCCCAATACCAGACACCATTATTTGTTTAATCTTCCCCAACTATAGCCATATTACTATAATTACCACTCTCAGTCAGAGCAGCCAGAATTGTCATACTGTTAAGAGATAGAAATATCAACATTACTTTCTTTTGACCCTGCAGGAGGAGACCGAATCCTATACCAACACCTATTTTGATTCTTTGGTCACCCTGAAGTCTGTATTCATGGCTTACCAGGGTTTGTTAAAAACTCATATATCATTACATACTATTCAGGACAAAAAGTGCCTTTCAGCTCTGGACAAAAAGTGCCTTTCAGCTATTTGGGAATAGTATGAGTCATGCCCACTGGCTTTTTAGGATTTCTCTTGTGGGCCCATCACATATTTACCATAGGGATAGCTGTCCACTCAGGAGCATACTTTGCAAAAGCTACCGTAATTACTTCTATCCCTACAGGAGTAAAAGTATCTACTTGATTAGCATCTCTTTCCTTTTCTTTCTTTTTTTTGGCTTCGTTGGGTCTTGGTTGCTGTACGTGGGCTTTCTCTGGTTGCAGTCAGCGGCAGCTACTCTTCGTTGTGGTGCGCGGCCTTTTCATTTCAGTGAATTCTCTTATTGCAGAGAATGGTCTCTAGGCACGTGGGCTTCAGTAGTTGTGGCTCATGGGCTCTAGAGGGCAGGCTCAGTAGTTGTGGCACACTGGATTTTGCTCCGCGGCATGTGGAATCTTCCCAAACGAGGGCTCGATCCTGATTCCCCTGCATTGGCAGGCCAATTCTTAACCACTGCATCACCAGGGAAGTCCCTGGTTAGCAACTGTTCAAGGAGGTAATATTATATGACCTCCCACTATATTATGAGTTGTAGGCTGTAGATTTTCTTTTTACAGTAAGTGGTTTGACAGGAATCATCTTAGCCAACTCATCCCCAGACATTGTCCTCCAGGATACATACTGTGTAGTAGCACACTTGGTTTGACAGGAATCATCTTAGCCAACTCATCCCCAGACATTGTCCTCCAGGATACATACTATGTAGTAGCACACTTCCATGACCTAATGTCCATGGGAGCAGTCTTCACTATTACAGGAGGCTTCCTACACTGATTACCACTATTCTCAGGTTATACAGTTAACTCAGCATGAACAAAAAATTCACTTCACAAGTATATTTGTAGTAGTAAATATGATTTCCTGCAGCACTTTCTTTGCCTCTCAGGATGTCACTACGTTACTCTGAGTACCCTGAGGCACATAGAACATGAAATGTGATGTCTTAGGGTCATTCATCTCAGTAGCAGCAGTAATGCTAATAATCTTCATACTTTGTAAAGCATTTGCTTCTAAACAAGAAGTCTTAGCAGTGGAAACTGCTACTCCTAACCCAGAATGGTTACACGAATGCCCTCCACCATATCCTATATTTCAAGATCCTACCAATGTAAATGTAAAATAAGGAAGGTCTCAAGTCCTTTTCAACCAGTTTCAAGCCAACACCATAACAATTATGTCCTTCTCAATAAATGAGATAAAAGGAAAAAGTGATGCAGCTTTGTAAAAGTTAAACCATATGCTAGGGGCTTCCCTGGTGGCGCAGTGGTTGCGCGTCCGCCTGCCGATGCAGGGGAACCGGGTTCGCGCCCCGGTCTGGGAGGATCCCACATGTCGCGGAGCGGCTGGGCCCGTGAGCCATGGCCCTGCGCGTCCGGAGCCTGTGCTCCGCAACGGGAGAGGCCACAACAGAGCGAGGCCCGCATACCACCAAAAAAAAAAAAAAAAAACCATATGTTAAAATCCTGTATATCACTAAGGCATATCAAGTTCATCTAGGCTCTCAAGATACAACATTACCGATTATGGAAGAATTTTTCCATTTTCATCATCATATATTAATAGTGATTTTTTTTTTTTTTTTTTTTTTTTGCGGTATGCGGGCCTCTCACTGCTGTGGCCTCTCCCGTTGCGGAGCACAGGCTCCGGACGCGCAGGCTCAGCGGCCATGGCTCACGGGCCCAGCTGCTCCGCGGCATGTGGGATCCTCCCAGACCGGGGCACGAACCCGTGTCGCCTGCATCGGCAGGCGGACTCTCAACCACTGCGCCACCAGGGAAGCCCCAATAGTGATTTTTAAAATAAGTTCTCTACTCCTCTATATTATTTCACTAATATTGACATCTAAACTAACTCATATGCATACAATAGATGCAAGGTAGAGAAAATGTGAAAATGTGAACTAGCTATTATTGTAATCTTAGTTGCCCTATCATCATTGTGAATCCTTTACATGATACATGAAATCAATAACTCTTCCCAAACCATAAAAAACGACGGGACAGTAATGATACTGAAGTTACGAATACACAGATTATGAAGATAAAAATCTATGGGTCAGTAATGATACTGAAGCTACAAATACACAGATTATAAAGATTTAAATGTTGACTCCTCTGTAATCCCCACATCAGAGCTAAAACCAGGAGAATAATGACTAATAGAAGTCAACAACCTATCCGTATAGAGATAGTCATTGAATATGAGTTTCATCTGAAATTGTTGTACACTCCTGAGCTGTTCCTTCTCAGGCCTAAATAGAGCTGCTATACCAGGACGCCTAAATTAAAGAATCCTAACACCAACAGAACCAGGCCTATGTTGTGGACAAGAGAGCTCATTTTCCTGAGTTCAAAGACAGGACAGAGGGATATGGCTGAGATATGGGGTGAATCTGGAGCCCATGAGGATGCACTCTCCAAGCTCCAGGATAGGAATGGGGCCTCTGGGGTGCCAGGCCACCCACCATGCCCTCCTGAGCAGGATATTGGCAACATTCCCTGTTAGTGATGAGGCAACCTAGCACTTGTCACGCCCCGAAGTTGTGTCCTATGTGGGCCCCATGCTCTGGGTACCACACCCCACACTCTTCAGGTCCATGCTACACGGTACTTCGTGCCTCAGGAGTAGAGACCACACAGCAAGCAGTTCCCGCCCCAACCAGCAGGAGGAGGGGAGGAGAGCATGGGCACAAGGGGAATCTCACTCAGACAACAACACCTCAGGGGTGCCAGCGGAGACAGTAATGATGCAGATGAGGCACAGACCAAGAGATGGGACCGGAGGACCCAAAAGGCAGCTGGTCAGGTCCTGGCTCCTCTGCACCCCGGACACCTTTGTCCCTCATACACCCCCTTCCTGATACACCCTCTCCTTAAATGCAGATTCTTCAGATGCAAACAGGCAGTGCTTCAGACTGAAAGTCAGCTCTTCCAAAATGACCCGTCAGCAAACACTGCAGGATTCCACTGCAGTGGGTGCCCTGGAATCGACAACACAGGGACTGAAGTAGATATCGGGGTCAGGCGCAGTGGGAGGGAAAGGGGAGGGAGACTTTCATGGTTGTGGGATTTTGGTTTTGCAAGATGAAAAATTCTAGGCATGGTGGTGATGGCTCCACGAGAAAGTGAATAGATCTGATGCCTCAGAAACGTGTACTTAAAATGGTGACGATGGTAAAGGGTGTGTGACACGTATTTTATTTCACTTAAAATAAATTCATAAAATAATGTCTTGTTAAATGAGATTCCATTTCGACTCCCGTTCATCACAAATGTCAGAGGCCCAGACACAGTCCCCTACCTTAGGGGCCATCACGGTACCCTCACAGAGCACATGGGAGACCATTCTTATGGGGGGCTAGTCTGTGCTCACTTGACCTCTGTCCAGGGGGACCCAGGCAGTGGTGACCCCCATAGATTAGACATAGGATATGCTATGATATTAATATGATACCACCAAACGTTGTCACTCACCATAACACAGAGCAGCAACGCACTCAAACATGCCTCACCTCATTTGAATGTGACAAGATTAAGAGAAGAAAAGGAACCACAGGTTAATCAGGGCAACACCCTTAATGCAGAGGTTGGAAATCTCAAAGGGGAAAAGACACACTGTAGGCAAAGAGCACATTTGCAGTCTCTCCATACATGTGATCCTGACCCATGCAGTTGTGGTGAGACCTACACAGTCCCCGCACCCTATACCTGGGGTCACACATCCACACTCACCAGGGTGACCCACCTCTCCAGACTCTGCACCTAACGTCACAGGTTCTCTCTCAACAGGTGACCCCTCCTATCCAGAAACCTCCACCTGGGTCACATGTCCACAGTCCCAGGGTGACCTCACCTTCCCACACCCTGCACCTGGGGTCACACGTCCCCTTGGTCAGGACACCATGGCTGTGCTGGTGGCTTCCCTAATGTGGAAACAAGCTGGGTCCCTGGGACCTCCTGGGATGGGAAATAGTGTAAGGTGGGTCTCCTCTCCCCACACTTGTCCCACAGAAGTCCTCCTCTTTTCACTTTGGTTCTGTGTGATTTTACCTGTTTTTAAAGCTTTCCTGCTAGAGTTGAACACATGACCTTTGCTCTGGCAGGCTCAGTACTTTCTCAGCTCACTTACTTGTTGAGAAAACTCACAGGACAGCAGGGCTGAAAGCCGAGGGGCAGCTCTGGATGCTGCTGAGTAGGGACGGCAGACTGGAAGGAGAGTTCAGCAGCAGCCTCAGCTGTTACCCATCAGCCTTTTGCCCGATTTGCATGCCCTGCAATCAATTCACCAGCTAAACCTGCCTCCCTACGTACCATGCAGGTGCTGGTAACTTGGAATACTCGGCAGGTAGCCCTCCTGCCTCCTGAGGATTCTCCATGAGCCCCAGGGAAGGTGAACCTTGCAGGAATAAAGGCTAAGGCCCCGACTGTAGCACGAGCCCCAGGGAAGGTGAACCTTGCAGGAATAAGGACTAAGGCCCCGACCATAGCACTGACCCTTGGGAGGACCAGGTCACCACACTCAGAAGAGAGGGTGGTACCTAGACAAGCCCACCTCAGCTCCAGACCCCAGATATCTAAGCACTGACCTTCTGATGCAGTCACGGAGCTTCCCAGTACTGAGGCCAGGCTGGGTTTCTACCCAGGTCCCCATACTCCTAGCGTGCACAGAACATGGTCAGGTCTAAATCTTCTTATTATAGACAACACATGGTCAGCTCTAAACATAAACAGTAGACAGGACATGGAGAGGTCTAAATTTACCTTGTAGACAGAACTTGATCATGTTTAAATTATCTTAGGGCTGATTTAATAGGAGGTACAGATCACACACATGGGTCTCTCATCTTTGGACACCCACATCAGGAAACTGAACAAAATCGTTGTCATTAAACATTTCAACAGGCAAAACAGAAATATTACCAATGTCTCTGGCCACCTGATGGTCAGGATCCACGGGTGATCCAAGAACTTCTTAGAGCGCAGCCCAGTCTGCTACCAGGACAGACAAGAAGTGGCCTGATTCCAGCCTCCCAGGCTTCCAGAAGGAGGCGGCCACACTGGAAGCCCAGGCAAGACAGTCCTTCATGGGCCGGGCCGGGCCGGGCCGGGAGATTCCGTCTATCCATTCCGCTGGCAGATTCCGGGCGGGGCGTTCAAGGCCGCTGAGAGCCCTGCACTCAGGTCCTGCTTTCCTGCAGCGTGTGCGTGTGTATAGAGGGGGCAGTGGCTGACGGTTCCCATGGCTCCCTTCCGGGCCATTGCGCTGCCTTCGAGAGGAGGCACGGGGAGAGGTAGGGGCACAGAAGCCGTTGGAGAGGAGAACCCACCGCGGAACTCCTTGCACAATGGCTCGCCCCACCCGGAGACCGGCCTGCCCATCGAGGGCCGCATGTCACCCCCAGCCCCCACCCCCGAGGGCAGGGCGCCTGCTCTTTCAACAACACAGGGCCTCAAATGAAGGGGACCCGATGGGGACTGTCACGCACCCACTCCTGATACTGTGTTTGGGGAGAATGAACCCCCTTGACTGGGCGATGGGACCCTGTGAGGAAAGAGGTGGCAGCCCCATCCAAGTCGGGGCCTGGCTGAGAGATGGGGACACAGGACCCAAGTGCAGCCTGGCTGAGAGATGGGAACACAGGACCCAAGTGCAGGGCCTGGAGGCCAGGCCAACAGGAGGGGCACCTCCAGCCTTGGCCGGGCTCTCCAACTGTGACATTGTAGCTTTAGGGGACCTGGGGCAGGTGACTGAATGTAATGGAGTCTAAACTGGACCCTGAATGGGGCTTAAAGAAGGTGTGAAGGATGTTACTCAGACAGTGACCGTCATTGGAAGACAGACCCTGTGTCAGGACATCTTGCTCCATCCATTTAAATCCCTGAGATCTCTGATCTTTACGTGGCTATGCAGGATTGTTAGAGCAGGTGTGTGCGGACATATCTGGGGCACAATTCAGACTGCCATCAACTTGCAAGTGGTTCCAGAAAACACACAGTAGTGCGCACAGACAGGCACATTACACACCAAACATATGCATGTGCACAGCCTCAATATATTCACACACTAGCATATGAACACACATGCACACATATGACCATGCACACACTAACGTGTGCAAGTGCACATACCTATACACATGCACAGCATATTTATGCAAACAGGCACATGCACATGCATGGCACACACACAGGGAATAAAGTGAATCCGTCAAGCATTAATTCCTGAACACAAGTGAAGCTGACATGTATTTTTCCCTTTTCTTAGCTTTGTTGTTTTTCACAATAAAAAGTTTAAGAAAAAAGTTAATGGCAAATGACTTTTGATTCATAGGACTTTCTGATGTTATTCCACAAATATTATGACAGGAGAAATTAATGTAGATATTGTATGTGTCCACTAATGTATGAATGGTGAAGAAAAACACGGTCCATCAATACAAGGGAATGTTATTCAGCCTAAAAAGGAAGGCAATTCTGACACAGGCTGCAGCAAGGATGAACCTTGAGGGCAATATGCTCAGTGATGTAAGCTACAGACAAAACAAACAGTGCTTGATCCACTCATTCAAGGCCCCTAGAGCAGTCAGAAACACAGAGACATAAAGTAGGATGTTGAGCACCAGGGACTGAAGGAGGGAGAATGGGGAATGAGAGTTTAATGGGGACTGTTTCAATTTTGCAAGATGAAAAAGTTCTGGAGGAGGATGGCGGTCAGGTTTGCACAACAGTGCGAATTACTTCTTTACCCTGAAATGTGCACTTAAAACTAGTTTAGATAGTAAATTTTATGTTATGTGTTTTTGACCATAATTTTAAAACTTTTTAAAAACCAACAGGAAATAGTCAATGAATACCACAAGATGCACAACTTCACTAACAATCGAGGGATTAAAACCATAAGAAAAATACTGTGCATACACCTACCAGAATGGCAGACATGACAGACATAGTATCAAATATCAGCAGGCTGTGGGTCAATGGAAGGCCTGGTACGCAGGGGAGGGAGGCAACCACTTCTGAAACAATCAGCCCTCAGAGAACGATGTCCGTGCACACAGACCCGCAGGGCTCCTACCAGCTGAACACAAACCCACCAGCCCTGCACCAGGACACAGGGACATGGACTCTGCAGCCACAGGAGCCAAACCTGAAAGAACCTGAAGGCCATCACAAGTGGATGCAGAAATGAACCATGCACGCTCCTATGAAGGAATATTCCACAGCAATGGAGTACATTTTGCCTAAAGGTAGTAAAACTATAAAAATTGTTTTTAAAAAGTATATTCACAAGATGAAAGAATCTCATGGACACAATGCTGAGCCATCAAGAGCAATAAAGCAGCCTGAGTGGTACACCCACTTACACTTTGGAACTAGGCAAATCTGGGCTGGGTTATATAGGGATGCGTGCTTGGGCGTAAACTCTGAGGACAAGTCACTGACACAAATTCAAGAGAACAGCTACCTCACAGTGAGGAGGATGCTGTGACAAGGGAAGGGCACTCCTCGGTGTCCACTCATCATGTTCTGTTTCTTGATGTTTATGATTATTCTTTACATGTATATAACCTAATCCTTAATATGTACTTACAGCTTATCATTATTCTTTATTAAAAAGGGGGTCTCCCAATAAAGTAGAAGGAGACCTGCTTCTCCCAGGGAAGAAAAGGAATAGTTTCTATCAGTGAAATCTCGATACCATGGCTGCTTCAACCCTCAAGCCTGTCAGCAACTCCCGTGAGAGGGGCACCGAGGCCACGACACTCAGAAGGACGCTCTGGGGCTCAGTCCTGGGTCACTGCCTCTGAGGAGTCCACGGCACCTGGTCAAAGTTCTCAGTCATTCTGTGCACGACCCTTTTGCCTTGGTTGCTCTGGCACAGCTCGGCCGACACCATCACCGGGAGAGAAAGAAGAAATGTACAGAAGAGGGAACCGGGCTTCAAGCTGACCTACCTCCTTCTACAGAGACAATGCCACAGTCCCTAAGAGAGGGCCGCAAGGACAAGGAATCCAGCCTCTCTGCCTGAGGCCTGGCCACACTAGCGCCCCACGCTTCTGATGCCACAGGGAGAATTTCTCAAGGTGCCCTCAGACCACCTGGTTGGACACATGGAGCTTTCAGACACGCAGGTCCTGTCCGACCCCACACCTCTGGGGTCACATTCTGGAGGTGGGCCTGGAGTCCTCCAGGTTTTCACTTTTGGTAACAGCTTTATTGAGATTGAATTTCTTTACCACACAGTTAGTAAACACATTTTAAGTGTTAAACTCAGTGTTTCTTTGTATATTCACAGGGCTGTGCTGCCACCAGCACAATGTTTTTGACAGGGAGAATTACTCAGGGTGCCCTCAGACCACCTGGTTGGACACACGGGGCTTTCACACACACAGGCCCTGTCTGACCCCGCACCTCTCCTGTCACATTCTGGAGGTGGGCCTGGAAGCCTCCAGGTTTTCACTATTTGATAAACAGCATTATTGAGATTGAATTTCTTTACCACACAGTTAGTTAACCCACTTTAAGTATTAAGCTCCGTGGTGTTTTGCATTTTCACAGGGTTGTGCAGCCACCAGCACAATGCACTTGACAACATTTCCATCATCTCCCCAGAAGCCCACTCTTTAGAGGTCACCCTTCATTTCCCACAGCCCTGGAATCTCCAGCCCATTTTCTGTCTCTGTGGGCTTGCCTGTTTTGGATGTCTCATGTAAGTGGAATCCACTAATTGTCTTTTTCTCTCTGGCATCTCTCACTGAGCATCATTTTTTCAAGGATCATCCACATCATAGCCTGTGTCAGTGCTTTACTCCTTTTCCATGGCTGAGTCACCCTTACCCTCTCTGTTCTCAACTCTATAATTAATTGCGTCTCCCTGCCTGCACTGCACAGGGCTGATGACGTTCTCATCTTCCATCAATCTTGGGCGGTAAGTTGAACTTTAAACCAACACCAAGGGGTCCTGTGCAGAGGCTGAGAGCCCAGCCGCACAGGGTGCACAGTTGCCCTGTGTGACCAGAGCCCAGGAGGAAGGGTGAGATGGGCCTGCCTGTTTACAGGACCAGCGTCCTACGGTCTCATGGGAAATTAACTCGTTCCTCAGCGGCTCGTGAGAGCTGCTCCGCACCGTGCCAAGCGGGCAAGACACACGGGTCAGGGACCACGGTGCTGCCTTCAGTTCAGGCCCACTCATACTAACTGTCTAGTTGGAAAGTGCTGAGTCTCCAGGGGAGGGTCCTTCCTGCTTCTTCCAGCTTCTTGGGGCTCCAGGCATCCCTGGGCTTATGGCTGCACCCCTCCCATGTCTGCCTTCATCTTCATGTGGCTTCCCCTCTGTGTCTGTGTCTCCACTCATCATATAAGCACGCAGTTACACAGGATTGGGACCACCCTAAGGCCCCTGTTCCACCTAGTTACACGACCAGGCCCTACTTCCAAATGAGGTCATGTCCTGAGCCCCTGAGGTCAGGACATGGATGTCTCTTTCCCTGGGGTGTACACAATCTCCCTTCAGTCTGAGATAACTGTGATGTTGCCCAGGAAACAAGCAAGCCCCTTACCTCAGGCAGCCTCTCGAAGAGGTCTGAGCCCACCTGGTCTCTTGGAAACTGACTGGGCAGGAGAGTGCGGCTCAGGACCCGAGTGTGAAGGACACCAGGAAGCACCCGTGTGAGGCTCCCCTTCGCAGCGGCAGCACTGGACCAGCTGATGAGGCCCAGCAAGGCAACCCCGAGCTCCTTAGAGGGCTCGACCCACGTGGCCTGGGGGCGACAGGCAGCAGGGAGTGGGTGTGTGAGGAAGTGTATGTGACGGGCCTGCAGTGAGCAGGTGAGCACAGCTGTGTGTGTCACATCAGGCACACGTGATGGGTCAGCAGTGAGCACACATGGCTGAGATCAGCTGCGGTACACACTCAAGTGATCAAGTTCACGTGGCATCTTAGCGGGCAGGGCACCCCAGGGCTGCAGTGTTGCCACGGGCTCGAGCCACCGAACCTGCCTGGTGTGGAGCTTCCCTCTCCCACCACGTGCCCCAGCAGCTCCCACGTCCGCAACTGCACAGTGGCTGCACCTGCGCAGAGAACTTCCCCTGAGCAAGTACTTCTTGAAGAGGGTCACCTCCGTGGTGACGGCGACCTTCCTCTTTTGTTGCTTCATCGCGGGCGCCCCTGCCAGTGCCTGCTTTCACCAGGCATCCGGGCCGCAGAGGGCTGGTCTCTGCACCTGAGACCAAAGAGAAGGACTTGAGGGGCTGCGCTTTCTCCCACCAGGAGCCTCATATCCAGGGGGGCAAGTGGGGGCATGTCAGACACACAAGGCCGGACATTCTGGTTCATCTTCCCCCAGCACGGTGGGCTAAAGGACAGCCATGTGGGACCTCAGACCATGTAGGACACGGCGCGTGTCGAGGACCAGTGAGTGTCCGTTGTTGCAGCGCATCCATCCTCCATCGGGCCGGCCCCCCTCCCCCGAAGGCTGGGTCTATTAACACAGGGGACCCTGGAAGGGGGTTTTCTGTCTGGCTGGCTCACCGAAGCTGGGTGTTAGGGGGACATGGGGCAGTCTGCAGTCCCGGTGAAGACATTGTTCTCTCCAGGCAAATGAGGTGGACACTCAGTCCCCGGTCTGTGGATGGTCTAGTCCTCTAGGTGTCATGTTCTTCTTGGGGGTCACTGGGGCTTTATCCTTACTCCGTGGGGTACAGGAGGGGAGGGATGGACATGTCCTGGGCTCACTGTGCCTGGGCTCCTGGGGAGGACCTCTCTGACCCACATGTTCACAGGCCTCAGTCACCCCTGCTCGAAACCCCCCTCCATAGACTCGGCAAAAGGACCTGCCCTGTAAAACGGGGCGCCTGGGTCAGGGGGCTGGTGCGTCCCTTCTCAGATGGCCACACTCAGGTCTCGGAGTGGGTGCAGTGGCCTGTGGCCACTCGCCAAGGTCACCACGGCGTTGCAGCTCCTTTCTGGGGCCTGAGATGCCCCTGGGGTGGCTGGGGGAGTGGGGAGGTCGCCGTGACGGGGACATGTGGGACGGGGGTCCTGGGCCCTGGGTCCCTCCCCGAGGAGGAGTGAGGGTCATGCTCAGAGGGGAGCGGCCGGTGACGGTCCTGGGTGTCAGCAAGCACAGCACCGGGCCCCCAGGCCGGGTGTGGGAGTCCTGCGGCCCCGGCACAGAACACCAGATGGGGGGTGGGGTTGGGACAGGGGACGCGTCCTCTCAGGCCTGGAGCCCGAGGTCAAGGTGCTGGGGCCCCGCTCCTCCACGGGTTCTCGAGTCAGTTGGGCCCAGGCCACTCCCAGCCCCGTCTCCTCTCTGCCATGACATCGCCGTCTCCCCCGTATGTCTGGGTCCAAATGCCCCCATGAGGACGCCTGCACACAGGTCAGTGACCTCGTCTCACCCCGGGCAGCTCTGGGGTGGCCCATCTGCACACCATGTCCCATTCTGAGGTCCGGGGAGTCCATCTTCCGGGACCTCTTGTGGTGAGAATCCTCGTGGTGGACACAGCTCGTGGGGTGTGTGGGCCCCCAGGCCGGAATCCAGGAGCCTCACGCAGGAAGCAGTGTCCTGACTCAGGGAGAGCGGACGAACAGGCAGGGTGAGAGGGAGGCCGGGGGCGCTCAGCCCTGCCCTCCGGGAAGTGGGGGGTCTCTAGAGGGCGGGGCGGAGCGGGCGGGGGTGGGAGGATGGGACGCGGCGGTCAGAGGCGGGCGGCCTGGGCTGCGACGGGCGGGGTCACTTAGGGGCAGAGGTACGGGTGCCTCAGGGATGCCCTCTGTCTGCCCCTACGACGGCGGCCGCCCGCGGGCTACCGGCCAGGTTGGGCCAAACGTGGAGTGGTTTGAAGACACACCCCAGGGCCGCCTTCGAGAAGGGCCTTGCGCCTGGGGACACGGAGCCTCCAGCCTGCCGGGGAGTGTGTGGGGCTGGGGGCCCGCGGGGCTGCATGCAGAGCCCGGAGGAGCTCGAGGTGCCTGCTCCAGGCCTCACCTAGTCCGGGCCGGAGGGCGGCTGCCCAGGGCCTCCTGCTTTGGGCACCGCCCCTGGACTGGGAGGGGCCAGCGGGTCCCCTGAGCCGTCACAGCAACCAGGCTGAGGCTGCTGAGCGGCCGGGGCCGGAGCGCGGCCTGTGGGTGGGAGGGGCGTGGGGAGGTCGCAGGACAGCGGTGGGCCGCCCGCATCAACAGAGGCGGGTCATCCACTGGACATACGACAGGAGCAAGCGCGACAGCAAGGCAGCCCGACGCCCAGCTCGGGTGGGGAGGCGGCTGCGTGTCCTCCACCTTCAGCACAGACACACGTGTGTAGACATGCTCGTCCAGATACAGAGGGGCTCTTTCCTCCCATGCCTCGTGTCTCATCATCTGGCAGGTGTGGGGGTCCTGGGGCGACCGTGACAACATGCCACAAGCCGGGAGGGTCACAACAGCAGAGATTTCTCTCTCGCAGCTCTGGACGCTGGAAATACACAATGAAGGTGTGGTTGGTTCCTTCTGGAACTTCAGGGAATCTGCCCTGGCCTCTCCCGGCTTCTCTGGTCTCCAGAAATCCTTGGCGCCCCTGGACTTGGGGCTGCATCACCCCCATCTCTGCCTCCATCGTCACGTGGCTTCTCTTCTGTGCCTGTGTCCAGATTTCCCTCTTTTTATAAGGACACCAGCTGCTGGATTTAGGGCTCTCCCTAATCCAGCATGACCTCATCTTAACCACATCTGCAGAGACACTGTTTCAGAAATAAGGCCTGATTCTGGGGTCAGAACGGATATAAATCGGGGGCCGGGGGGACACTACTGAGCCCACAGTAGTAAGTGAGGTGTTAGCGGATGGAGAGAACGAGAAGTGCCCACTGAACTGAAAGGGCATCGTGAGACCGAAAACCGAGGCAGGCAGCTCCAGGTAATTAATGGATCAGTTTATTATTGGTAGTTTACTCACAAGGTGGGATTGGGATGTGGCGGACAACGATCCGAAGCATGTGCAGCAGCGCTCTGCATGGCCAAGGGGTCACCGGGACAATTTATGGTTAACTTGTGGGCGGGGGGTGCTTGGAAACAGGACGTACATTCCTAAGTCAAGGTTCATGAATGGGTAACTGGCCTCATGGGCGCCGGGAACACGTCAGCGAAGGTCGTCTTTGTTTGGGGACTAACAAAGCATAGAGGCCACCTGGTCCTGATAATTACTAATCAGGCTCTATTACCTAGAAAGCCTAGAAAGCCCTTGAGGACAGAGAGGTGACTGACCACACAGTACAGTCCTGGGTCGGGTCAGCGGAAGGATGAGCCCAGGATGGCGTCAGTTATGCTGACAGCCTTACATGGCGGGGAGGCAGGGCTGGGGAAGGTGCGGGCTTGAGTCCCGCAGGTGCCCTAGAGAAAGGGACATGGGCCGGCAGTGGGGTGGGCCTTGTACCTCGAGTGGGACAGGGGCGTGGCCCTAAGAAGTGACTTGACACTTGTTCATAGGGACCCCTCTGTGCAGGGTGGACATACCTGTGTCCAGGGTCACGTCCTGCTGCATGGGGCCCGACCTCTGCGTGACCTCTGCAGGCCGTCCTGAGTGAGAGTATATTGTGTCAGAAGCCTCAGGCAGGACACATCCTCCGGGTTTGGGGAGGACCCCCAGGAGGCCTTGGAGGTCAATTCTGCTGGGGGAGGGGGGAGGGTTAAACTCGGCCTTGAAGGGAGAGTGTGCTGGGGGAGGGGGGAGGGTTAAACTCTGCCACCGTTAGGGCAGCGTCCACACATGGAGGGAGTGGTGTTATCAGTTTACCTGAGAAAACACACTTTCAGGTCCCCCGTGCGTTATGGGAAAATCCTGTTTCTAACATGTGGGTGTTCAGGTAGCTGGAAGTGCTCTGGCCTTACGCTGTGGCTGGGCCCGTGCTCCTGCATCTCCCGAGGACTGACTGCAGCGCCATTTGCTTCACCTGTCAGATCCCAGCCTTGAGGCAAGGGTGATCGGGCCACGGCCTCGGTGTCCAGGGCTGCAGTCAGGCAGTGCCCGGCCACCGGCCCCATGGGGCTGTTCACAGTGCGATGACAAATCCAAACGGATTCTGTCCTGTGTGTTGGGGACGAGCCCTGGGTCTGCCTCTGGACCATCCCTGTGTTGGGTTGTTCATACCCTCATTTACACTCCACAGCCCCCACGAGGTCACGCGGGGTCCCAGGAATCACCTGGGCAAGCAGACAGGGTCTCTTGGCAGAAATGGAAATTCCCTGAGGTGTCAAGTTGTTGATGTGAAGAAACTTTTTTTTTTTAGTTGTGATTAAAATATATGTAACATAAAATTCACCATTGACCATTAACTTGAAAAACTCAGTGGTATTGATCACATTCACAATGTTGAGCCAGCACCACCTCCATCTGGTTGTAAAACATTCTCATCCCCCAAAAAGGAGACCCCTGCCCCTCCCCTAGCCCTTGGCACCACTAACCTCCTCCTGTCTCTGTGGCTTTGCCTCTAATGGACATTTCATATAAATGGAATCATACAGTTTGTGATTGTTCTTGGCTGAATGTTTGTGTCCCTCCAAAAATTCACATGTTGAAATCCTCACCCCCAAGGTGATGGTATAAGGAGGTCGTGCCTTTGGGAAGCGATTAGGTCATGAGGGTGGAGCCCCTATTATGGGATTAGTGTCCTTATAAAAGAGACCTCAGAGAGCTCCCTCACATCTTCTCCATGTGAGGACACAGGGAGAAGATGCCACGTACAACCAAGAAGAGAACCTCACCAGAAACTGACCATAGTGGCACCCTGATCTCTGACTTCTGTCCTCCAGAACTGTAGGAAATACATTTCTGTTGTTGAATACCCCAGCCTGATAGTTTCTTATGGCAGCCCAAGCAGACTAAGACAGTGTCCTTCTGTGTCTGGCTTCTCTCACTGAGCATTGTGTTCTCGAGGTTTGTCAACATTGTAACGAGTGTCAGTGTTTCATTCCTTTTCATGGATGAGTAATATTTTATTGTGTAAATGGACCACATTGTGTGCATCTGTTCTCTATTTACCAGTAGATGGTCATTTGGCTGGTTTCCACATTTTGGCTGTTGTGAGTCATGCTGCTATGAACATGCATGTGCAAGTGTTTGTGTGGACATGTGTTTTCCTTTCTCTTGGGTTTATACGTAGGAGTGGGATTGCTGGGTCTTTTAGTACTCCGTGTTTGACATTTTGAGGAACTGCCAGACTGTCTTCCAAAATGGTGGCACCATTTCACATTCCCACTAGCGATGTTTGAATGTTCCAAT
>NC_041220.1:74988160-74989392 GCF_002837175.3 Physeter macrocephalus | reverse complement strand
GCTGCTATGAACATGCATGTACAAGTGTTTGTGTGGATGTGTGTTTTCCTTTTTCTTGGGTTTATACGTAGGAGTGGAATTGCTGGGTCTTGTAGTGACTCCATGTTTGACATTTTGAGGAACTGCCAGACTGTCTTCCAAAATGGTGGCACCATTTCACATTCCCACTAGCGATGTTTGAATGTTCCAATTTCTTCCCTTTTTATCGTCTGTCTTTTGGATTCTAGCACCTTAGTGGGAATGAAATGCTATGTCATGGGTGTTCTGTCAGCCCACCAGAACCTCACCCCTTTTATATCAAGTCCTTTGTAACGCTCCCCTCACTTTCTGAAATCAGATGCAGAGATAAGATAATCTCTCTACACATATAATTTAAGTATAATTATGTATATGTGTGTATGCATCTCTAGTTACAATAGAGAGAATTAAAGATAAATACATTTTATTAAAATAACACGTAATTTAATAGGTGAATGCTTGGCTTCAACTACACTAAGTAATCAGATGTTTGCTTAAATTTTTCTTCAATTTAGATTTAAGTAAAGGCAGGTAACATTCAACTTGATTCAAACTTTCTACTTAATGTTTTAAAATGAGGGCAAATAGGCATTGCTGTATAGAATTCTAATTACTTTGGTGACATCAATCCTAGTGCATTTACTGACAATTCAGAAACTCTGAGCCAGTTTACCAGGAGATTTGATTTTCCAAAATGTCAGAGAATTCTTGATAAAGTTCTGAATAACTGTGAGAATAAGCTTTCCTAGAATCACATGGTTGTTCTATTCCTGCAAAATTCAGTATATCTTAAAGCCATATAGAAATAACTTGTGTGTAAAGCAGAAGAGAGTCAGATTCTCAGCTCAGAAAATCACAAGCAGGTCCTTCCCAGGAAGGGCAGACAGGCACAGGACAGTGCCTAAAACAATTGTCAAATACATAGTTCTATAAGATCTGTGATTATAATAGTATAACTCTAGATATGGGAAGACACTACAAGAGGGAACCATTTCCTGGACCATAACAGACTAGTAGGACAAGCGACCAAGGGGCTTTGGGTTACTGTTAATAGAACCTAGTCTAGTAATAGCACATTGAGTGGCCTATCAATGAAATCCTCGCTTGAACTGGGAATGAGTATTCCTAGCACGTGGGATAAATTGGTCCTGAAATGCCTCCTAAACATTGGTCAAAATTAAGACCAAAAGAGAGGGGATTGTAACATAAAGAAA
>NC_041220.1:74986928-74987412 GCF_002837175.3 Physeter macrocephalus | reverse complement strand
AAGAGGAAGGTCGCCGTCACCACGGAGGTGACCCTCTTCAAGAAGTACTTGCTCAGGGGAAGTTCTCTGCGCAGGTGCAGCCACTGTGCAGTTGCGGACGTGGGAGCTGCTGGGGCACGTGATGGGGGAGGGAAGCTTCACACCAGGCAGGGTCAGTGGCTCGAACCCGTGGCAGCACTGCAGCCCTGGGGTGCCCTGCCCTCTAAGACGCCACGTGAACCTGATCACGTGAGTGTGTACCGCAGCTGATCTCAACCATGTGTGCTCACTGCTGACCCATCACGTGTGCCTGATGTGACACACACAGCTGTGCTCACCTGCTCACTGCAGTCCCGTCACATACACTTCCTAACACACCCACTCCCTGCTGCCTGTCGCCCCCAGTCCACGTGGTCGAGTCCTCTAAGGAGCTCGGGGTTGCCCTGCTGGGCCTCATCAGCTGGTCCAGTGCTGCCGCTGCGAAGGGGAGCCTCACACGGGTGCT
>NC_041220.1:74982263-74986097 GCF_002837175.3 Physeter macrocephalus | reverse complement strand
CCAGAACAGGCAAGCGCACAGAGACAGAAAGTGGACTGGGGGTGCCGGGGCTGTGGGAAATGAGGGGTGACCTCTAAAGAGTGGGCTTCTGGGTAGATGATGGAAATATTGTCAAAAACATTGTGCTAGTGGCTGCACAACCCTGTGAATATGCAAAGAAACACTGAGTTTAATACTTAAAATGCGTTAATTAACTGTGTGGTAAAGAAATTCAATCTCAATAAAGCTGTTACCAAAAGTGAAAACCTGGAGGCCTCCAGGCCCACCTCCAGAATGTGACAGCAGAGGTGCGGGGTCAGACAGGACCTTTGTGTCTTAAAGCCCCATGTGTCCAACCAAGTGGTCTGAGGGCACCTTGAGAAATTCTCCCTGTGGCATCAGAAGCGTGGGGCGCTAGTGTGGCCAGGCCTCAGGCAGAAAGTCTGGATTCTGTGGCCTTGCTGTCCTCTCTTAGGGACTGTGGCATTGTCTCTCTAGAAGGAGGTGGGTCATCTTGGGGCCCGGTTCCCTCTTCTGCATGTTTCTTCTTTCTCTCCCAGCGATGGTGCCGGCTGAGCTGTGCCAGAGCAACCAAGGCAAAAGCGTCGTCCACAGAATGACTGAGAAATTTGACCAGGTCCTGTGGACTCCTCAGAGGCAGTGACCCAGGACTGAGGCCCCTGAGCATCCTTCTGAGTGTCGTGGCCCCGGTGCCCCTCTCACAGGAATTGCTGTCAGGCTTGATGGTTGAAGCAGCCATGGTATCGAGATTTCACTGATAGAAACTATTCCTTTTCTTCCCTGGGAGAAGCAGGTCTCCTTCTACTTTATTGGGGAGACCCTCTTTTTAATAAAGAATAATGATAAGCTGTAAGTACATATTAAGGATTAGGTTATATACATGTAAGGGAGACCCCCTTTTTAATAAAGAATAATGATAAGCTGTAAGTACATATTAAGGATTAGGTTATATACATGTAAAGAATAATCATAAACATCAAGAAACAGAACATGATGAGTGGACACTGAGGAGTGCCCTTCCCTTGTCACAGCATCCTCCCCACCGTGAGGTAGCTGTTCTCCTGATTTTGTGTCAGTGACTTGTCCTCATAGTTTACGCCCAAGCACGCATCCCTATATAACGCAGCCCAGCTTTGCCTAGTTCCAAAGCCTGTAAGTGGGTGTACCACTCAGGCTGCTTTATTGCTCTTGATGGCTCAGCATTGTGTCCATGTGATTCTTTCAGCTGGTGAATATCATATTTTTAAATAATTTTTATAATTTTACTACCATTAAACAAAATGTACTCCATTGCTGTGGAATATTCCTTCATAGGAACGTGCATAGTTCATTTCTGCATCCGCTTGTGATGGCCTTCAGGTTCTTTCAGGTTTGGCTCCTGTGGCTGCAGAGTTCATGTCCTTGTGTCCTGGTGCAGGGCTGGTGGCTTTGTGTTCAGCTGGGAGGAGCACTGCGGATCTGTCTGCACGGACTTCGCTCTCTGAGGGCCGATTATTTCAGAAGTGGTTGCCTCCCTCCACTGCATACAAGGCTTTCCATTGCCCCACAGCCTGCTGATATTTGAAACTATGTCTGTCATGTCTGCCATTCTGGTAGGTGTATGCACAGTATTTTTCTTATGGTTTTAATCCCTCGATTGTTAGTGAAGTTGTGCATCTTGTGGTATTCATGGACTATTTCCTGTTGTTTTTTAAAAAGTTTTAAAATTATGGTCAAAAACACATAACATAAAATTTACTATCTAAACTAGTTTTAAGTGCACATTTCAGGGTAAAGAAGTAATTCGCACTGTTGTGCAAACCTGACCGCCATCCTCCTCCAGAACTTTTTCATCTTGCAACATTGAAACAGTCCCCATTAAACACTCACTCCCCATTCTCCCTCCCTCAGGCCCTGGCACTCAACATCCTACTTTCTGTCTCTATGTTTCCGACTGCTCTAGGGGCCTTGAATGAGTTGATCAAGCACTGTTTTTTTGTGTACAAAAAGTTGTGTCTAGCTTACATCACTGAGCATAATGCCCTCAAGGTTTATCCCTGTTGCAGGCTGTGTCACAATTGTCTTCCTTTTTAGGCTGAATAACATTCCCTTGTATTGATGGACCGTGTTTTGCTTCTCCTTTCATCCATTAGTGGACACATGTAAATATCTACATTCATTTCTCATGTCATAATAATTGTGGAATAACGTCAGAAAGGCCTATGAATCAAAAGTCATTTGCCATTAACATTTTTCTTAAACTTTTTATTGTGAAAAACATCAAAGCTAAGAAAAAGGGAAAAATACATGTCAGCTTCACTTGTGTTCAGGAATTAATGCTTGACGGATTCACTTTATTCCCTGTGTGTGTGCCATGCACGTGCATGTGCCTGTTTGCATAAATATGCTGTGCATGTGCATAGGTATGTGCACTTGCACACATTAGTGTGTGCATGGTCATATGCGTGCATGTGTGTTCATATGCTAGTGTGTGAATATATTTGGGCTGTGCACGTGCATATGTTTGTGTGTGTGATGTGCTGGCCTGTGCACACAACTGTGTGTTTTCTGGATCCTCTTGCAAGTTGGTTGCAGACTGCATTGTGCCCCAGATATGTCCGCACACACCTGCTCTAGCAATCCTGCGTAGCCACGTGAAGGTCAGAGATCTCAGGGATTTAAATGGATGGAGCAGGATGTCCTGACACAGGGTCTGTCTTCCAATGACGGTCACTGTCTGAGTAACATCCTTCACACCTTCTTTAAGCCCCAATCAGGGTCCAGTTGAGACTCCATTACATTCAGTCACCTGCCCCAGGTCCCCTAAAGCTACAATGTCACAGTTGGAGAGCCCGGCCAAGGCTGGAGGTGCCCCTCCTGTTGGCCTGGCCTCCAGGCCCTGCACTTGGGTCCTGTGTTCCCATCTCTCAGCCAGGCCCCGACTTGGATGGGGCTGCCACCTCTTTCCTCACAGGGTCCCATCGCCCAGTCAAGGGGGTTCATTCTCCCCAAACTCAGCATCAGGAGTGGGGCGGGTGACAGTCCCCACTGGTCTCCTTCATGTAAGACGCTGTGCTGTTGAAAGAACAAGCACCCTGCCCTCAGGGGTGGGGGTGGAGGGTGGCATGCGGCCCACGATGGGCTCTCAGGTCCCCGGGTGGGGCGAGCCAGTGTGAAAGGAGTTCTGCGGTGGATTCTCCTCTCCAAGGCTTCTGTGCCCCTACCACTCCCCATGCCTCCCCTTGAACACAGTGCGGTGCCCGGGACGGGAGCCATGGGAGCCGTCAGCCACTGCCTCTTCCACACACACACACACACACACACACACACACGCACACGCTGCAGGGAAGCAGGACCTGAGTGCAAGGCTCTCAGCGGCCTTGAACGCCCCGCCCGGAATCGGCCAGTGGAATGGATAGACGGAATCGCCTGGCCCGGCCCATGAAGGACTGTCCTGCCTGGGCTTCCAGTGTGGCCGCCTCCTTCTGGAAGCCTGGGAGGCTGGAATCAGGTCACTTCTTGTCTGTCCTGGAAGTAGACTGGGCTGCACTCTAAGAAGTTCTTGGATCACCCATGGATCCTGACCATCTGGTGGCTAGAGACATTGGTAACATTTCTGTTTTGCCTGTTGAAATGTTTAATGACAACGATTTTGTTCAGTTTCCTGATGTGGGTGTCCAAAGATGAGAGACCCATGTGTGTGATCTGTACCTCCTATGAGATCAGCCCTAAGCTAGTTTAAACATGATCAAGTTCTGTCTACACGGGAAATTTAGACCTCTCCATGTCCTGTCTACTGTTTATGTTTAGAGCTGACCATGTGTTGTCTATAATAAGAAGATTTAGACCTGACCA